>NC_081180.1:38918590-39280263 GCF_029867415.1 Vicia villosa | reverse complement strand
GGTAGACTTTGCTGGAGGTAAGTAATTTTGTTTAGGGACAAACAAAACTCTAAGTTGGGGAGAGTTTGTTAGGAGTAACTTAATGGTAAATTCATGTGTTAATAGAAGTAATTTAGTCTCCAAATCAATGCAAATTGTGATAAATCCATAGGTTTTTATTAAGAATTGAACTGAACAAGTTTAGTTCGTGCGTAAAGCAAATCGAATCACTTGTGGGTGTTGTTGTTGCAGGTTTAGAGCTGAATTGAAGCTTGAGAAGAACATGAGGAGTAAAGAGAGCTGGAAGTCTCAAAGGCAGAAGAAAAAGATGGAAATTGCAAAGGGCGCGCCGCGGAAGTCCTGTGAGGCGGCGCGAGAATATCTCTGTTTAAGGGCGCGCCGCGGGAGTTCTAGTCAGCGCCGCGCCAAAGTTTCTGTTTGTGAGCGCGCCGCGCCAGTCCGATGCCGCGCCGCGGCCTCGGCGTTAAAAGCCCAAAACTTCTATTTAAAAGCCCTAGCTTCCAAGAGAAAAATAACTTTTGGTGAAGAGCAAAATTAGGAGAGCAATCTGAAGGTGCATCCACAATCATCAATTGAAGACCAATTCTCTATCAAGCGAAGACATTCCTTTGATGAAGATGAATTCTTCCATTAATCTTTGTGTGTTCTTCATGTCTATGGAGAGCTAAACCCCTCTTGTTGAATCTAAGGTAGTAGTTAACCTATGAATATATAATACTATTAATTAATTCCTGTGAACAATTATTTGAATTCAGTATCAATAAGAAATCTTGTTTTTATTCTTAAATTATCGTTGAATCTTTGATCGAAAGAAAGGATTTAACTTTTGCCCTAGGTTACTATATTGATTCAATTGCAATTTGCAGAGATGCGATTGTAATTGGATTTTCATAATTATCGTTCTTAATTACTATTATCGTTATTGATATTTGGAGAGATCGAATCTCATACCGGTAAAAGTTATCTAATTTGATTTGCAGACATGGAATCTTATTTGAGGATAAGTGAAGATAATGATTCAAAAGATTGTTCAATTGTGAATTAATTGATAATTGTATAGGAATAGGTTGATGAACCCTAAGGTTCAACATATTTCTCTAATCGTTAATAACAGTTCATTACTCGCTTTTAATTTATTGTTTACTTTTGATATTATTAGAATTATAAAACAAACCAACTAAATTTTCCTAACTCAAAATAAACAACTATAGAACGGCAGTGATATTAACCAATCCTTGTGGTTACGATATATTACCGAAAATATTTGCCCAAAAATACTTTCAACACCAGACCATGTGCTGAAGTTGCATACTGAACCTTCTGAGTCAAAGCTTCTTAGCGCTGATTTGTGCATACTCTTTATATATTTCCTGAAAAGGAAATTGCATAGGATTAGAGTACCACATTATCTTGAGCAAAATTCATATACATTGTTATCATCAAAACTAAGATTATTGATCAGAACAATTCTTGTTCTAACAAGAAGTCAGAGCAGATCCATGCAACTGTTTTTAAAGGCATCTTCTAGCTGATAAGTAGTGGAAACATAAAATCGATGAATGAGTTTGGGATGAAGTTTCTCCCTTATGACATGACAATCCAGTTCTATACATTTACGTCGCCGTGAAAAGTTGAATTGTGTGCAAAATATATAGTTGATTTGCAATTACAATATATGGAGGTTGGTTGATAAAATTGAACTTGAAGGTATTTGAATAAGTTAACCACTGAAATTCACAAGTCAAGGAGGCTAGTGCCTTGTATTCAGCCTCTATGGAAGATCTATAACCTGTGTTTTGTTTCTTAGAATTCCACAAAATAATAAATTATTCAAACATGAAACAATAATTAGTGATTGATTTTCTTATATCATGACACGTAGCCTAATATGAGTCTGCAAAACCATGTAACTTTACTATACAGGTGTTAGAGAAAACAATTCCTTTGGTTGGAAAATCTTTTAAATATTTAAGTAGTCTTGTTGCAGCCTTATAATGAGGAACTAGAGGATTTGCAACAAACTCGCTCATATGTTGAACTCTAAAGAAAATACCAGGTTTTGAATTTGTCATACAAATTAATATTTCTACTAACCTTCTATAAGAAAAGGGGTCATACAAGGGAGTTCTTTTAGTTACAAAGAGTTTTGTGGTAGTAACAACGGGAATGAGTGAAGGCCTTTCACCATAAAAACCTTTGCCAGATTCCTTTGCACTAAGGGTGTACTGCCTCTAATTCAAGAAGATACCTTTGTAAGATCTTGCAATTTTAAGACCAAGGAAGAATTTGAGTGTACCCAAATCTTTGATTCTAAATTGAGTATCCAAAAAGTGTTTAACTGTTTAGGTTCTCTAAATAGAATATCCTTCCACATGACTGGACATATAAGGGATAATCATCCCTTGATTGAAGATAACCTAACACTACTTGCTAGATTGTTTAAGTCCATATAAGGATTTATGTAGTTTATAAACTTTGGATGTGTATGTGATAGGAAAACCACAAGGTAAACTCATGTACACTTCCTCATGTAGATCGCCATGAAGAAAAACATTGTTGACAACCAACTGCTTAAGATGTCAACCCTTTACAACTGCCAAAGATGATAAAACTCTAATGGTTGTAATTTTGGCAATAGGTAAAAATGTATTAAAGTGTTGCTTCCTCTTGTAAATCACCATGAATAAAGGCATTCTTGACATCCAACATCTCAAGGTGCCAACCCTTTATAACTTCCAAAGATAATAAAACTCTAATGGTTGTAATTATGACAACAGGGGAAAATGTATATAAATAGTTAGAATTATAAAGCAACATCCCTAGCATCAAAAAGGCGTGAAATTTACTCTTGTAATGATGGGTTTAGCCTTCATATAGTTGGAATTAGGGAGAAACAAAGGATCTCACATGCCCTAGTTTTTTGTTTACTTTACAAAGCTTATTTTATTGCAAATTTTCTTATGTTAAGTGTTGTACTCAAGAACTCCATTGGATCAATTTTATTTAAGTTTTTCTTGCTTTCAATCCAGTTTTTTATTTACTTAGCATTGTCATTGTTATTTTCTTTGGGCATGTATGCAAATGCTTTAATTGTTTTACCATTAAACATGTATTAGTAGTTCCCCAGGGAATAAGGGTCATGAGGATTGTCTCATGACAAACCTCAAGTGAATCCTCAACCATTTTATTACGAGAAACAAAGTTAATTCTAGTCGAATGGAACAACCTCGAGAAGGAGTGGGATATATCCCTCAGGTTATGTCATTCTTAACCACTGGTTCCCTCTTGTCTATGAGGTAACAAATGGGTGAAAGTGATCGGAAAAATAACAAGTGTACTATTTTGCCTCTGTAGTAATAATAGGGAAATTCCCCGAATGTCGATCTCAAGGACTGCGTAGTAATATCGAGTTCAAATTATAGATCAATTAAACAAAAACTAATATTGGGGTTTTGTTTGCAAATTGTCACTAAACAATAATTAAAATAAGCAGAAAAGTAAATTGGCTTTTTGACAAATATGAGTATTATGCTAGGGGTATAGTGTGTGATTGTTCCTGTAATAACCTTGGATTTAGATCTCTTCAACAAGTTCATAACCTTTAATTACCGCCCTTTAGATTATTTTCCCCTAAGTCCTTAGTGGGAAAACCTTTGAACATTCATCCTAAATCCTAAGTCCTTAGAGAATTATGATGAAATCAAGCCTTTATGTTATCAAGAGTTAACCGGTAACTATATGGTATCCCTAGTCCTAGGTGATATCTACTATAGTCTAATCGTACAAAAACCTTAACAATCGCTGTCCAGCTGGTTGTTAACCGTAAATCAATCTTGTTGGTCCGACAAAGAAAGCATAAAAACCTTGTACAATTAAATTAAATAAGAAAACATATCTATTGATGAACTCATGAATTCAAAATCATTACAGAATCAAATCAGGGACACCCCCCCAACATTAGGGTTTAGTTACTCATATTGTTCAAAGAAAACAAAATATAAAGTAGATACATTACAAGAATTGAGATGAAAGTTGATCTTCAATCGCTTCCGTTCATGAAGACCTTCTTCTTTCCCAAACCCTTGTTTTCTCCAATCTTCAATCGTGTCTTCTCCTCGCCAAAAAGTCCTCTAATTCATCGTTCAAACTCTTCTAAATAGTGCAGACTCACTTAGGTTGGTTGGAAGTACCCAAAATGCCCCTTGGGTCAACACTTAATAAAAAAATCACAAAAATCAGCAAAATCAGCGTTTTAGCCAACACTGGCCGTGTCAGGCAACACGGGTGGCCGTGTTGGCCTCCTGAAATTAATTTTTCAAAATCACACCCAGCACTGCTGACACGGGTGGCCGTGTTAGGTAACACGGGCCGTGTTGCTCCTTAACTTCAGAATTTGGATTTGCGTTCTTCATGAAAGTTGTAGCCCTTTTCGTTAGCGAAATTTTGCCACCGGAACCGCGTCAATCGGAGTTACGAAGCTCTAGTTATGATCAAAATACTACACACCTGTCACGATGAGAAACATGCTGAAAATTTCCAAATCTCACACTTGCTAACACGAGCCGTGTCAGCCCCGTGAATTTCATCTCTTTTGTATTTTCTTGGCCACGCTTCATCCTAACACTGCCAGTTTCAGGTGACACAGGTGGTCGTGTCAGACCTAATGTAGCTTGATTTTTCACTTCCTTCGAAACTCCCCTTTTTGTACTTTTTCGCATTGATTTGTCTCGATTTATTCCTTGGAGCCTGCAAATAGTAAAATACACAACCAAAGCATAAAATGTAGAATAAAGAAATAAAACACTCAATAACATAACTTAAACGTACTTAAAAACAACGGTAAATATATGTGTGAAAACCACTGATCAGAAAGTAACCATGATATGGTGAATATGCTTACACAATAAATTGGCACTGTATTTAATCCGCTAATCCAAAATAGAAACCATACTTATCAATAATTGGCGCATCAAATGGGTCTTATTACTAATTTCTTTGGTGCTCCCTGTTGCACCCCAAAATTTGCCCTCTTTATTTGAGCTATAAGTTATCAAAGACGTTTATTTCGTCGTTCGAAAAGGGATGAAAAATAATAAAGGATGTTCATGGTTTTAAGAAAATGTGCCGCAAAGTTTGGTTTATACGGTGAAAATACGTAGAAATTCACAAGTTCTAGTAGGAAGGTGTTATGAGCTTGGTTGCCAAATGGTCGGGACTGTTTCAATGTTCCCTACAACTTTCGTGTTTGGCTCAGAAACCAATTCTTTGAGGAAGGTGGTCGAATTAGCAAATTACTGGAGTGTTCGCAGTGAAAAATGGTGTTGAATGTAGGTTTTTGGGCCTTAGAAAATTCATATCTCATGATCCGGTTGTCGGATTCGCTCGAAATTTTAACTCCAGCTCCGTGCCATTATTCTCGAGATTTCATATGTTCGGACTGAAGACCAATTATGCACAGAAAGTTCCCAGCATTTTGAAGAGCGTCGTGATTTTTTAGTGAAAAGTGTGTTTTCGGGTATGTCGCGACAAGTTTGAAAATTCATAACTTCTTCGATTTTTATCGTATGAAGTTCATTCCGGCGGCATTCTCTTGGAAGTTTCGTTAGCCTCGATTCATCCTCACACATGCTTGTTCAAATTTCGAGCCGAAGATGGAGTTTTATCGAGTTCTTTGAGCGGTACTCACAAAATTCTGCACAGTCGCGCCAGATGAATCGACATTTCTCGTAATTCAAACGCACTTAATTTCTTCATCGCTTATCGGATTGAGATGACTTTCGCAGTTACGAGTCACAAATTTAGTCTTCTTCGGGTTGATGTTGTTCCTGTTTCAGAAATTTCACACCGAGCCGCATTTCCTCAAAAACAAGCCAAAAAGATATAATTAAGGACGTTTTGAACATTTCACCACTCACACTATATAAGTCATTTTCTTCACATTCTCTCATAACTTCAATAACTTCAATTTCACCCAAAAGGATCAAAAACACTTTCTCTCAATTCTCTCTCATTTCCCAAAGATCAAAAACCACAAATCACATAAAACTTTCATCAATATTCATCAATTTTCTTCAAGATCAAGAACAACATGGATTGAAAAAGGAAGATCGGACCGAAGTTCTTCTCCTCCTCTCCTACATCTCGTGCGCCTCTCTCTCCTCTCTCTTGGGATTCGTGTTTCGACTTTGCTTCGTGTTCGCGTTCGTGTCGCGTTTGTGTTCGCACTTCGGATTAGATCTTCATTCGGTAAGCTTTCGGATCTTGAATCAAGTGCTTAATTGTTGATCATTATGTGAATTTGAATCTAGATCCATGTTTTGTTATTGATTAATGATGATTGGTGATGATTGATTGGTGAATTTGCATGTTGATAAGTGAATTGGTAGTGATCATGTGAATTTTGGTTATATCTAATGATTGTTGCATATAATTGATGATTGTTGATGATGCATGGTGATATTTTAGCCTTGGATCTATGAATCGTTAGTGTTTTGTGTGCTTAATTGTTAAAATCTATGTATGTGACTTGGTGTGCACTCAAGGTGTTTGTACAAATGCATGTGATAAACTTTTGCTTGATAATTGCCTTGCTTAATGCTTAGATCATGACATTGAGTATGTTGTGTAGCTTGATCACTTGTGCATGTGTTAATTCTTGTTGCCTTTGTTGCATTGATGTAATCATTGGTGATCATATTTGAATATGGAATTGGATGACGCGTCACATTTGGCATAATTGTTGGTTTTCAGTTTATTTGATTTGCGGATTTGTAGCTATCATTCCATAAGATGTTACATGTACTACGCCAAATTTAAGCTGTAGCAGCGCAGCTACTAAAGCGCTTTTAGCAAAAGCGCTCTCGTAGGGTTCGTTAAAAACAAAATTAATAAACAAGGGAAAATGATGCAAAAAAAGCGCTCTGGTAGGGGGTATGAGAGCGCTTTTAAAAAGCGCTCTGGTAAGGGGGGGTATGAGAGCGCTTTTAATAAGCGCTCTGGTAGGGGGGTATGAGAGCGCTTTTCAAAAGCGCTCTGGTAGGAGGGTTATGAGAGTGTTTTTCAAAAGCGCTCTGGTAGGGGGTGGGGTACAAGAGCGCTTTAACCTAAAAGCGCTGGTATAGCTACGTCTACTAAGGCGCTTTTCAAAAGCGCTTTCATAGCCTTTTTAAAATTAAAATTTTTAAAAACAAAATTTTACTATCGTTTACTAATCCCTAATTCCTCATTTTTCTGCCATTCACGCTAACTGCCCAGAAAACCCAGAAAAGCTTTCTCCCTCAATCGTTCACGAATTCAACTTGCATTCAACCATTCACGCATTCAACCATTCACGCATTCAACCCAGAAAAGCTATCTCCCTCAACCTTCGAATCTGCAAAAACTCCCACAACTCTGGCAAAGAAGAAGTCGAGAGAAGACGAAGGAGATTTTGAAGTCGAGAGAAACCAATCTCCCACAGCTCTTCAATCTGTATATCACAAGGTTTGTCACCTATATCTTACTTATTTTACTTTTCAATGGTGGCACTGTTATAATAGACGAAGGTTTGTGCATGGCTGAAGAGAAGAGAATCATTTATGTAGTGGCACTGTTATAATAGAGGTTCTTACTTGAAGTATAATAACAATTGCACAATTTTGGTCCCTAATATTTTCTCCCTGTTATCTGTATGAAATGATTCTATTTCTTTAGGCATTTTGTTTTTTGTTATGTGCATTCTTGATACTTGAATTGTCAGTGATTTTGTGTAGTTTTGGTTTTGTGGTTGGTTTATTCTAATTATGTGTGTTTATTATAAGTTATCGTGGAGAGTTTTGTTGAAATAGGTAGAAAGCAAATTGTGGACTTGTTATAAGTTGATCCTATAACCTTACTCAAAAAATGTTTATGCAAGTTGGTAAGATGAAATAAGTTATTCATAAGTCAATCCACAGTCCAAACACATTCTTAGTAAAAAAATGATTATAAGTCTCTAAAGAGATTTTGAAAAGGTTGAGGTAAAGAACCTGATTACAACTTATTCTAGTAAGGTTATTATTTAAAAGACTTGTCATTGCATGGTCTAGAAAACTCTGTAATTTTTTGTTGTTACTGAAATAGTACCTTGTAATCTATCTCGTATGGACCAAAGCTTGGAGAATATAGTATTCTGTTTCTGGGGCTGACATTTTTAGCTTGGAGAATATAGTATTCTGTTTCTGGGGTTGACATTGTTACTGCTGTTCTTTAAATTATCTTATCATGCTGAATTAGATTTTAAATCGTTTCTTTAGATAGATTTAGAACCCAATGTTAGTTGACTTTTTTTTTTTGATTATCTGTTTAATTCTGTTAAAAAGCTTATGTGGCAGCTTGTATAGTTAACAAATTTAATTTTCAATCTAATTTCTGCTAATTTGATTCATGAACTAAGTCTAACAAATTAATCGTTGAGTCAAGTTTGAACTATGTTGTAGTAGTTAGAATTTCCCCTAGTTTTGTTGTTTAGTTTAAAAGTTCTAAAGATCTTAAGACGAATATTTGCAAAGAAATCTAGTTGAATTTGCCATGTTAGAATTTCCCCTAGTTTTGTTGTTTAGTTTAAAAGTGCTATTTTGAGAAGGTTGGTACTATTTTGTGCATGTTTTGTTTTGACATGGTCTCAGAGACAACATTGATGCGAGATACAATAGGGTCATTTGTTGCATGGCCCTCGGAGCTCATTATCATTGGTGATGATGTATATTCAAAACCATTATGAATCATTTAGTTTTCAAATGTCAATTTTGCACCGTTACGTTAATTATTTTTTACATTTTAATTTTAGACTGCTCCTACAAAACCCGCAATTAAGGGCAAAGGGATTTTACAGGAGGAGGAGTCTGTTGCATCACTAAAAGAGGTACATTTAAGGTGTTAATATATAATTTGAATCTAAAACTGCATGATTTTATATTTTATCGATCGTTATTTGATTTTTAGGCATCTGCTCGGGAGTCACAACAAGTGACACAGGTCGTTCGTAGCGTACCGCCTAAGGGTCCTCCGAAGCAAGCGGCAAAAAAAGGTGGTGCTTTTTTTCCTCGATACCGGACGACGCTCAGAACACTTATTGATATGTCCGATTTGAAGGAAGGTGCTCTCCGTCAAATCAATATGGAGGAAGGTATCTTTGGTGTTGAATTCATTTCACATATTGCAATAGATGATTTGGAAGAGATTTTTACACAAGAACAACTAGGCGTCGCTAATATGCACTCGTACATCCGGTAATTTCACTCATCCGATATATTATTTAATTAGTCAAACAATTTATTTACACATTATGTTTATTACGTTTTTCACTCATCCGCTAATATGTTTATAATGTTTTTATTTAAGGTTGTTACATGACAGAGTGTTGCGCGGGACTGCATTGTCAAACAGATTCCGTTTCGTGTCTTCCGCCCATTGCAGCGGAATGACAATTGCTTCGGAACCGGAATCAGTTAGACAGCGCTTAGTCGATAGATTCATGTCATCCGGCAATACAGAAAGTCTGATTCTTTGGGCGTATAATACCCGACCAGTAGGGTTAGTTTCTCATTCTTGGTTCATTTAATCTTTGTTTCTTTTGCGTAGCAAAATTTTTATATAACCTATTGTTTTAATTTATAGAGCACACTGGTTGTTGCTTGCTATCAACCCGATAAGAGAAGTTGTATATTTTCTGAATTCGGTAGATGGTGAGTGGAGCAATTATCCGGCTATGAAGGAAATTATTGATTTGTAAGTGGGATCGTTCTAAATATTCTTGTATATTTATATATTTAATTATTTGTGAGATTGATCTAAATATATGCTTTTATATTTTTGTTAGATCAATACAAGTGTTCCGAAGTCAACGAGACGCACAGGTATCCCGAACTAAATCAAACAACATTAGTTGGATCAAAGTGCAGGTACATTATTTTTCACAATTTTGCTTATAATATTTATGCTACTTGATAAAACAAGACAACTATAATTTCTTATTTGTTTTTCTATGTAGTGTCCGATACAGCGGAACAGTTCAGACTGCAGATACTTTGTTTTGAGGTTTATGAAAGAAATCCTTCAAATGAATCAATTAGAGATTCCAATCACGGTATGGATTTATAACTTAATTAGATAACTTCTTATAATTTATTACATTTAACTAAATCATTCATATTATGTTTTTATTCTGTAGTACTTTGACGAATTCCGTGCTGCTTCTTACACGAAACTTAAGTTGAAAGAAATCAAAGAGGAATTGTGTAAATTTTATATTCATCAGCTATTCATGTAGTAGGATTTGTGTCGATTTGAAGAGAATATTATAGTACTCCAGAATATATAGTTACTAACTTTGTTCATATTGTTGCCAATTAATATTTGAAGTATAATATTGTTGATGTTAGAGATTTAGTTTGATTGACATAATGATGTATATATATAATTTTGGATATTATAATGGTATTATATTAGTATATATATAGTCCTACCTATGGTTGAAAATATATCGTCGAAAATATATTACAGGTCGAAAATATTACAGGTTGAAAATATATTACAGGTCGAAAATATTACAGGTCGATCTGGGAGGCTGAAATTATAGGCTGCACTTTAAAATATCTCATTTAGCAACGACAGTGCTTTTAAAAAGCGCTCTTAAAGGTCCACATACGAAAGCGTTTTGTTACAAAAAGTGTAACACCCCGATGCCCAGGAAATATTGTTTTTGCCTCCCGCAGGAATCGAACCATGTACCTAGGGGTTAAGTACATATTTATAGCAATTCCTGCTACCAATTGAGCTAGTAGCTCAATTGGTAGCAGGAATTGCTATGAATACGTACTTAACCCCTAGGTACGTGGTTCGATTCCTGCGGAAGGCAAAAACAATATTTCCTGGGCAGCCGATAAGCGGACCTAGGGGGATTATTGATTAAGCTGGTGACATGCTTGGTAGGTCGGAAGCCCTGCGGGGTAAGCGGAAATCCAGGGTGTTACATTAAAAGCTAGTTGGTCAAGTGGTAGCAGGAATTGCTATGAATATGTACTTAACCCCTAGGTACATGGTTCGATTCCTGCGGGAGGCAAAAACAATATTTCCTGGGCAGCCGATAAGCGGACCTAGGGGGGATTATTGATTAAGCCGGTAACAAGCTCGGTTGGCCGACGCGGTTGATGCGTGCAGCGGATATCGGGGTGTTACAAAAAGCGCTGCCAAAGATTAAATAAAAGAAGAAAAAAAACGCAACCTACCAAAGCGCTTTTGGAAAAGCGCTCTAGTCGGGGGGGCTACCAGAGTGCTTTTTCCAGCAAAAGCGCTCTTATAGGGGGTCTACCAGAGCGCTTTTTCCAGAAAAAGCGCTCTTATAGGGGGATCTACCAGAGCGCTTTCTGTAAAAAGCGCTCTTATAGGGGGGTCTACCAGAGCGCTTTTTTGGAAAAAAGCGCTCTTATACGGGGGTCTACCAGAGCGCTTTTAAAAGCGCTTTCGTAGCCTACGCCAGCGCTGGCTTTGGCAGCGCTTTAAAGCGCTGTTAAAGGCCAAAAAAAGTGCTTTTGTTTGTCTTCCGTGTTGTAGTGATGGTGCTTAATTTTGAAATCGATGCATGCTTGACTTTGTTGATTTGGTGCTCAATTCTTGTTCGCCTGTCGCTTATAACGTGCTTCGCGTCGATGTTTGCCTTTAATGTTCCTATGTGCTTACTATTGCTAAATGCCTTGAATTTGTGCCTTGTTTTCATACATGTTTCATTGTGCATTGCATACATTTTTGATGGCTTTTCATGGCATTTTTGAATTGGCATTGGCTTAGATTGAGTGGGAGTGGTTCCCAAACTCTCAAAAATGATAAAATTTGGTTTTCCTACAAGGGAACATGATTCCCATAATGGAGGAACCGGTTCCTTCTCAATCTAAGGCAATTTCGGAGTTGACAGAGTGTTCTGGAACTCGGTTCCCAGTTTGGGGGAACCGGATCCTGTTGTTTGGTTTGCGTTTTGGTCTGGCAGAGGGGTCTGGAACTCGGTTCCCAGCTTGGGGGAACCGGTTCCTACTTATTTCCTTGGGTTTGTGATTTGGGGCAGAATGCCCTAGAATCCGGTTCCCAGTCTGGGGGAACCGGTTCCTGTGTATGTTTTTGTGCTGGAACCCGGGTTCCTATATAGGGAACCGGTCCCCTTACTTGTTTTTTGTTCCTTTTCTTTTCTAACTTTAATCTTTCGTAACTTTTTGTTCGTAGCTTCGTTTTGCATGTTCTTTATGTCGTTGGAAAGCTTATGAGATGTACTATCTAGTTAGATGCTTGGTTTTCATTGATTTGTAGATCATTCATGTTTGTTTTCTCTTTGACATTTCATCGTCCATTTCATGTTTACATCACTTGTCCATTTCTTTTTGGTTTATAGTAATAACGCAATTCCAATTGCGATGTTTGTTATCTCTAATTTGTGTGCTAGTATGCAAGGCTTTTGGATAGTCACCGATCGACACTTATTGCTTTAGTGTTCCGCTTTACTTGCTGGACGCAATTTCATTCACTCGTGTCGTGTTCCCATCTTGGAGACACGTTTCTCTTACTTTATATCTGCTTGCTTGGTTTGCTTGTTCCTCTTTGTAATACGGTGAACTGACTTTATTGTTTAAGCAAGCAATATTGCGGTAAGCATGAGTCGCCACCGACTTTTATTTTATCCAATATATAGAAAGGCTAAAAGAACATAAAAAAACCTTTTCGAAAGAGATTGAGTTCGGGGGGTAAGTTATACAAAGGGAAGGTGTAAGCACCCTTTGTATCCATGGTTATCCATGGGCTCTTAATTGCTTAGCTCACTTTTGAATTGTTTGAAATGTTTGAAGTGTCGTGTGTGTTTAGAAAAGATTTTTGAATAAGGACTTTAGCTTGTAAATAAGCGTAGCCTTTTGGAAATTGTTTTGAAAAGGAGGTGTGAAAAGGAATTTGAATTTTAGAGCAAGCAATTAGTAGCAATTACCCTAAGTTTTAAAATTTGTTCTTTTAGCTTTTCAGGGCTATCCATACCATAGAAGGGTAGGAAGTCCTTTTATCGGATGTAAAGGGTCATCGAAGTTATCGTTCGCCATAAGACTGACCCTGCCATAAAGAGGGCAGGTAGTCTAAGGGAAGGATATAATAGTCATTTAATCTTTTAAGCAACAAGCAAGGATACCTTAGCAATGGGACAATCATCTTATTTCCGAGGCAACATCGAGGGACAAAAGTATTATGATGATTTCAATGTATTAAGGCAACACTTGCTTTAGGTATCCTCGGAATCGAGGGACTTGACTATTTTAGAATCGTAATTAAAAGGCAATAGGCAACAAGAAGGGTTACCCTAAAGGTGTGTGGGTGCACAATCACGTGATTCAGTTCAAATATTTTATCTTGTAAATAATGTTAGCTACATTCGATTAATTATCTTGCACTCCCTAGGATTACTAACCACGCAGTTAATATCATACGGAAATTAAAAGGCAGAAAATATAAGGTCCTACGCTATTACAATAAACACTTGTGGGCGGAAAAAATAAAGGCAAGAATTATAAACCTACACTATTACAATAAACACCTGCAGGGAAATAGAGACAAAATATAGAAGGAATGCAATAAGCCATTACAAAGCTTTGGGGCAGATACAAAATTAGGCAAAAATATAATAAAGGAAAAAATTTAAATAAATAAATAAATGATTAAAGACATGTGACATACACAGAGTATGAGATGAGGAGAGAAATCGCGACGGAATTACAGTTAAGAAAATTAGAAGTAAAAGTATAAGCCTAAAAATAAAATGCTAACCTAAAAAGAAATGGACGAGAACACCAACCCTAAACCTTGGGGCTAAAAAACCTAATGGTTAAAAAACCTTGTGGCTAAAAAACCTAAGCCTACAATTAATAGACAACACCTACCTAAGGTTTCTAGGGTTATCTATGGTTTTTGAAGTTAAAGATTAAATCTAAAAGAACCTGTCATACCCCAAAATTTGCCCATTACATTTTCATACTCAAACAATAGCCTTCCAACTAGGGTTTTCTCTTTCTCAAAGAAAAGTCAGGTTCTGATGCCTCCGATGGACTAATGGGCCTAAAATATGGATGCAAAAGTGACTATGGGCTTTATGGACATCCATGAACTAATTACTTGATTTTTATAATATTTATTTGAATTTTAATTCATTAAAATACAAATAAATCATTATAAAATATTGAAAATTAGTTTTAATCAAAGATTTGATTTTTAATCAACCTCAATCAATCAAGATGGTCCAAATAATCACAAGGGAGGTCCATTGGTCATTAAAATTATTATTTGATATTTATTTCATGTATATTTGAGTTTTATCATTTAAATTCAAATAAAAGTCAAATAAATTATCAAATAATAATATGATTAATAAATCAAAATTATTTCCCTTGATTAAATCTCATCTAATGGCTAGGATTGAATGGAGAATATACAAGAAATAGAATTGGTGCAAAAATAGAAAGATTTGGAGAAATTTTCATTCAAATATTCTCATATGTCCATGTCACCAAATCTCATGATTTTCTTCCTTATTTCCAACCCTAATCCACATATTATATATTCTGAGTAGAACCAAGGGCCAAAAAAAAAAAAAATCAGGATTACAGGTACAAGAAACACGTTCAAAAAGGCTCAAAATTTCTCTAAGAACTCCAACTCGGTTTCACCATTCCAAGGAGAATCACAGCCTTTTAGAGATTCAAACATCTTCCTGGACGATCATTGAGGAGTTTCCACTCATTATCTAAGGCTGCCGCGCTCGAAATTGTTCCCCTCAGACTCACGTTTTGGTATCCATAATTTAAAATCAACATCGGTCAATCATGTGTTTTTAACAAAATTGGTTTGTATATTTGTGTTTGCATCGATGTTTAGAACATGTTTGAACCTGTTAATTTGAGTTTTGGTGCAGATGTAGCGAATTGCCATTATTAGGGTTCGGAGTTTATCGAATGGGAGATTTTGATAGGGACAGTTTCAAGTCAAATTAATGGTTTCGTTGGACTCGGGAGAGTTTTTGAGGTTGATTTGGGTTTTTGGTTGGGGTTTATCGTCATTGTTTTGCAGGTTTCTACCATGGCCATGGACGAATCAGTGACGAAGACCAACGAAGGGGATGATGAACAGTGTTCGCGCTTTGTGTTCTTTTTAAAATTCATGATTCGTTTATGTTGATTGGAAACAGATTAATTAACAGCAAACGATTAGTGGTTCAGCGGTTGAAGCGATGGACCAAGCCCTCTATGCGTGATGGAGCCAGTTCGATACTGAGCTCTTGCATTTTGGGGAATTTTCCTTTGGAGAACTTTGCAGATGGATCCAGTGCGCGCGTCCTCGTCAGGCGCACGGTACACCCCCAACCATAACCTTTGGATCACTGCCAAATTGGATCCAACGCCTTTGGGGATGCCAGTCTATCATGAACACTCACAAGCACGTCATACAGGATCAAAAGCTAAGAAAATCTTTTTTTTTATTTTTATTACATGAACTAGTTTCAATTATATGTTATTTGTTAAAATTATTTTAAAGAAACAAAACAAATTCTTTTTTCTACTTCTCTATTTTTTTTTAAAACATAATAAAAAACACTTATTTTATTTTAATTGAATAATTTGTTTTTTTATGGTTTTAAATTAATTTAGTTGTTTAAATCATTTGTTTAATTTGTTAATCAACTTTCATTCACCGATTAAGATACCTTGGAGTTAAACTTTTAATCGAAACCTTACTTTCACCGATTTAATTAATTATGTCGAGGACCAATAATTAATTAAATCCGATCGTTATTCAATTCAATTTTCACCCGATTTAATATCTACAAGAATTTGCTATACACTAAAGAATCTTTTCTTTGTGCATTCTCTTTTCAGGGTTAACCACAGGGTTTTCTCCGATGACGCGTTACGCCTCTTGCGAAGCTAAGCCCCGACCCCTATTTTTTATTTAAATTTTATTTGCCTTATAAAAATATTATTAGGGTTTCATCCTCAAAAGTCAATGGACTCTTTCTGCACTCACCTCCTTTTCTGTCTGCCTTTGCCAATTTTTTCACGGTTGCTGTTCCGATACGCTCCGACTATGCGCCACGTCAAAAGAATGAAGCTAAGTTCTAAACCCTTTTTCTATTAATATTATTTATCTTTTATTTCGTTTAATTAGGGTTTAATTTCCTCGCACATAGAATTTCTCCTACATTTATTCCTTTCCTTTTTCTTTGCCAAATCTCTGATGGTCAGAGTCAATGCTCGAGGCTTCTTCCGACCGCCAACCATGTCAGGTCAAATTCAAAAGCTAAGTCTCTTTTCATATTTGTTTAATTTCTCTTTGCCATTCTTGTAGTAAATTAGGGTTAACCCTAATTGTCATTGAATTAGCCATACACTCACTGGTTCCTATTATTTCTGTTTCAATTCTCTAAATGGTCAGGGTCAATGCTTCATGCACAAGGCAAACCTTTGCCCATCAACATTCATCAATCGAAGCTAAGTTTCTTTCACCCTTTTCCTTTTATTATTATTCTATTTATTTTTAATTTCTTTATCCTTTTATTTTTAGGGTTAACTGTATTTGCCTTCTTGTTCTTCCTCCTTTTCAGGGTTGTCAATTGCCAAAGCTACGTTATTGGTAACCCTAAACCCTATTTTTTTTATTTTATGCCTTTTATTACTTGTGTCAAACCCCATTGGGGATCCGCTGATTTCATTGTCCCCTTCCCTTTTATTACTTTATAACTGCGTGGTTAGTAATTTAGGGAGTGCAACTCTGAATCAATTAGAATCACTAATTACAAGATAAATATTATCTGAACATAACCACGTGAATGTTGCACACACGCACCCTTTTGGGGTAACCTCTCTGTTGCCTTGTTGCTTGTTGCCTGTTGCCTTTGTGTTTTTGCAGAATAAGCCATGTCCCTCGAATTTGAGGATACCTCAGCCATGCTGCCTCGATAAAAGGTCATGAGACCCTAAAATGATGCTGCCTTCGATACACAAATATGACCTCGACCCTCGAAAGTTGCCTACGGAAAAAGGCTGGGGTATCTTCTGGCTGCCTACGAAAAGGCTTATTCTGATCCTTACCTTAGACTACCTGCCCTTCTATGGCATGGGACAGTCTTATGGCAAAGGATATTTCGATGACCCTTCAATCTCCAAACGAAAGGCTTCCTGCCCTCTTATGGCAAGGATAGACCCTTTCATTCTGAAAGGCTAAAAAGAGACCTGTCATCTGAGTTTAAGGTAATTGCCCCTAATTGCCTTGCAATGCTTATCTTTAATATTCTTTCTCACAATTCTTCGAAAACTGGCTACGCTCATTTACGAGCTAAAGTCCACTTTTTTCTTTCACCTACTTTTTTCTAAAAACAAACGAGCAAGCAAAGCAATTAAGAGCCCATGGAAAACCATGGATGCAAAGGGTGCCTTACACCTTCCCTTTGCATAAATTACCCCCCGAACTTAGATTTCTTTAAAAAGGTTTTTTTCTGTTTCTTTTAGCCTTTCTGAATTTGTTTGGATAAAATAAAAGTCGGTGGCGACTCTTGCTTAACCGCGACATTTCGATCGATAAAAAGTCAGTTCATCGTATTACAGAACCCAATTAAATAAAGTTATTAATCCTAAAAATTAAATACTAACTATTTTAATTAACTAACTAATGAATATTAATATTATAATTAAGCTAAAATTAAAATCTAAACCTATTTTTTAAAAAAATAATTCTGATTTAAATTATTAATTAAAAGACCTAAATTAAGTTATTAGTCTAAATTGAATTATTAACCTAATTAATCCTAAAAATTAACTTACAATAATTGTGAAAATGTTTAATAAACAAAAAGAGAGAGAAAAAACACAAAAAAACAACACCAAAAAAAAAGTTAGAAAAACCAGGTGGGGGCGTCGGATCCTGTGTGGTCAAATCCCGAGTGTTCACCATGGGCTGCGCTTCAAGGTCCCTTGGATCTGCATCATAGGAGATCTTGTGGTATGAGAGTGATTGTGCATCATGATCTCCTATTGATGCTACGCGTTGGATCAAGCAACATGTAATTAAAAAAAAACGTTGAAACCTGAGGATCGAACCCAGGCCCCTTTAATGTCCAAAGTGGCCATCACATCCTTGCCATTCCTACCATTCCCGTTAATCGATATATAAGTGGATGAGAGAAATTAAATATCAAATAAGAATAATAAACAGAATTTAAAAAAAGAAGAAAAGTCAAAGTGTGGGACCCATGGTGAACGGAATGGACGAATAGAAGTTGGGGAGAGAGAGAGAGAGAGGTTCGTTTGACTGGCGAATCAACAAGTTCCACGCATTGTTCCAAGAGTCCAATGCCCACATCATCATCCCCTACCTCCTAACCTGCGGAATTACTTGCGGTTTTTCCCACAACATTTCCTGCGGATTTTTCCGCGAATCCATAACCAGTCCTTGAACCACTTTGTAACCTGCAAAAGAAGATCATACAAGACCAAGAAACAACCCATGTCCCTAATTTGGAATCTACTAATTCATTGGTGACGTTATTTCCCCTTGAAATTAGCTGCAACTACGAAAACGAAGATTAAAGGAAGCTTTGCCCTAACAATGGCAAGGCGCTAAACATGCGTTAAAGCTTCAAGAAAACACGTCAAATCGATTCTGAATAACATTATATGTACGCATGAATGCATAAACACGATTGATATTGAATGAATTGAAGGTTTGAGATTACCAACCTTCACCAAAATGGTGTATCTTTGGATATGACGATAGGACGCGTTATGGGCTTTTTCACTGGTTGGGAACGACTCTTGGTAACATACAGGTGATGATGCAATGCTTGTAACTCGTGGACCTTGGCTATAGAAGAATCTCTCAAATTGCACCTTTTCTTGGATTTTTGTTACTTGAAACCCTACCCCCCTTGGCTGCAAAAAAACCTCCCTCGCTTGTACTATTGTTTAGGTATATATGGAGGAGAGATTAGGTCAACAAAAATAGAAGAGAATCATATCTTTGGCTCATGGAAATTTGATTAAAAAAAGATATAAATTCTTCCTATTTTTGTTTCAATATTACACCAAATGTTCCTCACGTTTTTTCCTTTTATTTAGCTTTTGAATTGGTCTTGGTTTGATTGAAAATTTGATCAAGATCTTTGGTCATTTAACTATATGATCTTTTTTTATAATTTTATATTGAATTTAAATGAATAAAAACAAATATAAATGAAATAAAATTATAAAATAAACAATATATGACCTATGGGCCTCTTTTAACCTTAAAGTCACGTGAGAAGTCCAGAAACAAAGGCCCAATACTCAAAAAACTTGAACTTGCTCATTTAAGGTTTCATGTATTTTCCAATTTTTGCCCAACTTCTGTCAATCATAACTTGCTCAATTTTTAAGGTATGGAAATGTTCTATGACTTTTTGGAAAGCTCAAGATGTCCTCTAAAATCCACTTTGGAACATACTTTTCATTTGAGGATTTTATCTTGAAGATATTGCTCCTGACAAAAACTGCTTTTTGCGATCTTCTAGAAAGACCTGTAATGTTTTGATCCATATCTCTTAAATAAAGCATTTTTAGCCTTGGCATGTGAGAGACAAAGTTGTAGAGAGTTCAATTTCCTTCGAGAATTTCTGATGTCCCATGTGAAAGTTATGGCTGGTCAAAGTTCAGTTGACTTTTAAGTCAAAAACCCTAATTTAGAAACTTTGAGTTTTGTTGATTTCTGAACCTTCCTTGATGAATCATGATCAACCCTTGATCAAATGATGAATGTTACTTAAAAATATTTATGTTGACCAAAAATCAAGAATTTTGGCCGTACTTTGACCATAGTTGACTTTTAGGTCAAATTGGTCGACTATTGATCGTTTGAGCAGTTGATTGATCAATCTTGTGAATCAGGGCTTGAAACTTGAGATGAGAATGCTTTGAATCATGTGAGATGCCATGGAGTCCACTTGAGGTATCAGAACTTGAGTTTCCTTTGAGAAAGGCAAAACTCTAATTCAGAGGCATTTGTTTAGGAGATAGGTAGCTTTGAGCAATTGGAGATCTTTGAGCATTTAAAAGTCAGATGGACTGAAATATGAGGAAATATGATGGGCAAATTCTGGGTTATGACACTCTTGCAGGTGTATTGTGATTATGCTAGACGCATACGTCGACACGTGATTTATTTTCACGATGTCGACCCTTGTTTGCTTACATGGCTAATTGCTGTGCTAACTATTTACTATTGCTTTGCTAGCTCGCTTGCGGGATCTCTGGTTTTCTTTCTTATTCTGCTGCAGTTTATGGATCATAATCCATTTGGTATTGATCCCGTTTCATTTTATCTTTTCTTGCACTTTATTGATTTTTTCGCATCATCCTATAACATGAGAAGTAGGACTTGGGCATTCATTTGGCCAAGCCCTCGAAAGAGGCTCTGTTTTTGTTGGTGTGTTTATATTTGTGCTTTGTGGCAGGGAGTCACGGTGTAATAAGACCTTAAAGGCACTCCGTTAAGTCCTCATGGAAGGCATGCGGAAAGGGTTAGCAATCAACCCCCACCCAGTCTCATCGAGTCCGTTTAGTAAGCGCACGCTACGCGTTGCTTGCTTCTAAACTAACACAAGATCTTGTTATCGAGTATGTCAGGTAAAGGGTTCATGCATTCGAACCCCCGCATTTCCTATAGCTCACGTTGACCAACGTTGATGCTCGGTATACGCACGCACCGTTTTCCTTTTAGATCTGTGACAGCTTGGTTGCTGATAGGGACTCGCTCCTCTTGTCTATGGCCCGATCATTTTTGCGAGGTCTAATGCTTGGTTGACTCAGGGTGATCCGCTCCCCTTGGCTATGGCATGACCGCTTTTCTACTACTCGACCTGCGCCAGTGGTTTTGTTTGCTTTGCGAACGGAGCTCATTTGTGTGATATTCTTGTGTGTTGTTTTTGTTTTCCCCATAGGTTGCTAGCTTAGTTTAGACTTGTACCCTTTGTACGATAACATAGGTAGCAAGCTTTATCCCTTAGCTTAGGTTTTCCTCATGCATTCTTTAAAACACAAACCACACTCTTTGATTTTCTTTTCTTAAGAGCTTGTTATTTTCGCTCCATTCCCAAGCGTAAGACTCCAAAGGTCAAGCAGCAGAGTGCGAATGTAACTCGTTCACCTAAAAAACACAAAACAAATAGAAACTAGTTAGTCGGGCTACGGTACCTCTGTTGCACCCCAAAATTTGCCCTCTTTATTTGAGCTGTAAGTTAATAATGACGTTTATTTCGTCATTTCAAAATTGAAGAAAAATAATAAAGAGTTTTCATGGGTTTAAGAAGAAAGGCGTGAAAAATGGTTTAAACAGTGGAAATACGAGAAAAATTCGCAAGTCATATTTGGAAGGTGATATGAGCTTAGTTCCCGCGTTGTCTTGACTGTTTCGACGATGTCTACAACTTTCGTGTTCGGCTCGGAAGCTAATTCTTTGAGGAAGGTCGTCGAATTTGCAAATTACTTGAGGTGTCGCAGTGAAAAACGGTGCTGAATGTAGGATTTTCGGACAATAAAAAATTCATATCTCACGATCCGCTCGTCGGATTCGCTTGAAAATTTAACTGGAGGTTCGTGTCATCATTATCAAGATTTCATATGTTCGGACCGAAGACCAATTATGCACTGAAAACTCCCAGCATTTTAATGATCGTCGCACTGTTTCGGTGAAAAGTATGTTTTCGAGTGTGTCGCACCGAGTTTGAAAATTCATAACTTCTTCGATTTTTATCGTATGAAGCCCATTCCGGTGGCATTTTCTTGGAAATTTCGTTAGCTTCGATTCTTCGTCACACATGCCAGGTCGGATTCTGAGCCGAAGATGAGGTTTTATCGAGTTCTTTGAGCGGTACGCGCAAAATTCTGCACAGTCGCGTTTGTTTGGACCGGCGTTTCTCGTCATTCAAACGCGCGTATTTTCTTCGTCGCTTATCCGTTTGAGGCGATTCTCGCGGCTATGATCTACGATTTTAGTCACCTTCGAGTGGACGTTGGTTTCGTTCCGAGATTCAGAGCCGAACCGAGTTTCCTTAAAAACGAGCCAAAACAAGACGAACCGAGGGCAATTTAGACATTTCGCGTTGACAATATATAAACATTTTGCTCTTCACAAATCAGAGGAGAACTCTCATAATCTCAACTCACCAATCTTCACAAACACATTCTCTCAATTCTCTCTCAATTCTCTTGAATCAAAACTACAAATTACATAAAACTTTCATCAAGATTCATCAATCTTCATCAAGATCAAGAGCATGAATTGAAGAATCAAGTTTCCGGTTTCGAATTTCTTCTCCCTCTCCTCACATCTTGCGCGCCCCCTCTCCTTCTCCCTCCGGATTCGCTTTCGTGATCGAGTCGCGTTCGTGTCGTGTTCGTGTGTTCGTGTTCGCGCTTCGGATTGGATCTTCATTCGGTAAGCCTTGAACCATTGAATTAAGTGCTTAATTGTTGATTATATGCGAATTCAAATCTAAATCTACTCCTTGTTCTTGATTTATGGATGATTGATAATGATTGATCGTGAATTTGCGTCTTTTTGTCCGAATTGATCGTGTTCATGTAAATTGTGATTGGATTTGATGTTGATTGAATATGATTGATATCCGTTGATGATGAATTGTGTTGTTCGTGTTCGGATCCGTGATTTGTTGTTGACTTTGTGCGCATAATTGTTGTTGATAGTTTGTGTTGCTTGTGATGTATTCCACGTGTTTGTATAAATGCATGTGAGGCAATGTTGCTTGATATTTGCTCTATTTGACGAGTCGCACTTAGCATAATTGTTAACACGTGGATTATTTGATGTGTGGATGCATGTAAATTGTGTTGTTGATGTTTGCTTGTGCTTAATTGGTACGTTTTGGATTGAGTGCGAATGGCTCCAAGGCCTTTAAAATGCTTAAAAATTTGTTTTTACACGCCAGGAACCGGGTTGTCCCAGGCGGGAACCGGTTCCCACTCTATCCAAAAATGCTGATTCTCTGGTTTTTAGTACCAGGAACCGGGTTGTCCCTAGGTGGGAACCGGTTCCTGGCTTGCTAATTTTTGTGTTCTCTGGTTTTTTGTATGGGGAACCGGGTTGTCCCTAAGTGGGAACCGGTTCCCAGCTTGCTTATTTTCTCATTCTCTGTGTTTTTGTACCAGGAACCGGGTTGTCCCTAGGTGGGAACCGGTTCCTAGTTTTCTGAAATGTTCATTCTCTGGTTTTTTGTATGGGGAACCGGGTTGTCCTATGTAGGAACCGGTTCCTGAGTGTATTTTTTTCATATTTCATTTTCTAACTTCAAACTTTCGTATCTTTTCACTCGTAACTCCGATTTGTGCGTTCTTTATATCGTTGGAAAGCTTGTGAAACGTACTATCTCATGAGATGATTGATATTGATTGTTTGTTAAGTTCTCCATGTTTGTTTTTCCTTTTCATGTTGATCGTTTATCTTACATTTATATAACTTGTCCGTTTCTTTTCGCTTTATGGTAATAACGCAATTCCGATTGCGATATTTGTTATCTCTAACCTGTGTGCTAGTGTGCAAGGCGTTTGGACGGTCTCCGATTGATACTCATTGCCTGAGTGTTCCGCTTCACTTGCGGAATACAATTCTATCTCATTTACTCGTGTCGTGCTCTCATCCTGGAGACACGCCTGTATTACTTTATATCTGCTTGTTTGGTTTGCTTGTTCCTCTTGCAGGTGTATTGTGATTGTGCTCGACATACGAGTCGACATTTGTGTGCTTTGTGGCTAATCGGTGTGCTGAATCGGTGTGCTGACTATTTGCTTTTGCTTTGCTAGCTCGCTCGCGGGATCTTTAGTTTTCTTCGCTTCGCTTCTCCTCATTTTACGGATCATCATCCGTTTGGTATTGATTCCGTTTCATTTTATTATTCCCGCATTTTATCGCTTTCTCGCATCATCCTTTAACATGAGAAGTAGGACTTAGACATGCATCTGGCCAAGCCCTCGAAAGAGGCTCTGTTTTTGTTGGTGTGTTTACATTTGTGCTTTGCGGCAGGGAGTCACGGTGTAATAAGTCCTATATGGCACTCCGTTAAGTCCTCATGGAAGGCATGCGGTCAAGGGTTCGTAATCAACCCCCGCCTAGTCTCATCGAGTCTGTTGGTATGCGCACGCCTCGCGTTGCTTGCTGCCAAACGTGCAAAAGATCTTGTTATCGAGTATGTCAGGTAAAGGGTTCATGCAATCGGACCCCCGCCTTTCCTATAGCTCATGTCACTCGACGTTGATGCTCGGTGTACGCACACACCGTTTTCCTTTTTGATCCGTGACGGCTTGGTTGCTGAGAGGGGTCCGCCCTCTTGTCTATGGCCTGATCATTTTCGCGAGGTCTAATGCTTGGTTGACTTGGGTTGAGCTGCTCCCCTTGGCTATGGCGGGACCGCTTTTCTACCATTCGGTCAGTACCGTTGGTTTTGTTTGCTTCACGAGTGGATGCTCGTTTGTGTGCTATATTGTTTGCATTCGCTTTTCCCCCGTAGGTTGTTTAGTTTAGTTTAGACTTGTACCCTTTGTATGATAACATTAGGTAGCAAGCTTTCCCCCTTAGCCTAGGTTTTCCTCATGCATCTTTTAAAACACAAACCACACTCTTTGATTTTCTTTTCTTAAGAGCTTGTTATTTCCGCTCCATTCCCAAGCATAAGTCTCCAAAGGTCGAGCAGCGGAGTGTGAATGTAACTCGTTCACCTAAAAAACACAAAACAAACAAAATTAGTTAGCCGAGCTACGGTAGCTCTGATTCTGCAAAACAGATACGTAGGCAGCGGGGTAGGGCCCGTGCGAGCACAATACTTTCTTTTCCCTACATTCTGCATTCATTTTAGTCCAGATTAGCGTAGATTTGTTACACACCCATAGTTTTAGACACAAGCGTGGATACCATCGAGTACGATGGGCGCGTGGGGTGCTAACACCTTCCCCTCGCGTAACCGACTCCCTTACCCTTTTCTCTGGTCGTGAGACCGTTGTTTTGTTTTGTGGTTTGCTGGCATTCCCTTCCTTTTCAGGATAAATATGTTAGTGGCGACTCTGTTAATTTTCGCGGTAGCGACAGCTGGCGACTCTGCTGGGGACGTCTCGACCTGTTGCTGGTCCGGACTCAGCAAGTCGATCCTAGCGCTTGTGTGTTTATCATTGGGTGTTTTTACTGCTTTGCATATTTACCTGTTTGCATTGCATTCTATGTGCGCTTTTACTTTTCTGCATCATATTCTGGACTGGCTGGATATCTGTCTGTTGGGTGGGTGTTACAAGAGGTAAAAGGCCCAATACCCCGGCTATGTGTGAACCATAGGAACCCTAGGATAGAGTGGGAGCATGGTTTGTCTCGAGGTGTACGTCTCGGGATGGATTATGTGACCACGAGCAGAGTAGTGGTTTCAAACGGAGGTATTATCGTCACCCGCTTACGCGCTGTGATGATGCTTACCTTCGGGCGGACCGTATACTGCGTTTCATGACCTTACCTTGGCCTAGATTTACCCGTGAGTGGGGCGGGAATCAATGATCATTTAACAGGTACATTGTTGGTGACCGCTGTTCTTGTTCGTTGGTGACCGCTGTTCTTGTTCGTGGGTTACCGCTGTTCTTGTTCGTGGGTTACCGCTGTTCTTGTTCGTGGGTTACCGCTGTCCTCGTTCGTGGGTTATCGCTGTTCTCGTTCGAGTGTACTATTGGTTCCTGTTCGTGGGGTACTATGGTTCTTGTTCGAGTGGCAATCTGTGTTCTATTCCAAGTGTGTTATTGACTATGGGCTTTGGTTCCGTGGATTGACATTCTATATTCCGTGTGGTATAACATTTGGGGGCCGAACCTTTGGCTCTATACTATGTGTGTTACCGGCAGTCCAGAATGCCTGGTAGGCGGCAACAAGTCCCACCACTTTGCATCATAGCATATTTATTTCCAAAAGAAACGCAAAAAAAAAAAAGATATGTATAATAAGCATTTGCATGTCATATTTTCAGGGATATTCAGGAGTTCATTCAAGTTAGAGATGGACACTCCCGTTGATACTGTCAAGGAGGCAAAGAGACATACGCACACCTACAGCTTTTTTCGAGAGCCGTTGACCGCCTTAGAGGGTTTGAGTTCGTTAATGACCGCTTTCTGCTTGAAGAGTTTCACGGATAATTATGGGAATATCTTGACTTTGTTGGAAACCGTGGTTGATACTCCTGCTTTGCAAACTTTGATGCAATTCTATGATCCCGAAATGAGGTGTTTCACGTTCCAGGATTACCAGTTGGCTCCGACATTGGAAGAGTACTCTATTATTCTTAATCTCAAGGTAAAAAGCGAAGTGCCATTCATCGACGTTCCAAAAGAAGTGAATTTCAAGTTGATTGCTGCTGCTCTTTATTTGAGCATAAAAGAAGTATCTGATAATTGGAAGTCGAATGGAGGTGTCTCGGGGTTCTCTTTGAAGTTCTTGGTGAGAAAAGCTAAAGAGGAATTTGAGAAAAAGAATTGGAACGCGTACAATGCATTGCTTGCTGTGGCTATTTACGGGATTGTGATGTTCCCGAATGTTCCCAATTTTGTAGACTCGGCCGCGGTACACATCTTCATGGGAAAGAATCCTATTCCTACTTTGTTGGCCGATACTTACTATGCCGTTCATTCCCGATATGAGAAACGTGGCGGTGCTATCACTTGTTGTCTTCAATTGTTGTTCATCTGGTTCCTCTCTTTGTTGCCCAGCAAAGGACCTTTTGTGAAGACAAGAGAGACAATTAAGTGGACCCACAGGATTATGTCACTTACCTCTTATGACATCCAGTGGCCAAAGTATCGAATTAACGTTTCTGAAGTGATTGTTGGATGCGGTAAGTTTGATAATGTTCCTTTGGTTGGTACCAGAGGTTGCATCAATTACAATCCCGTGGTATCCTTGCGTCAGTTGGGGTATACGTTGAAAGACAAGCCGGCAGATCACTTGATAGCGGAGACAGTCTATTTTGAGAAGGGGTCGGATCCAGAAAAGTTGAAGGAGATAATTGTGGCTTGGAAGAAGATCCGTAAGCATAATGGAGCCCATTTAGGGAAGAAGGAATCACTTGCTTTGACACCGTATGTTGAATGGATTGTGAAACGGGTTGGAAACTTGTTGCTGCCATATGACAGGGTTGCACCACTTCAAAAGCAACCTCCTTTGATTCTATCTGAATTTGTGCCAACAGAACTTTACAAGGATGCTCTGGTTACCAACTACAGGTTGCATGAAAGAGAGCAAGAGACCAATTTGAAGTTCTTTGAAGAGAGAGATGCAAAGATGAGGTTGATGCACCAGCTCAAGCAAGTCGAAGGCGCAAGTTCAAGTCAAGCCAGTGCCTGGAGGCGTCCCTATGAGTTGTTAGAGGAAGATTTGTATCAGAAGCAGCAAGAGTGTCTGCAGTTACAGAGATCAGAGAGTAGTCTCAAGAGACAGAAACGGGATTTAGATAAACAGCTAGCAGAAGAGAAGGCTAAGACTGCTCGGCTTGAAGAAGAACTAAGAAGACTCCGAGCCCAATGGAGAGGAGATGGAGAAGTTCATTCTGTTGCCAGGCGATCCTAGTATCACTGTGGGGTAGATTTGTTTGATCCATGATGGATGATTTGATGTTTATGCTTGATATTTGTCGCCCATGTCCAGGATTGTTGGATGGGGTCGCATTTTGTTATGCTGGATTTCTTTTGTATACCTTAAGGGCACTTTGTGATGCGGTTATATGTCTGTTTGTATGAACTCAAATTTGCAATTATGTTTGAATGAAGTATGCTCAGTTTGCTAAATTATTCTTGTGTGTGGATTGTTATTCAAATATATTCGGTGTCAGGGTTGCTATGTCCTATCTGAAAGTGGGATGAACTCTTGGATACCTGAAAATTGACAAACATCTCATGCATATCATTCATATATCATACATGTCATATATTTGCAGGTTTTGCAGGTCTTATATCTTATGTCACGCTGTTTTGTTACCAGAAGGAGTTCTAAGACGGCTAATCACCCGTATCCGACTAGGAGCAATCAGAGAAGGCAGATGGAACAGATTCAGGAACAGATGGCTGAGATGAGAGCTCAACTGACAGAGCAAATGAACGCGCAGATGGCGCAGTTTATGGAAGCATTGACTAATGTGACCAAGGGGCAGGATGACTTGCGAGTTCTCGTCGAGAATTCTAGAAGGAATGAGAATGAAGGACGCCAAGGGCTGTTTGATGATGTGTCTGGTAGGATTGATGATCACCATGATCCGAATGAGTTTGCTCGTATGGGAGGACACTATAATCCTTTCAATCAGCATCAGGGGTTTCCACCTCCACCTCCGTCTCGTCTGTTGGGAAGGAGAGATACTCAGAACCGTGGTAATCTGGATTTCGATGTTGAGAACTTTGATCAGCTATCAAGGCACAGTGCTGAGGGTGCGCATGATGAAGTTGAAAGGTATCGTCTGATTGAAGAACGTCTCAGAGCTGTTGAAGGCAAAGGGGTGTTAGGCATGGATATCAATGACTTGGGGCTGGTTCCTGGTGTGAGGATCCCGCCGAAATTCAAAGTTCCATCTTTTGACAAATACAATGGGGCGACTTGTCCTATGACTCATGTTAAGGCGTATTATCGAAAGATGTCGGTATACTCTGAGGATGAAGGTTTTCTAATGCATTTCTTCCAGGATAGTCTTGCTGGGGCTTCTTTGGAGTGGTATGTTCAACTCGAGCGCACTCATATCCATTCTTGGAGAGATCTTGTGGAGGCTTTCATTAAGCACTATCAGTACAATGTTGATATGGCACCCAACAGGACCCAGTTGCAGAGTTTGGTTCAGGGGTCTAAAGAATCTTTCAAAGAGTACGCTCAGAAATGGCGTGAGTTAGCCGCAAGAGTTCAGCCACCTATGACTGAACGTGAGATGATTGACATGTTCACCAGTACTTTGTCTGGACACTATTACTTGGCTTGCAGTGCTTCAGCAAACTTTTCTGAAATGGTGAGATATGGTGAACGAGTTGAGATGGGTCTAAAGATGGGGAAAATTCAGTTGGGAGCTTCTTCTAATTCTGCTGGTGGTAAGAAGCAAGCTGAAGGTTATGCCAGAAGGAAAGAAGGAAATGCTGATGCCATATATGGAAGAAGGGGTTCAGGGAGAAGCAATTCACAGGTTAATGCTGTCATGATCCCAGTACCACAACAACAACATCAGCAGGGACAGCGTTCCAGTAATGATCGCTATCCTCCCAGGACTAGGCCTCACAGAAAGATTGATCCGATTCCTATGACCTATGCTCAGGTGCTGCAACATTTGCTTAAGATTGAAAAGATTACTTTGAGAGATGCTCCGAATGCTCCGGACACACAATCTCCGAATTACAATGCGAATGCACGATGTGCTTTTCATTCAGGTGCTGCTGGGCATGATACCGAGAGGTGTATTGCGTTAAAGAACAAAGTCCAAGATTTGTTGGACCAAAAGATTATTCAATTCACTCCTACACCCAATATTGTTAACAATCCGATGCCTGCCCATGGGTGTCCAACCGTGAATGCCATTGTCGATGGTGAAGAAGTGGATAGTGATTGTGACTTTGATAGCTGGATTCGTCCAAGTATTCCTGGGGAGATGCCTTGCAACTGGACAATTGAAGATGTCATTCAAGTTACACAAGCTCAGGAGTAAATTCCTTGTTTTTACTTTTCTTATCATGACATAATTCCTACGCTCTGCCCAAGGCGTAGTGAATCATTTGTAGGGCCATGCAGTTCGCATTTTCAAAGTTAATCATGAAATAAAAGGACGTTTTTGCATTCAAATGTTTTGCTCTTTGTCTTTCTTTTTAAATTTTTCCTTTAAATGGCAATGTTTTTTGCACACACTTGCACATAGCTTAATAAAAATAAAACTAAAATAAAAACATCAATCATGCAGATGTTCCACTACCACGGATTTCATTGGTAACAGTTCCGCTATTGCTTATTATGATTTTGACAATCCGATCTACCAAGCCGAGGAGGAAGCTTATGAAGATTGTGATCTTCCCGACGAGTTGGCCAGATTGTTGAAACAGGAAGAAATGAAAGCGATTCTGCCGCATCAAGAGGTAATCGAGATGGTAAATGTTGGTACTAAAGAGCAAGTTCGAGAAGTCAAGATAGGGGCTGCGCTTGAGAATAGTGTGAAGCAGAGGCTTATTGCTATGTTGAAAGAGTATGCGGATATCTTTGTGTAATACGGTGAACTGACTTTTTATCGATCGAAATGTCGCGGTTAAGCATGAGTCGCCACCGACTTTTATTTTATCCAAACAAATTCAGAAAGGCTAAAAGAAACAGAAAAAACCTTTAAAAGAAATCTAAGTTCGGGGGGTAATTTATGCAAAGGGAAGGTGTAAGGCACCCTTTGCATCCATGGTTTTCCATGGGCTCTTAATTGCTTTGCTTGCTCGTTTTCAGAAAATGTAAATGAAAGAGGAAAAAATGGACTTTAGCTCGTAAAATGAGCGTAGCCAGTTTTTGAAGAATTTTGAGAGAGAATATAGAAAATAGAGCATGGCAAGGCAATTAGGGGCAATTACCTTAAACTCAGATGATAGGTCTCTTTTTAGCCTTTCAGAATGAAAGGGTCAATCCTTGCCATAAGTGGGCAGGAAGCCTTTCCTTTGGAGGTTGAAGGGTCGTCGAAACATCCTTTGCCATAAGACTGTCCCATGCCATAGAAGGGCAGGTAGTCTAAGGTAAGGATCAGAATAAGCCTTATTCGTAGGCAACCAGAGGATACCTCAGCCTTTTCCGTAGGCAACTTCCGAGGGTCGAGGTCATATTTGTGTATCGAAGGCAGCATCATTTAGGGTCGCATGACCTTTATTTATCGAGGCAGCATGGCTGAGGTATCCTCGTATTCGAGGGACATGGCTTATTCTGCAAAAAAAAATACAAAGGCAACAGGCAACAAGGCAACAGAGAGGTTACCCCAAAAGAGTGCGTGTGTGCATCAATCATGTGGTTCAATTCAGTTATTTATCTTGTAATTAGTGACTCTAATCCAGTTTAAATTTGACTCCCTAAATTACTAACCACGCAGTATATAAAGCAATAAAGGGGAGGGGAAAGTGAAACCAGCGGATCCCCAACAGGGTTTGGCACAAGTAATAATAAAAGCCATAAAATAAAATAGGGTTTAGGGTTACCAACGACGTAGCTTTGGCATTTGACAAATCTTGAAAAGGAAAAAGAAGAGACAGAAAACAGAGAGTGAGTGCATTATCGGTTCGAAGGCGAACTTTATCAACCATAAAAGTAAAAAGAATAATTAATAAATAAAAGAATAATAAAAGGAACTTAGCTTCGAATTTGATCTGATATGGTTGGCGGAAAGCCTCGGGGGTAACCCTGGGCGTGGATCCTGTGTGGTAAGGTTCCTGCAGGTGCATGGTGGACAGCGCTTTCAGGACCTTTAAATCTGGAATTAGCGAGATCCAGTGGCGGAGATTGATGATGAATTTGCAAATATCCATGAGAATAGATGAACAGCAAATGTACCTCACAATAAACAAGAAATGTTAGTAATGACATGAGAAAATAGTAAAATTATAAATAATTATTGATAAAAATTAACTAACCAAAAAATCTAAATAAGAACTAAATCAAATTAATATATTTCTTGAGTTTTTAATATTTAATAAAAAGACTAACCAAACTATTTTTGTGTTTTTATTTTTTGTAATAAACAAAATTAATTAACTTAAATAATATACCTAAAACTACTACTTTTATACATACGTGTACGTAACACTAACAGTAAGGAGACTTCATCTCTTTTTTACTTCTCTACCATATATTTCTAACAACTTTAATGACAATTTAATTCTTTTAAAAAACAATATTAAGACCAATTGGGTTTTGACACGTGGTGAGGCAATAATAGAAAAGAAAAAAAAGCATAATATAATACTATAAGAAGCATAATTAATGTATTGAAACCAGTAAAACCAAAACGTAGAAAGACGTCACTCTCATCATCTATCTTTTAGCTGCAAATTGATTTCTTGCACAAAACCCACAAATTCTAAATCGATCCATTCAAACAACAATACGAAACAAAGAAACAAGACCATAGTTCCATAGAATCAACAGAAAAAGCTAAATCGATACCGTGCAGTCATATTTCTGTGTTGGCGGTGGAAGGATCCGAATCGGAGATCCATGGAGGAAATCGTGTTGGAACGGCAGTTTTGAGGCTGTCGGCCAGAGCTTTTTGCGATCGGTTCCGCGCATGGTGGTTGGACGGCCTAGATCCGGCGGTGCTTGGACATCATGACGTTTCCGTGGGGGTTGCGGTTGTCAGCGGAGGATCGTGTAGTTACGTCGAAGTCGTTGCCGACGAATCTATGTGTCTTGTCCACCGAGACCGGCTTGGCTTCGTCTGAGCTTGTGATCGGAGCGGTGTCATGATTATGCTCCCTAGATTCTTCTTCCCTTTCCGATTCGCATCTGCAACTGCAAGAAAACATGAACAAAGGTTGCTGCAATTGTTTAATAGGATTGAATGATTCAATAGACTTGTGTTATTGAATTTGTCTGAACGTTTTATGATGCGTGAATGGTTAAAGTTTTGGTGTGGACAATTATATTCACGTGATGGAGAAAGGGAGAAAAGGTGGAGATCCTTGGTTAAAATATGTACAGTGTGACTGAGAAATTTGTTGTACGTGTGAATGGTGGAAGGGGTTAGAAATCGGGTTGACTGTTTTTTGTGAAATTTCTACGTGAATGGAGAGAGATTGTAAATAAGGGTTCAAAAAATAGGGTTAATTGTTAGGGTTGGAATTTGTACCTGCCCCCAAAGTTAGTAATTGTTAGTATATATATATAATAGAAAATTAGGTTAAATAAAAATAAATGGGCTTGGATCTAGAGTTAAATAAAAAAAATTCTTTTTTTTTTTTTTATATTTTATAATATTACCTAAAGTGCGCATAAAACAAAGATTAACACTTAACTATATATATAAAAAAACTATTTTTTTAAATCTTTTTATTATTTTATGATTTTTTTTGTTTGTTTTTTTGAATAAAATGTGAATAAAGTAAAAAACATCTTTTAATAAGCAATAAATAATAAAAGTATGAAAATACCATTTAAATATTAAAACCTCTTTTTTTTTGTGATTTTTAAGAAAAAGTAATTTAAAAATGGAAGTTAAGTTAGTAGAAAAAAAAACTGTCAGTAGTGGGATTCGAACTCGTGGGCAAATTTTGGGGTATGACAGCTGCCCCTGTTCAATCTTCTTAAACCTGAGGATGTAGATTGACTTGTGTGTCAGTCGGAATCTGAAGGTGGAAGATGATTGAACACTAGAATACCAAGAAATTTGCCCTAGCTGAAGTAGGGACTTTTGTCGGAGATGGGCTTAAAGATGCCATCCAGATGTTGAGACTGAAGTGTTTTAGGAGTAGTTGTTTAGAGATGGGCTTAAAGACGCCATCTGACTTGATAAGCTCGAGAGTTAGAATGTGTCATACGTTAGACTGTTTCTAGTTTGCATCCGCAGATGTCTGGAAAACCGTGCGTTAGGCTGAAGACAAGTCGTACGTTAGACTAATCTTGATTGCATCCTCAGATGTCTGGAAAACCGTGCGTCAGGCTGAAGACAAGTCGTACGTTAGACTAATCTTGATTGCATCCTCAGATGTCTGGAAAACCGTGCGTCAGGTTGATGGATAAGCCGTACGTTAGACTACCCAATTTGCATCCGTAGATGTCTGGAAGACCGTGCGTTAGGTCGAAGAATAAATCGTGCGTTAGACTATTCTCAATTGCATCCTCAGATGTCTGGAAAACCGTGCGTTAGGTTGATGGATAAGTCGTACGTTAGACTACCCAATTTGCATCCGTAGATGTCTGGAAGGCCGTGCGTTAGGCTGATGGATGAGTCGTGCGTTAGACTAATCCAAATTGCATCCGTAGATGTCTGGAATGCCGTGCGTTAGGCTTTGAATAAGATTCGAATCTTTGTAATGTACCTGTCAGATAATATTCACTTGGGAACAATGTCAGTTTTATGCAATGTTTATGATGTATGTAATGAATGAGATGGAGTTCTCAAAATAAATGGAACGCTTTGTATGTTATGTATGAATTGTAATCGCCTGCAATGTATGAATATGCATGTGATGTATATGATGCCTGACTGATGTTGTTCTGAGAAAATAAATCTCTGTATCATTGTGATTTGATCTTGTTTTGAAGAGATGTAGCCGGGGATTTATGACTTCTGCTTGGGGATGAATAGTAATTTGATGGATCCTGACTGGGGATGAAAGATATTAGTAAGCCATGTTGGAGAAGAACAAAGTGTCGGTGGTGTTGAAGATGTCAACTCTGTTGGGGAGCCATGTATTGGTCGGGACGAGTATGTTTGAAGATATCTTCTTGAAGGATTGCTCTGTGGGGATGTGATTTTATGAACCTGGCTCTGTGGGGGGACATGGGTGTCTTGAGAGTTGCCCCCGGTATTATAGCTGCCATTAATGGATTTGTATTGATTAGGACACACCAATAAATACTGATCGAAGTGTCAAACTGGCCTTGCATAGGTTTGCCCCTGCTAGTAGGAACTTGGAAAGATTTGCCTCGCGAGGACTTTATGAGATGCGTACTATGGGCGACATGCCCCTAGTAATCATAGACCAAAGACAATATCCCATGTTGGTTGGGAAGTAGCTTCAGATCTATTTGGATGCATGCCCCTGATTGTTTTGGCGCCCTTGAGAGATTCTCAAAATCTTGACTTGATTGCCCCAGATTGATCGGGAAATAGTTTTAAGTCCACTTGGGATGTATGCCTTTGACTTTTTGGCATTTTGAGAGATTCTTCGACTCTTGACTTGATTGCCCCAGATGGATTGGGCGAAGCGTGCCATGCCCCTTGTATACGTAGGAGACATTGCTTTTCGGAATAATTTTGTCTGTCGGGATAACTTTCAGTCATTAGTTGTACCCTGTGCAAGTTCTTTCTGATGCTAACTTTTGAAATTATGTAGCAGAATATGTTTAATAATGAATTCATGAGATGCAATGCATACGTTTGTCTTGATTTTTGTTAAAAAACATTAAAACAGGAGATGTAAAAGCGTGATGTTTATAAAAACGTGATATTTGTAACAATGTGATGTTTATAAAAACTTGATATCAACTCAGCATTGATGGTAAACCTTAAGGAGTCAGGATACCTTTTGGTGACAGTATGCTTTCGAACTAACCATGCTTCAATTAGGACTTTCAAGGGTTGTAACGTGGCTTGGTTCACGGTTTAAGAAACATAGGACAAAGGCTTAAAATTTGATTGTACCCACCCCTCTTCGTGATGATCTTCAACCCTAAGCTCAGTTGATTCGACTTATGCATTCAGGTTCCAAGAGACTTTTGGATTTGCACCTTTGATAATGATGATGGTTTACAAGCAGAGAGAACTTTTGAGATGGCAGTCACTTCTTCCTTTTGGTAGTCACAACATTGTGTTGTTCAGGAATTTATTGACTTCTCTTCTTTCATCTTTTGATATCCCTAACTTTTGCCTGAACTGTCTCTTTTGAGCTTACAGTCAGCGGGATGCCTTGATTTTTGCCTAAGCCATCTTTTTGATTTTTGACTTAGCAGGCTTTTCTTTGTATATATGTTTTTTCCATTTTTTTTTGAAAGATATTGACTGCCTTGTTTGATGATTGATGAACCGTCATTGTCTTTTGATTGACATTTCCAACACTTCTTTGATGTGTGCGGTTGAACGTTTGTGATTGAGACCTTTGTTGAAAGGTGTACTGAATGATTCTCTTAAAATAGAATGCACAGCCAAATTAACTGAGAACTACCCTGCCCCAGGTTATGATCAAGGGTTTTAATTAGTACAAGAAAGAAACTTCTACTCCTTAGGCTCAAAGGGGTTGACGAGGGATTAACATCCTTATATCTCCACTGTTTAGGAATTGAAACAATGCCTGTACATCGTCAGCATAGTCTGCTCAAAAGCATACAGTATGAGGTTGCGGTATCGTTTTCTTCATCCTCCCTCAAAAGGCTTACAGCTTAGCAGGAGTTGAGTATCACAAAACATATGCAAAGTAAAGATGTAGTTTAGATGAGTGATAGCGAAATAATTTATTCAAGACAAACATATGCAATGCACTGATGATGATTATTAAAATAGATAATGTCTATCATAATTCGAATGTTTAAACAAACAGAATTGAAATTGCAAATGAAAGTAAAGCTAATGATTAAAAGTTCATCCACTTAGACGTTAGTCAGTCTTGTCGTGACTAGGAATGGGAGCGGTGATCACCACTAGAGCCCTGGGATGATTGAATTCAATTTCACCAGCATCGATCATGTCTTGAATCTTGTTCTTCAATGGCCAACAGTCATTTGTATCATGTCCGGGGCTATTGGAATGGTATGCGCACCTCGCATTGGGCTTATAGCTAGGAGCGGAAGTGTTGGGCTTTACAGGAGGATCCCTCACAGTAATCAAGTTTGCTTTCAACAAATATTGTAATGCCTGAGCCAGTGACATGTTGACCTTCGTGAACTGACGCTTAGGTGCATCTGACTTGCGTCTTTGTGGAACTAGCATAGAGATTCAGAGTATTCGAGGTTCGAGCTTTCAGAATGTGTATCTGATAAGAATGTTTCAGAATGTCCGGGGTTCGAGCTACCGGAATGTACATCTGATTGGAATGTTTCAGAAGTCTAGGGGTCAAGCTTCCAGAATGTTCATCTGATTGGAACTTTCAGAATGTCCGGGGTTCGAGCTTCCGGAATGTATGTCTGATTGGAATGTTTCAGAAGTATGGGGGTCAAGCTTCCAGAATGTTCATCTGATTGGAATGTTTCAGAAGTCTGGGGATCAAGCTTCCAGAATGTTCATCTGATTAGGATTGATTTGTTGATGGTATTTTTCTGACCAGTTGGTCGACCTGAAAGGAAAAGTTAGTTTTATGTGATGTTATGAATGCAAATGCAATCTTTTCAATGATCTTTAGGAATTTGGTTAGCAACATCAGAAAATGGTTTGGTCGCATCTTTGTTCGAAGAACTCTGATTCTTGGATGTTCTTCCATGGGAATCAAGCTCACCATATCCAGTGGGTCATAGCCTCTGATTCGGGATACTTATACTTTTGAGTTTGAAAGCATATGGCTAGAGAAAAATAAATCCTCTTGCCCCTTGATAGGTATTGTGTCTTTGAATTGGAAGGTATGTGGCCAGAGGAAAATAAATCCTCTTGCCACTTGATTGGGAATTCGGTCCTTGATAAGAGCACCTGAAATTGCGCTCCCTAAATTCCTAAGATCCTTGAAAGGGTTAGTTAATTATGTTATGCTTATGATGTCATGATGTTATGCGAATGAAGTTCATTAGACATAGTGGGAGATAGTAAGGACAAACAAGTCCTTTTAACAAAACCTGCAAGGAAACGAAGGTTAGTAGCAAACACAGGCAAGTCACGCAAGTCACACAATTTTTGGCTTAAGGCTTGCATGGGGTCTGATCAGGTGTCCTTCCCAAGGGTATTTCTATGGATAAGGAGATTTCAGCAACGGGTTCTACAAGTTATCCAGAATTGTCAGCCCTTCTAAAGCACCCTCGGACATGATGCATTTGCACCATGCAATGATACTTTGAGAAAGGACCTATCTGAATTGTAGCATCGGGTAGCGACTAGTTCTCAACATTTGTCAAGAGTAGTCCCCCCACTACGTTCCTAAAGGCCAGGATGGGTTAAAGGTAACTAAAGGTCCTTGAGCTCCGGCGCACCCACAGACACATACATAGACCTCCCTCATTTGAGAAAGGTGTGCATATGCTATGGAGTCCTAACTCAAGCGTGAACTTCATATTGACTCATCTCCCACATATGTGAAAGAGGCCTCCATGACTATGCCACTCCTAAACTTAAGTGTTCTTGAATCCGGGAATAGGATTCGTCCTTCAATTTTCCCAAAACGCCCCTGAAAAATAAAACAAACAAAATAAACAATAGAAAACATTTAAGTGATTCCTAAACTTTCAAGGTAACCCCTCTTTTATCGAATTTTCCCCAGCAGAGTCGCCAGTTCTGTAATACGGTGAACTGACTTTTTATCGATCGAAATGTCGCGGTTAAGCATGAGTCGCCACCGACTTTTATTTTATCCAAACAAATTCAGAAAGGCTAAAAGAAACAGAAAAAACCTTTAAAAGAAATCTAAGTTCGGGGGGTAATTTATGCAAAGGGAAGGTGTAAGGCACCCTTTGCATCCATGGTTTTCCATGGGCTCTTAATTGCTTTGCTTGCTCGTTTTCAGAAAATGTAGATGAAAGAGGAAAAAATGGACTTTAGCTCGTAAAATGAGCGTAGCCAGTTTTTGAAGAATTTTGAGAAAGAATATAGAAAATAGAGCATGGCAAGGCAATTAGGGGCAATTACCTTAAACTCAGATGATAGGTCTCTTTTTAGCCTTTCAGAATGAAAGGGTCAATCCTTGCCATAAGTGGGCAGGAAGCCTTTCCTTTGGAGGTTGAAGGGTCGTCGAAACATCCTTTGCCATAAGACTGTCCCATGCCATAGAAGGGCAGGTAGTCTAAGGTAAGGATCAGAATAAGCCTTATTCGTAGGCAACCAGAGGATACCTCAGCCTTTTCCGTAGGCAACTTCCGAGGGTCGAGGTCATATTTGTGTATCGAAGGCAGCATCATTTAGGGTCGCATGACCTTTATTTATCGAGGCAGCATGGCTGAGGTATCCTCGTATTCGAGGGACATGGCTTATTCTGCAAAAAAAAACACAAAGGCAACAGGCAACAAGGCAACAGGCAACAAGGCAACAGAGAGGTTACCCCAAAAGAGTGCGTGTGTGCATCAATCATGTGGTTCAATTCAGTTATTTATCTTGTAATTAGTGACTCTAATCCAGTTTAAATTTGACTCCCTAAATTACTAACCACGTAGTATATAAAGCAATAAAGGGGAGGGGAAAGTGAAACCAGCGGATCCCCAACAGGGTTTGGCACAAGTAATAATAAAAGCCATAAAATAAAATAGGGTTTAGGGTTACCAACGACGTAGCTTTGGCATTTGACAAATCTTGAAAAGGAAAAAGAAGAGACAGAAAACAGAGAGTGAGTGCATTATCGGTTCGAAGGCGAACTTTATCAACCATAAAAGTAAAAAGAATAATTAATAAATAAAAGAATAATAAAAGGAACTTAGCTTCGAATTTGATATGATATGGTTGGCGGAAAGCCTCGGGGGTAACCCTGGGCGTGGATCCTGTGTGGTAAGGTTCCTGCAGGTGCATGGTGGACAGCGCTTTCAGGACCTTTAAATCTGGAATTAGCGAGATCCAGTGGCGGAGATTGATGATGAATTTGCAAATATCCATGAGAATAGATGAACAGCAAATGTACCTCACAATAAACAAGAAATGTTAGTAATGACATGAGAATATAGTAAAATTATAAATAATTATTGATAAAAATTAACTAACCAAAAAATCTAAATAAGAACTAAATCAAATTAATATATTTCTTGAGTTTTTAATATTTAATAAAAAGACTAACCAAACTATTTTTGTGTTTTTATTTTTTGTAATAAACAAAATTAATTAACTTAAATAATATACCTAAAACTACTACTTTTATACATACGTGTACGTAACACTAACAGTAAGGAGACTTCATCTCTTTTTTACTTCTCTACCATATATTTCTAACAACTTTAATGACAATTTAATTCTTTTAAAAAACAATATTAAGACCAATTGGGTTTTGACACGTGGTGAGGCAATAATAGAAAAGAAAAAAAAAACATAATATAATACTATAAGAAGCATAATTAATGTATTGAAACCAGTAAAACCAAAACGTAGAAAGACGTCACTCTCATCATCTATCTTTTAGCTGCAAATTGATTTCTTGCACAAAACCCACAAATTCTAAATCGATCCATTCAAACAACAATATGAAACAAAGAAACAAGACCATAGTTCCATAGAATCAACAGAAAAAGCTAAATCGATACCGTGCAGTCATATTTCTGTGTTGGCGGTGGAAGGATCCGAATCGGAGATCCATGGAGGAAATCGTGTTGGAACGGCAGTTTTGAGGCTGTCGGCCAGAGCTTTTTGCGATCGGTTCCGCGCATGGTGGTTGGACGGCCTAGATCCGGCGGTGCTTGGACATCATGACGTTTCCGTGGGGGTTGCGGTTGTCAGCGGAGGATCGTGTAGTTACGTCGAAGTCGTTGCCGACGAATCTATGTGTCTTGTCCACCGAGACCGGCTTGGCTTCGTCTGAGCTTGTGATCGGAGCGGTGTCATGATTATGCTCCCTAGATTCTTCTTCCCTTTCCGATTCGCATCTGCAACTGCAAGAAAACATGAACAAAGGTTGCTGCAATTGTTTAATAGGATTGAATGATTCAATAGACTTGTGTTATTGAATTTGTCTGAACGTTTTATGATGCGTGAATGGTTAAAGTTTTGGTGTGGACAATTATATTCACGTGATGGAGAAAGGGAGAAAAGGTGGAGATCCTTGGTTAAAATATGTACAGTGTGACTGAGAAATTTGTTGTACGTGTGAATGGTGGAAGGGGTTAGAAATCGGGTTGACTGTTTTTTGTGAAATTTCTACGTGAATGGAGAGAGATTGTAAATAAGGGTTCAAAAAATAGGGTTAATTGTTAGGGTTGGAATTTGTACCTGCCCCCAAAGTTAGTAATTGTTAGTATATATATATAATAGAAAATTAGGTTAAATAAAAATAAATGGGCTTGGATCTAGAGTTAAATAAAAAAAATTCTTTTTTTTTTTTTATATTTTATAATATTACCTAAAGTGCGCATAAAACAAAGATTAACACTTAACTATATATATAAAAAAACTATTTTTTTAAATCTTTTTATTATTTTATGATTTTTTTTGTTTGTTTTTTTGAATAAAATGTGAATAAAGTAAAAAACATCTTTTAATAAGCAATAAATAATAAAAGTATGAAAATACCATTTAAATATTAAAACCTCTTTTTTTTTGTGATTTTTAAGAAAAAGTAATTTAAAAATGGAAGTTAAGTTAGTAGAAAAAAAACTGTCAGTAGTGGGATTCGAACTCGTGGGCAAATTTTGGGGTATGACACTTTGCTTGGTCCTATGAGGATATGCCTGGTCTTGATACAGATATTGTGGTACATCGTCTACCTCTCAAGGAAGATAGTCCTCCTGTTAAGCAGAAGCTTCGAAGGACTCGCCCAGACATGTCTGAGAAGATTAAGAAAGAGGTTGAGAAACAATTTGATGCTGGCTTTCTACAAGTGGTGAATTACCCGCCGTGGGTCGCTAATATTGTTCCTGTACCTAAGAAGGACGGAAAAGTCAGGATGTGTGTTGACTACAGAGATCTTAATAGGGCGAGTCCAAAGGATGATTTTCCTCTTCCTCACATTGATGTGTTGGTAGATAATACTGCTCCTTTCAAAGTGTTTTCCTTTATGGATGGCATCTCTGGGTACAATCAAATCAAGATGGCACCAGAAGACATGGAGAAAACAACGTTTATCACACCGTGGGGAACTTTCTGCTATAAAGTTATGCCTTTTGGGTTGAAAAACGCAGGGGCAACGTATCAGCGCGCCATGGTGACTCTTTTTCACGACATGATTCACAAAGAGATTGAAGTGTATGTTGACGACATGATTGCAAAGTCTCACACTGAAGAAGAGCACTTGGTTCACTTGCAGAAGTTGTTTGAAAGGCTTCGGGAATTCAGACTAAGGTTGAATCCAAACAAATGCACTTTTGGAGTGCGATCCGGAAAGTTGTTGGGCTTTGTTGTTAGTGGGAAAGGTATTGAGGTCGATCCTGCCAAAATAAAAGCTATACAAGAGATGCCTGAGCCGAGAACAGAAAAAGAGGTTCGTGGTTTCCTAGGGAGATTGAACTACATTGCTAGATTCATCTCTCATCTTACGGCCACTTGTGAACCAATATTCAAGTTGCTAAGAAAAGATCAGACGGCCAGTTGGAATAATGATTGTCAAAAAGCATTCGAAAAAGTGAAAGAGTATCTGCAGGAACCTCCGATACTAATGCCTCCAGTTCCAGGAAGGCCTTTGATTATGTACCTCACAGTTCTTGAAAATTCAATGGGATGTGTGCTGGGTCAACATGACGAGTCTGGCCGAAAAGAGCATGCAATATACTACCTTAGCAAAAAGTTTACCGACTGTGAATCCCGATACTCACTGCTCGAGAAAACTTGCTGTGCTTTGGTGTGGGCTGCTCGCCGGCTGAGGCAGTATATGTTGGTTCACACCACCTTACTGATTTCCAAGATGGATCCTATCAAGTATGTTTTTGAGAAGCCCGCTCTTTCCGGAAGAGTAGCCAGGTGGCAAATGATTTTGACTGAATATGATATCCAGTATACTACCCAGAAAGCCATCAAAGGTAGCGTGTTGGCGGATTATCTTGCGCACCAGCCGGTCGAAGATTATGAACCGATGAAGTTTGAATTCCCCGATGAGGATGTCTTGTACATCAGAGATTGTAACATTCCCGGACCGGAGGAAGGACCCGAACCAGGATCGCGATGGACGCTCGTGTTCGATGGTGCCTCTAATGCACTCGGGAATGGTGTTGGAGCTGTAATTACTTCTCCTTCAGGTTTTCATATTCCATTTACAGCCAGAATCTGTTTTGATTGCACTAATAACATGGCTGAATATGAAGCCTGCATTTATGGTATCGAAGCTGCGATTGATTTGCGAATCAAGTACTTGAAAGTTTATGGGGATTCCAATCTTGTCATTAGCCAGATCAATGGAGATTGGGAAACTCGCCATCAGAATCTGATTCCATACAGGGAGCATGTAACGCCCCAGACTGCTTTCGGGATGATCGACTGACCCCACAAACCAACACGGGTCTTTTCAGCATGCTTTGACCTCACTCGCACGCTTTCCGGAAACTTCCCAGAAGGTCACCCATCCCAAGACTACTCCAAGTCAAGCACGCTTAACTGTGGAGTTCTTATGGAATGAGCTACCGAAAAGAAGATGCATCTTGTTGGTATAGGTAGTACCTATCAATCCTTATAAGACATCTTTCAACCATGCAGTCTCATCCCTGCACAGCCTCCGGATCCCTCTCATTCCGATGTGGCGACCACCATTGCCCTTTTCGGCCTCAGGTGTTCCATGCGGTGCAACCACCCCTCGCCTTCTTTGGCCTCGGGTGTTACATGCCCACCAGCTTCCGCATGGTTCGTCCTCGAACCACATCGTACTGGGAGAGGTCTGGCTCTGATACCATTTGTAACGCCCCAGACTGTTTTCAGGATGATCGACTGACCCCACAAACCAACACGGGTCTTTTCAGCATGCTTTGACCTCACTCGCACGCTTTCCGGAAACTTCCCAGAAGGTCACCCATCCCAAGACTACTCCAAGTCAAGCACGCTTAACTGTGGAGTTCTTATGGAATGAGCTACCGAAAAGAAGATGCATCTTGTTGGTATAGGTAGTACCTATCAATCCTTATAAGACATCTTTCAACCATGCAGTCTCATCCCTGCACAGCCTCCGGATCCCTCTCATTCCGATGTGGCGACCACCATTGCCCTTTTCGGCCTCAGGTGTTCCATGCGGTGCAACCACCCCTCGCCTTCTTTGGCCTCGGGTGTTACAGAGCATGTGATGAGACTCATTCCGTACTTTGATGAGATCACATTCGAGCATATTTCTAGAGAAGAGAACAATCTTGCTGATGCTCTCGCTACTTTGGCTTCCATGTTCAAAGTGAAATGGGCCAATGAAGCGCCTAACATCACCATCAACAGATTGGACGAACCAGCATTTTGCTTTGAGGCTGATGTTGAGTTGGATGGTAATCCCTGGTATCATGATATAAAAAAGTTCCTCGAAACTCAAGAGTATCCTCCCGAAGCGTCGGTGACTGATAATAAGTTTCTGAGAAGGTTTGCAGCTAAGTTTTACCTCAACGGTGGGTTGTTGTACAAGAGGCATCATGACGGTGTGTTGCTCCGATGTGTTGTGAAGGAAGAAGCTTCAAAAATCATAGAGGAAATGCATGAAGGCGAGTTTGGTACCCATTCTAGTGGGCATACAATGGCTAAGAAGATCTTGAGGGCTGGTTACTATTGGTCCACTATGGAAACTGATTGTCATAACCATGTCAGAATTTGTCACAAGTGCCAGATCTATGCTGATAAAGTGCACGTGCCGCCTGTGCCGTTGAATGTCTTGACTTCTCCGTGGCCTTTTGCAATGTGGGGCATTGATATGATTGGAGAGATTAAGCCTACTGCTTCTAATGGGCATCGCTTCATTTTGGTTGCCATCGATTACTTCACCAAGTGGGTTGAGGCCGCATCTTATGCGAATGTCACCAAGCAAGTGATTACTCGCTTTATCAAACACAACATAATCTGTCGTTATGGGATTCCTGAGAAGATCATTACTGATAATGGATCAAATCTCAATAACAAGTTGATGAAGGAGCTTTGTGAGTCCTTCAAGATCAAGCATCACAATTCTTCTCCGTACCGTCCAAAGATGAATGGCGCTGTTGAAGCGGCCAACAAGAACATTAAGAAGATTGTGCAGAAGATGGTAGTGACCTACCGAGATTGGCACGAGATGTTGCCTTTCGCCTTGCATGGCTATCGCACCTCTGTGCGTACATCGACCGGGGCAACTCCTTTCTCACTTGTTTACGGCATGGAAGCAGTACTGCCTGTTGAAGTTGAGATTCCTTCCCTGAGGGTTATGAAAGACGTCGAGCTTGACGAGTCAGAATGGGTGCAAAATCGTTTGGATCAGTTAAACCTCATTGATGAGAAGCGCTTAGCGGCTATTGGTCATGGTCAGGTATACCAAAAGAAGATGAGGAAAGCTTTTGACAAGCGGGTGCGACCCCAAAGCTATAAGCCAGGTGATCTGGTACTCAAAAGAATCATTCTCCCTCAAGGCGATCCTCGAGGCAAGTGGACTCCGACGTATGAAGGCCCCTTTGTTGTGCAGAAAGTATTCTCTGGCGGCGCCATGATGCTTGCAACAATGGATGGCGAGAACTTTCCGCACCCTGTGAACGCAGATGTAGTCAAAAAATACTTCGCATAGACCTGATAAAAAAAAGGAAGAAAAAAAAGAAAAAAAAAAGAAGAAAAGAAAAAAAAGAGAAAAGAAAATGAATCAGGCAAAAGAATGAAAAAGAAACTAATATACCCGCTAAGTTGAAAACCCGAAAGGGCGACTTAGGCAAAAAAGGGACAAAAGCGAACGACTACATCTCGCATGCCACCATGGCAATCACTCTTCATACATGCTTAGGGCTCCCGACCGAGGGATAAGCAAGACTCCGTGTTCTTGAGTTTGCTCCTGGCAACTCAAATCCCTAAAGCATTCTCCAATTCCAATCGTCGTGTTTAGGGCTCCCGACCGAGGGATAAGCAAGACTCCGTGTTCTTGAGTTTGCACCTGGCAACTCAAATCCCTAAAGCACCCACCAAACCCCGTCGGGTCCACAAGTTCGGTGACATTATCAGATCGGGCAGTGATCAATCCTAATGAGTACGGTCTTCCAAAGCAAGGAGATGAGAACGTCGAGATTATAAAAGTGATAGCGGGATCGAAACTAATGGATATCCGTTTCACATTGCCATTTCTCTTGTATTCAAAAATTGTGTGGTTACCTCTTACTAGGAACTACTTCTGAAAATTATATGCCTTTCTTACGAGCGCTTTCGTTCTCAATTAATAAAGATCTTTCTATCTTAAACAGCTGTTTTCTTTTACTGTTTTGTTTGCATAAAACGTCCTGAGTTTGTGTTAAACTTTGCATATGAAAACTGCATTGCTTTTACAATACATGATTAGAAATGAAACCTTTGAATCTACTTCGAAGTTTTGTGTAACTGGGATGGCAGGCTAAGATACCATGCTATATCCTGGGGCATTTGCATTTGTTTGTCTCGCAGGTACATGCTTGCAAGCGCTTCGTATCAGCATATCGGCGGACTTAATCATGAGAGATTCTCACTCCCCAGCCGAGTGTTTCTTAATGAAAGATTCTCATTCCCCAGCTGAGTACATTCAGATGGGACTTTCCTTGCTCCAGGATTCTCATATCCTCAGTAAAGCACATCTTAATGCATTCTCTATGCTCCAGAAGCCTTATTCCTGACGGAATATCTTCTCCCCAAGTTGAATCATGATTGAATGGCATCTGATTCCCTAGTAAGCTCTTAATGAGGTTCCTTGCCCGAGTTCCTCATTCTCCCCAGTAGAGCGTTTCTCTCCCCAACAGATTAACCTGTTTTCCCTAGGAGAGTCATCTTATTCCCCAGCGGACTGCTTCTCTCCCTAGCAGGGTGACCTATTTTCCCCACAAGAGTCATCTTATGCCCCAGTGGAGTTGTCTTAACAAAAGGTTCTTATGCTAAGTTCCTTATCCCCAGCGGATTTCTCATATCCCTAGCGGATTGATATGCGGAAGTTTTCATCTTCCCCACTGAGTTCTCTCCTCAGCAGAGGTTCGCATGCATCCTCAGCAGAATCTGCATCCTTCGAGGATTTCCCCGGCGGAATACTTTATCCCCTAGCAAGTCTGTCATTCCTCACCAGAGTTGTCTCCATGACTTGCTCTTATCTCCACATCCCCAGGGTGTCGAAGATTTACTTTCCCCAGCAAGGGTTGCCAGGATATTCCCCGAGTTCAGTGGGATGCTCTTATCCTCAAGCAGGATTCATTCCCCAAGCAGAGCTCGCATCCAGATTTGATCGTCTCCAGTAGATTTCTGATCCATCTTTGCCAGCTCGCAATTTGTGACTTCTGGTCACTCATCTTGTCCTCCCCGCAGAGTTCTATGCTCTCTCCAGGACTTCTTCAGCAAATCAGTGCTCCTCCGCTGTTTCCCCAAGCAGCGTCTGAATCATGCATCATTTGCATAGCATGCTCAAAAGCGTGTAGCGTCTTCCTTCTCGGGAACGTTATTCCATACACATTCATACATGCATCATGCATAAATCATATCATGTCTGTCTCTTTTCTGCAGGAAAGTTACCCAGATTTCAAATGCTCCCCAGAGAGCAATATTCGCCTAGTCATTACAGGCGCTTATCCTGATGCTTTGTCTTTCAGAAGAGGATTGTTCTACTTATTTTCTGGCACAGTTCAGATCAGTTCAAAGACATTCCTATTCCCGATGTCCCCAGATCGGTGGAAGATATTTGTTCCTATCCTGATATTCAGCTCAGTTGAAGGAACCGCCTCCGGATCTCTATAGATCTTCCGAAGGAGCAAGCCCTCTGATACATCAGATCAGTTGGAAATATCTACTCCCTGACGATTTAGTTCGTTCAGAAGAAGAAATTCGTTTGCCCAGTCCTGATGCTTAACCATCAGTTGAAGACGTTTTCTTTACCCGGCGTACACAGTTCGGAAGAAACATCCGTTCCTATCCTAATATCCAGTTTCAGATTAGTTGAAGGAACCGCCTCCGGATCCCCGAGATCTTACTAAGGAGCAAGCCACTGATATCATCAGATCAGATGGAGATGTTTGCCTGATCGACTTTGTCTTTCAGATGAAGATTGTCCTACTTATTTTCTAGCATCATGTCTAGATCAGTTTAAAGGCATTCTTTCCCCGGCGTACACAGTTCGGAAGAGATATTGTTCTTATCCTGATTACCAGTTCAGTTGAAAGAACCGCCTCCGGATCCCCGTGGTCTTACGAAGGAGCTAGCCGCTAATTCCCAGATTAGTAGGAATATCTACCTGATGATTTAATTGCATCAGAAGAGATGTCTGCCCAGATTCCCAGATCATGATTCCCAGATCAGAGATACCTATTACCTGTTGATATCCAGATCAACCGGTGTATCTCCTTCGATTCCCAGATCGACTTAAGACATCTATCTCGATGCAAGTTCGGAGACATCTGCTACGTTTGATACTCAGATCATTCGAGATGTTCCTTCTCTTGATAACCAGATCATTTGAAGTGTTTCCCCTGCCTGTGGGTGCCCGTTCCTCCTTTTTCACAAGTTGGAGCATATTTATTATCCGGATCAATTGAAGTTTTTTCTCCTCGCCTGCGGGGTGGTACATTCCTTCTTCATTGCAAGTTGGAATCTTCTATTGATCAAGAGCGCAAATTTTCGAGTTCATTCTGGTATTCAATCTCCTTCCACCTCAACGGTTCGAAACTTTCGTTTCTCACTCGTCAGGTTCAAGAAGTTTGAATAGGGGCAGCTGTTGCACCCCAAAATTTGCCATCTTTATTTGAGCTGTAAGTTAATAATGACGTTTATTTCGTCATTTCAAAATTGAAGAAAAATAATAAAGAGTTTTCATGGGTTTAAGAAGAAAGGCGTGAAAAATGGTTTAAACAGTGGAAATACGAGAAAAATTCGCAAGTCATATTTGGAAGGTGATATGAGCTTAGTTCCCGCGCTATCTTGACTGTTTCGACGATGTCTACAACTTTCGTGTTCGGCTCGGAAGCTAATTCTTTGAGGAAGGTCGTCGAATTTGCAAATTACTTGAGGTGTCGCAGTGAAAAACGGTGCTGAATGTAGGATTTTCGGACAATAAAAAATTCATATCTCACGATCCGCTCGTCGGATTCGCTTGAAAATTTAACTGGAGGTTCGTGTCATCATTATCAAGATTTCATATGTTCGGACCGAAGACCAATTATGCACTGAAAACTCCCAGCATTTTAATGATCGTCGCACTGTTTCGGTGAAAAGTATGTTTTCGAGTGTGTCGCACCGAGTTTGAAAATTCATAACTTCTTCGATTTTTATCGTATGAAGCCCATTCCGGTGGCATTTTCTTGGAAATTTCGTTAGCTTCGATTCTTCGTCACACATGCCAGGTCGGATTCTGAGCCGAAGATGAGGTTTTATCGAGTTCTTTGAGCGGTACGCGCAAAATTCTGCACAGTCGCGTTTGTTTGGACCGGCGTTTCTCGTCATTCAAACGCGCGTATTTTCTTCGTCGCTTATCCGTTTGAGGCGATTCTCGCGGCTATGATCTACGATTTTAGTCACCTTCGAGTGGACGTTGGTTTCGTTCCGAGATTCAGAGCCGAACCGAGTTTCCTTAAAAACGAGCCAAAACAAGACGAACCGAGGGCAATTTAGACATTTCGCGTTGACAATATATAAACATTTTGCTCTTCACAAATCAGAGGAGAACTCTCATAATCTCAACTCACCAATCTTCACAAACACATTCTCTCAATTCTCTCTCAATTCTCTTGAATCAAAACTACAAATTACATAAAACTTTCATCAAGATTCATCAATCTTCATCAAGATCAAGAGCATGAATTGAAGAATCAAGTTTCCGGTTTCGAATTTCTTCTCCCTCTCCTCACATCTTGCGCGCCCCCTCTCCTTCTCCCTCCGGATTCGCTTTCGTGATCGAGTCGCGTTCGTGTCGTGTTCGTGTGTTCGTGTTCGCGCTTCGGATTGGATCTTCATTCGGTAAGCCTTGAACCATTGAATTAAGTGCTTAATTGTTGATTATATGCGAATTCAAATCTAAATCTACTCCTTGTTCTTGATTTATGGATGATTGATAATGATTGATTGGTGAATTTGCGTCTTTTTGTCCGAATTGATCGTGTTCATGTAAATTGTGATTGGATTTGATGTTGATTGAATATGATTGATATCCGTTGATGATGAATTGTGTTGTTCGTGTTCGGATCCGTGATTTGTTGTTGACTTTGTGCGCATAATTGTTGTTGATAGTTTGTGTTGCTTGTGATGTATTCCACGTGTTTGTATAAATGCATGTGAGGCAATGTTGCTTGATATTTGCTCTATTTGACGAGTCGCACTTAGCATAATTGTTAACACGTGGATTATTTGATGTGTGGATGCATGTAAATTGTGTTGTTGATGTTTGCTTGTGCTTAATTGGTACGTTTTGGATTGAGTGCGAATGGCTCCAAGGCCTTTAAAATGCTTAAAAATCTGTTTTTACACGCCAGGAACCGGGTTGTCCCAGGCGGGAACCGGTTCCCACTCTATCCAAAAATGTTGATTCTCTGGTTTTTAGTACCAGGAACCGGGTTGTCCCTAGGTGGGAACCGGTTCCTGGCTTGCTAATTTTTGTGTTCTCTGGTTTTTTGTATGGGGAACCGGGTTGTCCCTAAGTGGGAACCGGTTCCCAGCTTGCTTATTTTCTCATTCTCTGTGTTTTTGTACCAGGAACCGGGTTGTCCCTAGGTGGGAACCGGTTCCTAGTTTTCTGAAATGTTCATTCTCTGGTTTTTTGTATGGGGAACCGGGTTGTCCTATGTAGGAACCGGTTCCTGAGTGTATTTTTTTCATATTTCATTTTCTAACTTCAAACTTTCGTATCTTTTCACTCGTAACTCCGATTTGTGCGTTCTTTATATCGTTGGAAAGCTTGTGAAACGTACTATCTCATGAGATGATTGATATTGATTGTTTGTTAAGTTCTCCATGTTTGTTTTTCCTTTTCATGTTGATCGTTTATCTTACATTTATATAACTTGTCCGTTTCTTTTCGCTTTATGGTAATAACGCAATTCCGATTGCGATATTTGTTATCTCTAACCTGTGTGCTAGTGTGCAAGGCGTTTGGACGGTCTCCGATTGATACTCATTGCCTGAGTGTTCCGCTTCACTTGCGGAATACAATTCTATCTCATTTACTCGTGTCGTGCTCTCATCCTGGAGACACGCCTGTATTACTTTATATCTGCTTGTTTGGTTTGCTTGTTCCTCTTGCAGGTGTATTGTGATTGTGCTCGACATACGAGTCGACATTTGTGTGCTTTGTGGCTAATCGGTGTGCTGAATCGGTGTGCTGACTATTTGCTTTTGCTTTGCTAGCTCGCTCGCGGGATCTTTAGTTTTCTTCGCTTCGCTTCTCCTCATTTTACGGATCATCATCCGTTTGGTATTGATTCCGTTTCATTTTATTATTCCCGCATTTTATCGCTTTCTCGCATCATCCTTTAACATGAGAAGTAGGACTTAGACATGCATCTGGCCAAGCCCTCGAAAGAGGCTCTGTTTTTGTTGGTGTGTTTACATTTGTGCTTTGCGGCAGGGAGTCACGGTGTAATAAGTCCTATATGGCACTCCGTTAAGTCCTCATGGAAGGCATGCGGTCAAGGGTTCGTAATCAACCCCCGCCTAGTCTCATCGAGTCTGTTGGTATGCGCACGCCTCGCGTTGCTTGCTGCCAAACGTGCAAAAGATCTTGTTATCGAGTATGTCAGGTAAAGGGTTCATGCAATCGGACCCCCGCCTTTCCTATAGCTCATGTCACTCGACGTTGATGCTCGGTGTACGCACGCACCGTTTTCCTTTTTGATCCGTGACGGCTTGGTTGCTGAGAGGGGTCCGCCCTCTTGTCTATGGCCTGATCATTTTCGCGAGGTCTAATGCTTGGTTGACTTGGGTTGAGCTGCTCCCCTTGGCTATGGCGGGACCGCTTTTCTACCATTCGGTCAGTACCGTTGGTTTTGTTTGCTTCACGAGTGGATGCTCGTTTGTGTGCTATATTGTTTGCATTCGCTTTTCCCCCGTAGGTTGTTTAGTTTAGTTTAGACTTGTACCCTTTGTATGATAACATTAGGTAGCAAGCTTTCCCCCTTAGCCTAGGTTTTCCTCATGCATCTTTTAAAACACAAACCACACTCTTTGATTTTCTTTTCTTAAGAGCTTGTTATTTCCGCTCCATTCCCAAGCATAAGTCTCCAAAGGTCGAGCAGCGGAGTGTGAATGTAACTCGTTCACCTAAAAAACACAAAACAAACAAAATTAGTTAGCCGAGCTACGGTAGCTCTGATTCTGCAAAACAGATACGTAGGCAGCGGGGTAGGGCCCGTGCGAGCACAATACTTTCTTTTCCCTACATTCTGCATTCATTTTAGTCCAGATTAGCGTAGATTTGTTACACACCCATAGTTTTAGACACAAGCGTGGATACCATCGAGTACGATGGGCGCGTGGGGTGCTAACAACTTCCCCTCGCGTAACCGACTCCCTTACCCTTTTCTCTGGTCGTGAGACCGTTGTTTTGTTTTGTGGTTTGCTGGCATTCCCTTCCTTTTCAGGATAAATATGTTAGTGGCGACTCTGTTAATTTTCGCGGTAGCGACAGCCTCTGATTCCTCAAAAAGGATACGTAGGCAGCGGGGTAGGGCCCGTGCGAGTATAACTATTTCTTTTCCCTACATTTTGCATGCATACTAGTCCATGTTAGCGCAGTTTACTTACACACCCATAGTTTTAGACACAAGCGTGGATACCATCGAGTACGATGGGCGCGAGGGGTGTTAATACCTTCCCCTCGTGCAACCGACTCCCTTACCATCTTCCCTAGTCGTGAGACCATTGTTTTGTTTCGTGGTTTGCTGGCATTCCCTTCCTTTTCGGGATAAATATGTTAGTGGCGACTCTGTTGATTTTCGCGGTAGCGACACTCCCCAGGTGCATATTCGACCAATCCCTCAAATTCAGACAATTAGGGTAATTGAAAATATATGAGTTACAAACAATGAAGGCTTTCCCAATAACCAATTGCAACAACAAGTTATTCCTCAACCCGTCAAACAGCCCCTACCTAGAGTAGTATAAGGAGGTTTAGGTCGGGATGGCCTGGAAGTAGTATTGGTCAAAAGGAACAAGGATGCGGACCAAGTTGTTAGTACAGTCCAACAAAAAAATTGGGGGCAAAATAATATGGTTAAATGGTTGAACAAATCTTAGCCCAAAATGGTCGTATGTTGGTCTTCATATGCCAACTTTGTTTCATCCTTGTCTGAGTATGTGTTGCAGACTGAACTTCCAAGGGGTTGGAAAATCCCTAAGTCACTAAGTTTGCAGACGATACTAATAATCAACCGTCGAGCATTTTGCTCTAAATCAGTTAGAGGCATGCGATTTGGCCAATAATAAAAACTTGAAGATGAAATACTTACCTAAGTCTTTGACCAAATGCATTCAAGTGGTTCACCGCCATACCTTAAAATTTTATGTGTAATTGGAACTAATTAGAAAGGGTGTTCCATGATAAGTTTTACATGGGCTAGTCGGATATCTACATGAAAGAACTAGCCATGGATCTGGTACATAATGCTTTGAAAGACAAGAGGCTTAAGTTTGGAGACAAATCCAAGTAGCAAATGCAGACTGAAACTGACCCTCTCAAAGTTCAAGAAGCATATTTGGCGGAGCCTGTCAAAATTATGATGGTCGAAACCCCATCGATATCAACGAGAAGGTCAAAAAAGTAAGTGCACATGATTATAATAAGAAGATTAAAGTGGTGTATCTGAAAGCTGGAGAGGATTTAACCGACTTTCTAAATTATGCCCTTGTTGCAGTGCAGTGTTTGACAAATGTCGCTCCCGATATTTTCATCCAAATACAAACACGAAAGTGGCGCAAGAAATAGAGTCCTCATCTGTGTCTATTTATCCCAAGAGAGGGAAAGGTGACACAAAATAAATCTAGGGGAAGGATAAGCATGGTCAAAGTGAACCAGATAAATAGGTAAGGGAGTCGGTTACACAAGGGGAAATGAGTCTTTTACATCAAACCATAACCTCAATTCAAAACTATATTATTTATATTTCTTTATTCCTTCTCTAAAACCAGACAATGGAGAGAAAAATTAAAGTTAGCAATTCAAAACTATTATGAATATGAATGTGTGAGTATATGTTGTGTTGTTGCTACTTGAATTGTAGACTATAACATTGAAGTTTACTTTTCTCTTATACTTTTTATAATTGTTTGTGATTACTCACCCTTTCTATTTGAACGTTTCCTCCACGCGCTTAACGTGCAGGTACTCTAGAGTAGCTTGCGGATGTAAGGAAGATAGCTCTTGGAGTATTTTAGTAGTTTCCATTATTTATAGAGGTATCTTACTCTGATATGTAATATCAGGTTGGGAACACTTTGTTGAATAATTTTATGTCGCATTATGTTTTGTTTCAACTCTTTAATGAGACTTATGTCATGAGTGTGGAAATTGATAATAATTATATGACGAGGATTCCATTACAATGTTTTGATTAACTTGCGAAGTTGAATAAATAACATGAATATGCTTATTTATGAATAATTCTTATTATGATTATAACCCGTGTTACGAAACAGGATTGTTTTAACTATGTTTTATGATGCATGACACCCTTGTGTGGTGATTTTTAATTCAATTATTAGTAAATTACACGTGGGTTTAAAAGGGTGTTACATAACCTATTTCATCTTGTCTTGCAATCACACTTTTCAGCTGATCACTCATGAAATCTTGCTTAGCAGTTATATATTGTTGAGTGGCTGCCACAAAATTTATCTTTTTTTCTAACTTCTCATGTACTCGACTGGAATAAGCAACCTGCTCAAAAGATAAGGCCTTGAAATTGAGCAAGATATTATCTGCAGACACTTTATTGGAATCCCATTTAACTGCACGAGTTATGTGATCAAAAGTACAAAGCCTTTCAGCCAACAGGTTTTGAACCCTATTAGAGACAACAAGCCTAAATTCTTACACTCGGAGTTGGATAAGAAGTGGTAAATTTAATTGAGGAGATGGTGAAGGAGAAAAGGGGCTAGCTAGATAGAGGCACTAACACATCACCTGCTTTTCTAGTGGGGGAGAAGGTGAAATCTGCGAGTTTTCTAGTGTAGTTTAATTGATTATAGGTGAAGCTAGGTTCTGATGAGTTTGTTCAAAGTTTATATGGTTAAGAGTGTCTTGCTCAACTTTGTAGTGAAGTTCAGACACAGACTGAACTTCAGATTGAGACTGAATAGAGGAAGATTAAGGTTCGAGACAAGATTGACTAAGAATTACCTTTTCAGTTATAGATTTAACTAGGATAATTGTATGAACAAAGTTCTGATGACATGACTGATTCGAGGGAAAAGGGGCTCGGAAGAACCTTGGTCTTGGTTGTCATGGGTAGAAGTTTTAAGGAGAATAACTTGAAGAGTTTAAACCTCATTGGTCCAAATTAAGACACATCAAACTCAGAGCTTGAGCTGGAGCTCGAGCTTTAGCTAGATTTAGAACTAGAAACCTTTATTGGTGGTTCAAGCACGGTGTTCATAGGTTGAGGGTATTCAGAATCAGAAAAGCATACCAATTGATTCATCTCATTGGATTGCTTACTAGTAGGGTGGCTATATTCTTTTTCTCCATTACAATTGGGAGTTCATTATACAATTGTGAGAAAATTGATTATCTTAAAAACAAAATTAAATAAAAATTCGAAGTCGTAGCCAAATTGATTATCCAAAAAATAAAATCAAATGAAGTTTTGAAAATATAACCAACAAGCCATTTTCTAATATCCAACATTCGAGACCTTCATCAGTCCCTTTTACTTCCACAAATCACTCGCATAAAACGATCGACGTAAAATCACCAACGAATTGCACATGCTCGCCAAGATCTCCTTTTCCGTTATATTCACCTAGCTTATGAGGCTTGCCCAATGACTTTAATATCCTATTGTCCAAAATGCGAGCGTATATAGGATGTTTATGCGGATTATTTGCTGGTGGTTTTTCTACATGATCCTGCAGGGGACCACGATTGCCTCGGTCTCCTTCGGGAGTAACATATTCTAGAGCTTCGTCTCTTTTCGACGCGGTCGAATTAGGGAGGACAACTTGGCTTATCTTTAAAAGGGTTTCATGCACGATGTTTCCCCTCGAAGATGCACTATGTAGGCTTTCTTCAAGGTGAAGCAACCTCTCTTTTGTCGCTTGTGAATTGTGTTGCCGCACGATGTTATACATGATGTTTGACAATTCATTGGCACCTTGTATTATGAGATTGACTCACAACAGTTGAAAACCAGATAATATTTAAGCTGACGGTGGTATCAGATTCTGCATTATGAGGAGGTTGGAGTAGATATAGGTACAACAAAGTGTCTGTCACCACTTGATTTGCAATATCTTAAAGAGAAGATAGAGGTGGTTGATTTATCAGCGCTCAAACGACAACGACGATTACAACTGCTTCGCGTAAGGAGGAACGACTAACTTTAGATCAATCCATTGCTAAAAGTTAGAAATATAAAAAAAATCAGAAAATTGAGGTTGTTCCGCTACTTAACTAGGTCGAACGTGGTGAATCCATTATTTTATTTTGAGAACTATGATATGATAAATTAAAGAGGTTTCTAACCGATGGATCAAATAAAGAATGTGAGATTGTAGAAAATACAAGAATCAAAACCCGATTCCCATAAACGACACCACAATTACATTATAGAACAAAATTTAGTCGGAGAGTCGGTGGTTGCAGGAACAACGGTGGAGCTGGGCTTCAAATACGAAGAAGAAAAAACTAACAACACTCTATCGCTCAAGTTAATAAATAAATAAAAATAAAAATTTAAATTTAAAATTGTATTCTAAATTCTTTGCACGTATCATTTATATAATGAAGCAGATATAACATCCTTATTTTTTAAATACGGATTAATATAATGAGTTAATTGAAAAAGTATATTTTAAGGTTTACATTAAAAACTTTAAATTTTCCAAGACAAAAAATCACAATAAGGTGGCGCCATTAGTTTAGATCGAGAGTGAAAAAGTAGCGCCAGAAGTGAATTGAAAACTAAACGCGCTCATGAATAATATCGCGGGCCATAACATTTCAAAGCCAAATTCCCGCCACAACTCACACTACAAAACACTCTCATTTCCCTCTTTCTCAATCACCACTCTCTAACCCTAATTTTCATTTCTCCCTCAAACCCTAATTCTTTCTTCTCGTTCCAATGGCGAAAACTGTCAGCCCCAACGCCATTTCTTACTTGTTTGCAAATCCATCTCCCGATTCTTCATCAGATATTCCTGATATCGTTGTTCAAGTTGTTGATCTAAAATTCGTGGGAAACAGATACATGTATGATTTTTTTCTTATTTTTATTTAATTATTTGGTTTTAGATCTGTGATATTCGGTTATTGATTTGTTGTTTTTTTGATATTGGATTAGGTTCTATGCTAATGATGGAATGAAGAAAGTGAACTCAATTCTTCCGACGAATCAGTCCTCGGATGTGCTCTCCGGGAAGATTCAGAATCTCGGGCTTATTCGCATTCTTGATTACACTCTGAATGATATTCCCAATAAATCTGAGAAGTAAGCACTGATTTTGCTTTTGAATTCGGTGTTTGTGGTGTATGTATTTGTTTTTATTAATTTATTTTGTTTGGGTTGTTGTAGATATCTTCTTGTAACCAAGTGTGAACCTGTTTCTCCTGCGCTTGAAGTGGAGATAAAAAGTGAACAGCCAAGTATCACTTTGAAGCCAAAGCAAGAATCTGGTATTGATTTGAAGCCGAAGCAGGGTGTTGTCTCAAAATCTGCTGCTCAGATTGTACATGAGCAACATGGAAAGTGAGTTTATCTCTGCGTTTTCTTTCATTCAGAAAATTTAGGGTCTGTGTTTTATTTAGGGTTTTTGTTTGTTTAGTAGTTATCTATAAATTTATTAAATTGAATGTGGTTTCAGTTCGGCTCCTGCTGCTAGAATGGCTATGACACGTAGGGTGCGTCCTCTTGTTTCTTTGAATCCTTATATGGGTACTTGGACAATCAAGGTCAGTGTTACCAGCAAAGGAACCTTGCGTACATATAGGAATGCTAGAGGAGAAGGATGTGTATTCAATGTTGAATTAACTGATGAAGATGTGAGTAAATGATGTATTTGATTTTTTAATCGTGTGATTCTTTGAAGTTAAGGGAGTGACAATGACATGTTTTTAATTTTTGGATATGCTTTGAAATGTTTTCAGGGTACTCAGATTCAAGCAACAATGTTTAATGATGCGGCTAGGAAGTTTTATGAAAAGTTTGTAATGGGGAAGGTTTATTATGTTTCAAAAGGGACTTTGAAAGTTGCTAACAAACAGTTCAAAACTGTGCAAAATGATTATGAAATGACACTGAATGAAAACTCTGAGGTGGAAGAGGTTGCTAGTGAAGCTAGTTTTGTTCCGGAGACAAAATTCAACTTTGTACCAATTGATCAGTTGGGTCCTCATGTCAATAAGTCTGATCTTGTTGGTGAGTATTGTTAAGAGTAATGTTGTTATTGTATATGTCTAATTATTCTTTGCTGTTTATCTAATCAACGTTTGTTCTGGATTGAAGATGTTGTTGGAATTGTTAAGAATGTCTCTTCAACAATGAGTATTAGAAGGAAGAGCAACAATGAGACTGTTCCCAAGCGTGACATTACAATTGCAGATGAAAGGTCAGTGGTCTCTATATCTCATTTACAGTGCTTTGCATTTTATATCTTGCAATACTGAGTATTAAAATAACACTGCTTGATACTGCAGCAAGAAGACAGTTGTTGTCTCTTTGTGGGGTGAACTTGCAACTAACATAGGACAAGAGTTATTGGACATGGCTGATAAATCTCCAGTAGTTGCAATCAAATCTGTGAAGGTTGGCGACTTTCAAGGTATTAAAATGTTTAACTGGATAATTATTGCTTAGCATTGTTGTTTAAAAGTGGCATATCTTAACTGTTAAATACCTTCTGTTTCAGGTGTTTCTTTGTCAGCTATAAGCAAAAGTTTGGTCCTAATTGATCCAGAAGTACCTGAAGCTCAGAAGCTCAGATGCTGGTATACCAATTTCCTCTAGATTATTATCGCTTTGTTATGCTATGTTGATGTTAATAATATTGATTTTGTTACTGTTTGGGCTGCAGGTATGACTCTGAAGGCAAGGATACTGCAATGGCTTCTTTAAGCTCTGGCTCAACTAATTCTGGTGGTGGAAGCAGATCAGTGTACTCTGACCGTGTTTCACTCTCTTACATAACATCCAACCCCTCCTTGGGGGCTGAGAAGCCTGCTTTCTTTAGTATCAGAGGATACATAAATTCCATTAAGCCAGATCAGGCAATGTGGTATCGTGCTTGTAAGACTTGCAATAAGAAAGTTACTGAAAGCATTGATGATGGGTACTGGTGTGAAAGTTGCCAGAAAAATGATCAAGAGTGCAATTTAAGGTACATAATCTATTCCAATTAATCTGAGTTTTGTAGATAATATCATGTCAGTATTTAAACGTTTCAATTGCCCCATTCAGATATATTATGATTGCAAAAATTATTGATGCAAGTGGTGAGGCATATATATCAGCCTTTAATGAAGAAGCTGAGAGGCTCATTGGGTGTTCTGCTGATGAGCTAGGCAACCTTAGATCACAGGTAACATATTGGATATCTGTTTCTCAATGTTTCTGCATTTCTCATTCAAACTAATTTTGTCATTAAGTTTGTTTCAATTGTTTTGTTCTGTTTAGGAGGGAGAAGAAAATCCTTATCAGATGAAGTTGAAGGAAGCTACTTGGGTTCCACACCTCTTTCGTGTTAGTGTTTCTCAGAATGAGTATAATAATGAGAAGAGGCAAAGGATAACAGCACGGGCAGTTGTCCCTGTTGACTTTGCTGCTGAGTCAAAGATTCTTCTTGAAGACATATCAAAGATGATAGCCTCTCATTAAGACCAAAATGCAGATTCAACTATGCTTTATCTTTTGGTTCACTGCTGTTTTACTTGTTGCGGCTGTAATTATTAATCTTTGGATGATTTATTTTATAGTTTGACTGATTCTAGAACCATGGATGGAAATTTCTTGCTTATAGACCACCTCTTTAGTTTAATTACCATTTTGTAACTGCAACTTTGGATGTTAATATTCATGATAGTGGTTTCTGTGGTATAATTTGTTTTTAAATTTTTAAGCCTTTTTACAATTATACTTATTTGATATGGATTAACCTTAAGGTTATGGTAAAATTACCAATTCTGATTGTATTTTTCTTGAAATCCTAAAGGGAGAACACTTTGAGGATAAATAAGGAGTACATGAAACAAAATAAAATTGTAAACTAGTAAATCTCAATTGGAAGGTTCCAATGTCTTATTGTTAGATGCTCTAGCCCCGATTTTTTCTAAAGTGTATTTGCACTCTTTTCTCATCAGTCTCCACCAACTTAGCCTTAAACAAAATATGTACTTTGACTTGATCTCTCTTGTCCCCTTTGCCTTAGTTGCCTCAAATTTTGATGCATTGTTCTTTCTCATCTGATAGGGAGAGATCAATCTGACATTTTGCAGTTTGCCCTATTATAATTTCATATATAGAAAATGATTCTCTATTTAACGAGATTCATGATAATATAATTTGATATCTGCATCCCCATTACATGTGGGGATATTTGGTGTACAAGAAATAAGATTTTTGAGAATACTCACTAGTTTATTGACCATGCATATCAATGACAATCATAGTCAAATGGGTTCTTCCAACCCTAGTCAACTTATATCTTGGTCTAGATGTCAACCTGGTTTTATTGTTCTTAATATAGACGATTGTGTTACTAACCCAAGTGCTACTGAATTTGGAGGCTTTATAAGGTATAATATGCACAACATACACAATTAGTAATCCTTATCAGATGTTGATTTTTATCTTTATGGAAATCATATTGTTACTATTTGGTGTCTCTGGGGGAAAGAGTGGGTGGTACGAATTTAAATGAAAAGCGAGTATTTTCATCTTATATTTTCCATTTTTTTTGAGATTCTCTTCTATTTCTTCTTCTCCTCTCCACTGTGAAGACTGAAGTCCTTAGGCCATCTTCCTTCTTACAATGTCTTTGAAAAATTAAAGAGCCCCAAGAAATGATGACCATTATATTTGCTTCAGTAATACTGGATCTTCTGTAATTGTAGTACATAATAGGCAAAAAATGATTTTGTAGGGAAAGCCCCATAGAATGGAACCCTTGAGATACCTTATGGCGTGTGTGACAATTTTCCATTGGGTGTCGAGTGGTGAAACCATGAATTAACACACCTTGTCAACAAAACAAATGTCAGGTCTAATGACGGTAGCATACCACATTGCACAAACCATAAATATATACATAGTTGGGTTAGTCAAGGTATTAAAACCAATTTTGGGGAGGAGATATGTGGCGTATTTACCTTGAGAGAGCGACATAGTCATTGAACTTGTTTCTGATCTCAATGCTTAGGTAATAGTCAAGTTGACCTAGATCTTGAGAGAGAACAAGATTATATCTTAGAGACAATAGATTGAGTGAGTGCTCTGTTGTTGCTAGTGTCGACGATATCATCTAATATAAACTAGCATGTCAACTTGTTAGAATTCTCTAATTCCATGAATTGATGCAACCAATTCTCAATTGATTTCTTGAGCTTTTCTATTTTGTATTTATGTATTGAAATATAATGAGGAGTGACTATTCATAGACTCAAGGCTAATTAATGCAGTTAGTTAGCTCCTAGAATTTAGGGAATAGTTTACTAAATTCTAGGCATTAAATGTAATTAGTTATATACATGAAAGGTATATCGTACAACTAGCGCAAAATAGTTACAACAGGCACTATATTATATTAGAACAACCTTCATTACCCCTGCAAGATAAACTGAGGGAACATACAATGTCCAACACAATGAGTTTGGTTCAAAGTTTAAATTTTGTTTGAGAAAATGCTTTGATCATGACATCAACACATCAATGATGACCTGTAATATACAACACTTGGAGCTGTTTGTTGATCTTCTTTTATCTGATAAAAAGCAGGTCCAATTCCATGTGATTTGTTAGAATATGATTATGAACCATAAGAAGACAATTGTGCTCATGTTGTCACAATAGATAATGAGAGGATAGTAGGAGATTCAAAGTTCTTGAAGTAGGAACTGAATCCAAAGTAGTTAAGAGGTAGCACTCAACATTAATACTAGAGCGAGAAATGACAAGATGTTTATTTGCCCACCAAGATATGAGCGTCCTGCCTAGAAAAACATAGGTCCCATAAATAAAGCACTTGTCATCAGGGTAAGTCCCCAGTCAAAATCACAATAAATATGAAGGGAAATATGAGAGATGGAGATGGGATCAAGGTGAAGGCCGCAAGTAATAGTACCTTTGAGATACCTTAAGATGCACTTGACAACTTGCCAATGGAAGTTAAGAGAAGAGGCCATGAATTTACACTTTGTTGGCAACAAAGCAGACATTAGGCCGTTAGGGCGAGTAATGAAAAGGATGTTTGTACATTGTAGGATCTGGTAGAGCACCATAACCAGTCTTAGAAAGTGTTAGGCCAACAAAAATAGGAGAAGGAATAGGTTTGGATGGTTTTGGTTAGCAAATATATGATATACTTTCCTTAAAAGAGATACAAGTACCCATTAGATTTGCTTTGCTTTTTGACCTGGATGCCTATGAAGTAATTCAATTGACTTGGATCTTTAAGAGAGAATATTGAGCGACTCTTGGAGACAAGAGATTGAGTGATTGCTATTTTGTTACTAGTCTCAAAACCGAACAAAACTTTTACACCAGGATGAGCTTAGGAACCAAACATTGTTATTGAGGGTTAGAATAACCAGACTAGAGTTTTTAACATGAAAAACTCATAAACTAAGTAGAAATTTTACCTCAATAATCTCAAAAATCAAACAAATTTTTTAACCGGATAAACTCAAGAACCAAATAAAAACTTCTTAGGAAGATATTACACGAAAGACAAAACCTTTTTGACTAAATTTCAATCTTATTCCCATACTTAAAGGATGAGAATCTAACATTCTCGCATAAATAAAGTTCAACTAGCTTTAATTTCCCGTCTCTACTCATATTTATTTTATTTTTATTTTTTATAATTTTTCAATTAAAGAAATTTTGTAAACTTTTTCCTAGAGAATATGATTCCAAAGAAAGTTATTTGATAACTTGAAACAATCATACCCATAGACATACAAGCAGGACGCGAGACTACAGCCTGCTTGTTGCCATATTTTTCATCACAGCTTCAAACAAACTCATCGATGGAACTGCTAATGCCACCTTTGGTTCTAGGGGTTTTCACAGAATATTATCAAAACAAGCATTGAAATGATATACGTGGAATATAGGATACCAGAATCTCCCAAGCAATACCGTAGAAGTTATCAAACAGTCAAGTAGTTTTTTTTTGGAAAAAATATGTCTTTTCAATCAAATGCCCTCTTGAACATGTTGAAATAAGCTTTTGAGCATAAAATAAGTCAATCCAAGCACTGAACACACATACTTTTTACATAATATCTGACATCTAAAAATCATTCATAAGGGGATGTCAACAAAGCAATTTCATGTAAGAGCTTGGATGCAGTATTGCTATCCTGATGATTAGGAGCAGTCCATTCCTGAAAATTATGAAGACTACCAGTGAAATCTGTAAACAGACCATCAACTCCTATATTGTTGATCCAGTAATCGTATTCCTTGTACGGATCTTGACTAAAGTTGAAATGCAAATACTTGTTCTCATTTCTATAAGTGTATGGATGCACCTGCTCACAGAACATGCAATACAACGAAATCATGAATAGATTGACACGATCTTTAAAAAATAAACAATATATATATATATATATATATATATATATATATATATATATATATATATATATATATATATATATATATATATATATATATATATATGTGAAAGAAAACAAGGTTTGAACAAAGAAACGTACCTGCAGATTACGAGCATGTGCCCTGGAAACAAGATCGGAAGGAGTCATCGCATAATTATTCATCACAGGAACTATCGTATCCTTCCAAGGTCCGATTCCCACAACATATTGCTTTATGTAGTCTAGGTATGTATCAGATGTAATTTCCCAATATGACTGCATATTATCATTTACAGTACTATTATACTGTTAGGCTTTTGTGACACACACTTATAATTGGAAAACAACATTGTATAACATTAAATGGAGTTTCTTTTGGAAAAAATTAAGAAAGTACATCAATTTGTGTAAAATTAAGTGATGAGCCAAGGTAAACTACATCACTCACCTGATTGGTGTCTTGTGTTGGAATATCAACATCATCGATTAAAAACAACTTGGGCAAGTCTGTTTGATTTGATATATACACAAGTGAAGTTGGAGCAAAGGACTGAATAAATACAGGTTGTTCCAACCAATTTTTTGACAGGTATGAACCCTTGTATCCAAATTTGTGAAGTGTTTCCACAAATTTGTCCTCAAACTTTTTTCCATCCGACCATTTCACCTGTGTTATTAATCAATTTAATGAACAGAAAGCAGACAACCTCTAAAGAATGCTGATTAAAATATATTTTTCTGTAACAAGATATTTCAATTAATTGATTGTATAAGATATCACTAGCACCAACCATCAGATACATATATACAACAAGGCTGGAGGAATGAAATATACTATATTATTTTGTTGGACAATATATAGGTTGTTCTGCTACAGACATAAGTTGGATTATAGAGAGAAATACTCACATGCTGATTGATGAGTACTGGATTTTTTATTTCAGGATATATTCCAACAACTCTGGGTGCGTCCAATGCTATGGTAATGAACTCTTCAAAAGTGATTATTTGAAATTTTCCTGAAAGAGATTCCAAAGATTAAGTAATAAATTTAGCTATTTTTAGGGGTGCCACAATGAATAAGTTCAATGTAAGAAAAATAAGTCATCAGTAGAAGGTTCCTGTAAAAAAAATCAGCGATTCATTTCAAAACCTGATAGGGCTTTGGCACATGTAATATGAGAGAAGAAAAGAAAGGAGTGTGAGATGAAGAGTATTGGGCCACGAGAAATGTATGTTTATGTGAAGAGATTAGGAATACTGCTAGGAGTAGGCGAGAAATGGTGGAGAAAGTGTAACAGAATGTGCATGTGACATGAAGTTATAAGAGGAGAATTATGCAATGACGGGTGCATCGGATGAGACTTGTGACTTTATAAGTGAGAGACATCCCTCACCTTACTGAGTTTGTAGGGGTTGAGTTAGATCAGCCCAAATTCTAAGATGGTACGAAGTCTATCAAGATACGCCGGACTACCCGCAATCGGGCCACTTAGGCCACAGACCTGATGTCTAGATCTGGGCAGGAGATGGTGTGTTGAGAGTTCAACATCGAATAGATATGAAAGTGACTTTATAATTATGTGACACCCCTCGCCTTACAAACCAAACTTGTCGGGGTTGAGTTAGACCAAATAGAAAAGGAAAAGAAGCATGAACAAGTGAAGGGAGGAAAAATCAGAGAGAACAACAGGGTTTTGAAGAATACCAGATCTATCTTATTCTCAGTATCAATACCAGTTCTTATCAAAATCTATCATGAACTAAAAATCTTATTTACAACAAGTTTAGAAATACCAGGTGGCAACGGAATATTTTATAGTCAATATGTTATGTATGAAAAATTCAAACAGATGAAGAAATTACACACAATAGAATGCAAGAAGCTACTAAGTATAGGGAGAGACTAACCGTTAAATTGTTGATCCCTAAAGCTAAACCTCTGATTCACCCTCAATGACTTTAGTTCCTTTAATGTGAAATCCACTGCAAACATGTAAATAGTTGAATTACTTTAGCAAATTAGATTCACTTAACTGTGACAAAGAAACTGGATGAAAAAACGGAATATTATTTCTGATTCTGTCCAATTACGACTATGGATTAATGTTCATAAATCTTATTGAAAACTAAGAAATGCAATCAAGTAATTCAAGAAAATAATGTAACTCATCAGATTCCTACAAAAAGAACCAAATTTGTTTAGCTGCCCAAGAAAACATTCAATTTCAATACAAGTAGCTAACTTGAAACATGAGCTGACCTTCCGGAATAGACGTCACTAGCAACAATGAAATCTGAGATACATTTCAAATTTATGCACTTAACAAAGAATAGCATCCGTACCAATAAAATATCCAGTGGTATTGACCCCTTGAACTTCATATGTTCTTTTACGACCAGCAAACTCTTTGTAATTTGCTACGTTAGTAGTATCATCAAGGGTAACATCATGGAAGCATACAAGAACACCATCTTTGGAAGATAAGATATCAGTTTCAATGAAGTCCGCACCTTCCTCAATAGCTCTCTGCAAAGGAAATTTATTATCAGGCAAGTATAAATAAACCAAACATGAAAACAACACCAACTATGCTATCTATATTGTACCAAATACTAGTATGTGCATAATTTAAAATGGAATGCAATTTTACCATGTAAGCCTGATGAGTTTCTTCGGGAAGTTCTCCGTTTGAACCCCTGTGGGCAATATTATATGGGCGAAAAGTTTGAAGAGGCTGTCTAGTTCCATCATTACCTTTGCCAGGAAGTGGATACAGAGGCCTTGCCGACGCGCTCCCAATGACGAGCAATAGAAACACAAAAGGGGCAAAACCTGTTTTGTTTAGATTTATTACACCAAGTTATCAGATATTTAGCGGGAAACATAGAAGCTAGCAGGTAGAATAAACAACAAAAGAAACAGAATTGTAATTGTGATAATGATAATATATAAAACCTAGAATTTGAAGAATTAAATGAATTACAAAAGCAAGTTGGTAGGTCCAAATCCAATCATGGATTTATTTATAAACAAAACGATAAAGGATGATTAAAAAAGATAATAAAAAAGAAAGAAAATAGATTCCAGAAACCCAGGGCAAGAAATATAAGGAACGGTTAGAATAGATTCTTACTGGATGGTGAAGGCAATGCCATTGAGGTGTCGATGATGGGTTTGTTTTTGTTCCTCCTCACTCAGTTCATTTTGTTTGTTTGTTTGTAATAGTCCAATAAAATGAGTCTTTGTGAGGATAATGATAATAATAAATGAGTTGAAAATGGTAAATTGATATTTGTGGATCGTTCGTTCGTTGCCGTTGAAATAGGGTCCACGAAGGAATATTCTGCGCATATGTATGCGAACCTAAATTACCTTATTTCTATGGTTAGATCATCATGCATGGCGCCTCATGAAGAAAGTACCTCACTTCTACTTCCTTTATTCTTGCAACCTTCATAGCGTGCTTCCTTCCATTCCATGTCAAAAAATTAATACTAACTTCAGCTTTAACAGCTGTCATTCTTTCTCTCTGATTAAAAAAATACTTCCGAGTTTGAGTAGTTGTTAAAACTTAATGCTATATCTTGTCCTATTTTGTGATAAGTTATGTATACTCACTAATATAACAAAAACTTGTACAGTATTTCTATAATTAGTTTAATATGATCATAATAACAATCATAAAGATTGTAAAAGATAATGATAATGATAAAGATAAAGTTAGTAATATAATTTTGTTAAATTTAGTAATCCAAAAAAATAAAAAATTGTTAAATTTTAAGTGATTCTTTTAATAATCTTAAGAGATTTATAAAAAAGGACTTGTGAATTGTTCAATTATCTTAATGATAATGATAAAGTTAGTACTATAATTTTGTTAAATTTTAAGTAATAAAGTTTAAAAAAAATTATCAATATAATTTTTTTTATTTCAATTATCTAACTAATTCACTCACTTTTACAAATAAATTAAAATAAAAGAAGATATTTATTTGAGAGTTGACTCTGATACAATTATTGGGACTTGAAAATTTTCATAACTCAATTAGATTCTTTTGAAGGAAGGGTGTGAATTCAAGAAAATCCCTCACCATAAGATTTTAAAGAATAAATTAGTAATAAATATTTGCATTATATATAAATATTTTATTATACTATTTAAAGGCTAAATATTTAAACGATAGATATTACAACCAGGGTTCTTTATACAGTCATTGCATTACAACCATTTAAAGGCTAAATATTTAAACCATAGATATTACAACAAGGGCATTTATACAGTCAGTGCATTACAACCATTTAAAGGCTAAATATTTAAACCATAGAACCATAGATATTACAACCAGGGTTCTTGAACCGTCAATGCATTTATACAGTCAGTGCCTCACTTAAAATTATTAGTATGACACTAAAAATTTAAGTTTGTAACATTTTGATTTCTAGTAACATTTTGATTTCTAGTTGTATCACCGCGGTCCTAAAGTAAATGAAATGAAAATGATAGAGTGCTTTAACTAAAATGTCCATATCAAATATTTGCAAATTATAATGAAAATTAAAAAAAAAATGGTTATTTTGAAACATTTTTAATGTCAAATATATTGGTTATTCTGAGACTAAAAGAGTAGAAATTTTGCTTTATATTTTTATTATTTTATTTATACAATTTTAAAATCAAGAGCCATGCTATGTTGCACAATATGATACGAAGGGCAGAATCATTAGTTAGAAAAAAAAAGCAAAAATGCGGCATTTGACTGAATCATGGGTAGGGGTTAGTGTAATTCTTGATTTTTCGTTTCTTTTCTCTTCGTAACAAAGAGCATTCTCCTAAAATCAAATATGAAATTAAACTTGTCATACTATCCCATCCTTCATTTATTAAATCAGAACAACCGGGCGAAGATAATTTGCTTAAACACAAACCTAGATAATCAGAATGGATAATCAGGAGACTGCTATTATTGTTCTTTAAACCTTCACAATTTAAGAATGCAAAAATAGTCTATTTCATATCAAAAGACAGTCATTTCAGCACAAGGAAATGTGCAGAGACACAAAGTCAACATAACCATATTGAAAATACCATGATAATCGCTTAATCAAAAGCCTGAAAGTAATCCTGCTCATTTAAGATTGAAACTACAGCCAAGACATTAAGGTTTAAGTAGATAATAGCAGCAACTCATTACGGACAACAGAGTCTTCTACTCTTAGATTGCCATAAGGTCACCATAGTTTCGCATTAGGACTATTGATCCTGCAAACAATCCAGCAGCACGAAGCAATTTCTGAAAGGAAATAAAGACATTCTCAAAACTCATGCTAAGCTAAATCAAGCTCCAAGATATAAACATGAATTAACAGGACAGGACATTTAAATGAAGTAAAAGCACTAAATGGCTGAATGTTACAATCTTATTATTCACACTCTAATTAAAACCAACTCATTTAAACTAAGCCTGAAATTTAACCTTTTTAATCAAAAGCTCCTCAATTATTCTAACTCTAAGCGAGTAAATGACATATGTAGTTCAGCATACTCATTCTCCTTGGATAATCAATTTGTGTTCATCTGACTATCATTTGACTGCTGCAATAGTTAGAAATCATGCAAGTTACCCACCAAGACTGCTTACAGTCGATAATGTCTTACGCTTTAACATGAGAATGATTGAACTCGAATATGAAACTAAAGGCATTCCCATTATTGCTAAAGATGCAAAAGGCAAGATTGACTGCTTACATCAGAAGTCTGTTTATACTCAGATAAGATCAACTACATAGATCAGACAGTGGCAAATGCATGATATCCTGTCACAAAATATTAAATTCAAAATTCTTCTTAATGTTCATCTGTTTCATTCTCTTTTATTAAAAATCAAAATTTCATCTAGTATACTTTTCTGACAAGAACTTCCTTCTATAGGCTTTCTCTATACATGCCAACACAAAATAAGACAATATTTTAGCATCTTTTCCATTACACTACTAAGAGTTACCACTTCTCTCTTTCCGACACGTGTATGTTCTTGACTTGTATCTCCGCCAATCAACCATACGATTCTCTACCAGTTTGAGCTTTATTGGATATTCCTTAAACAAATAACGCCCGACACACTCCTCTATTTCATGCACCCAACTTAAAACAAACATCTGCACTATTTCATTTCTCAATTATTTTAATTAACACCCCTAAAATACTCAATTGTGATATGAACAAAACTATCCAAAAGTAACAACATCTTTTTAGCACTCCTAGGTCAAAAAATACACACAAATCCAGGGGTGAATACAACCATCAGTTGCCTCACAATCTACAAGGATTCATAACTTCACAGAAGCTAAATATGTTACACAATTTTAAAGGATCTTTGAGTCCAATAAATTGAAACTCCACACTATGTCATAAAAAAAAACCATCGAAATATACATTCACGCAATCTGATAAACCATCACAACAGAGTTAAGGGTTGAACACAACAGATACTTCAGTTTCACGGAAAAAAAAAGGCATAGAGTTATCAAATTGGTGTGATGACATATAATCAAACTACACATCATTTTCAATCACATATGAACACAGATCAAGGAAAAAAGAAGAAGCAGAACATAGAAAAAAGAAATCAAATAAGAGAGTGCGCAAGAAAGAAATGTTACCACATTGAAGTCCCAGTTCTTGTCGTCATTGATTTGAGAATCAATGAAATCTTTGAGGTATTGAATCGATAAGATAGAGTCAGCCATTGATGCGAGAGAGGGAAAGAGGGTTTTAGGGTTTAGGTTCTGGGTTTTGAGCACGCAGGAAGTAACGGGGACAATGGGGTTTTATTTTGCTCACCGTGAAATAGTGAATCTTTATATATGCTTATAGGTGTATTAAATTGAGGTTTAAAAAAAAATTAGGAAAAAATAATGATAAGACTTTTTTTTTTTCTGCTACTCAAGAATTTTAATATTTAAATAAATTTTGTATTTTAATGAAGAGAAATTATAATTTCTTTTACGACAAGAAAATCAGTTGGTATTTAATTGAAATTTGTTACAAAGTTAAAAGAAGTCTTAATATTTAAAAATTAATAGATTTTAATGAAATATTTTGTAAAATAGATTAAAAGAAACTTTTTCTTTAAAAATTATTATTAATAATCTCACTCAAATTTATTAAACTCTTGTAATGTACTCCAATAATGTAAAAATAGATAGAAATAATACATGAGATAATCTAAAATAGACAAATAACACAGCAAAAGAAACATCCTTCGAACAAAAAGGTTCCTAAACTCCAAGCCTTCAAATAAATTTTTTATCATCTAAAATATACTTGAAAAATATTTAACAGTATAATTATGAGGTGAAATTACTAAATCTCAACAAATTCTTTATCTTATGTGTCCACTCGGTTCTATCATTTTTTTTCTTCTTTTTATTCATTTTTTTTTATAATTATGCTTATTTATATTATTTTTCTTTTCATTCATTTTTTTTTCCATAATTAGGCTCATTTATATTATTTTCTTTTATTTCTATTTTTTCTCTATCATTATTTTTATTTATAGCAATCAATTTTCATTTTTTCAACACTTTCGATTTAAAATATCATTTCTATCCTACCAACTGTTTTTCTAGATCTTCATGTCTAAGTTGTTGTTTATATTTTTTTTAATTGATATTGTATTATGTTATTTTTATATTATTAATATTGTTAAGATTTTATAAATGGACACAATTTTTTTATTAGGTGATTTTCCATTATGTTTTACTAGTTATTCTTTTGAAAAAAAATTACTACAAATTACTAGTTAATCTCTGACATTCATTTTTATCAATCTTATACATATTCAAAAGGATACAAAATATTTCATATTTTAAATACTTTTGAAAGCTTGCTTTATTAGAACGTAGATATCATCACCCAGAATCCATCTGGACCAAGAGCTTTGAGGGATGCCTCTGATTGAGAGCATAGAAATCTGCTTTCTTAGTCACCAGATTAGCAAGAGGTGATACATGTCCTTCACCTAGCTTGGGTATATATCTAACATCAAAGGAGCTTTCTTGATACATGTCCTCATCCACAAAACAGTTTTTCTGAATCTAGATTCCTGACATTTGGGAAGCTTAAATTTTCTACAACTATATCCAATCTTGATTAAAAGACTCACATTACAAATATTGAATTCTAACATGAATCGTCTCATCCTAATCACATAACATGAGATGCACAAGTGCGTGAAGTTTTTTTTTCCTGGATGAAGACTTGTTTTCTATGCCATTACAAGCAACATTCAATACACCATGTCAACTAAAGCAAATGCACAGAACATGTAAAAAAAGTCTTCTAACACTCACCTCATCAATCATAAATAGTTTCCATTTCCATTAAGCTTATTACAAAGAGAAAAGGAATTCACATAGTATCAATTTACAAGGCAAACTTCCACATTGGAGATTTATGTTAACTCAATCAGAGGAAGAGGAAAACTCTTGCTCAATATGACTCTAACAGTATGGGAGATGGACGAGAAGTGGAAAACAAAAATTACATGACCAATACATAACACTTCTGAAGGGTTGATGAACTCACTCATCTTCTATTTGAATGATTGCAAATTGCAATTATGAAATATTGCACTTGTGCCTAAACAAGGGAAGACAAAGAGGTTTTTGTGTTTGGCTTATAAAAAATTTATCACCGGCGTTTGTTTTGTTTTCTTCTTTATCTATTATTAACCAATGTGCTCACTCTGTAGTAGACGGTGTAACATTATGGTTCCCTGCACCATGACGTCCACCACGCCCACCTCCATTTTGACTTGAACGATGAGAGCTCCTAGGCCGTCCTGAGAATTCCCCTTGGTTCCTGAATTCGTTTCTTCCATAACCTCGTCCACCACCAAATCTCCCGCGCCCCCTGAAACCCTCATTTCGGAAACCACCTCTTCCTGAAGGATACCTCCCTCTTCCGCCATCGCTGACTAGAATAAGATTAAAAGTGACAAAAATGAGCATGATCAACATATATCTGATAGCCTTTGTAGTATGCGTCAAATAATAAATCATGTTAACTAAACATAAAAATTAAAACTGACAACAGTATACCTCGTGTAGTGGATATCTTTTCCTCAATAACAGCCTGTCGCTCACCAACAGTGATAGGTGACGCCTGAAAATGAAGTTAAATTTCGTAAAATCTACTGTACACGTAACTAGACTTCAGCAGGTCATGCTGTGCAATCACAGATAAGTACAAAATATCATAAATATGCTTCAGGATTATTAGAATGGCTGGTGATTGCCGTTCCTATATGCAAGTACAATGATATACTAGTTAAACAACATAAACGTATCAAACGAGCAGTATCCTTGCAAGCTTATGGTTATGGCGAAACAGATACTAAAACTAGATACCTAGACATGTGAGTACAAGTTTCTGTCCCCCAGCATCTGATTCGAATCAGAAACCTAATATGGGGAAAGTACAAAGCCAAAAACATCCAAAATACCATTTGGTAACATCTTTACAAATAGCATACATTCTATAAAGCAGTAGCACAGTACAAAGCTACTTTCTAATAACCTGGATAGAGTTCCTATGAGGGGTGTGTGCTTCTTTGTAGAGTTTCTACACTGGATAAGCCATTATATGGTTAAGTTCATTTGAACCAGCCACCATTTAAAATTCAAGGGCTTAGAGCTGATATAGTGAACTTATAGTTATATCACAAGGTATCATTATCTTTAGCGGGAAAAAAGAGTAAAAATATGAACAATTAAGTTGACTTGTTCTCCATTCTCTGATTCTTAATCCAAGATGAGTAAAAAGAAAATGAATGGAAGAAAATTGATAGGACACTGGATTTGGAACTTAGCCCAGTAGAGAGGTTTAGTAGGGAATTTGTAGTGATGGGGCAGTATGTTGCCATTCTGTCGGAGGGGCACGGTAATAAGAGGGGACAGAGGGAAGGAAAGGTAGAGAGATTATTGTAGTGAGTTTGTTGTAAAGAATATCTCTCTGGACGGGAGTCTGTGCTCTGGAACATTTATTTCTCAATTGTAAGGGTTATGAGCTCATATTTTCATTCAATAATATACTGTTTCGCTTATACGAATTTGTGGGTTCTATCAAAAACCTGATCAAAGGGATGGAGGAAACTTATCGAAATTTGAGACACTGCAAAGCTCATTCAACTATTGAATGTTCAAGACCCAGAACTGCTCCTTTCAGAGGCTGGAACTCAGGAGCTACAGAGGGAATATAGATAGAAGATAGTGCCATACAACTATTTATTGGCTACAAAAATTCTATATTTCATTCAAAATTGAAGTTAATCTTATCTGATGGATAACAAATAATTCTTTCCTTGTCAAATGTACAAACAAAGGTGCAAAACTATAATCAACAGTTGGAAAAGAACAGTTTGTACCTTAAGTGCGCTGTGCACAGAACTCACTTCCTCAAATTCAACAAAGCCAAAACAAAAACCATGCTGAAAGAAGACAAAATTACAAATTAGCTTACTAGCTTGCTTCAGATAATGCTCATATTATTTCAAAGTGCAGATAGTGACATTCACAGACCTTACTGCTTCTTACTTGGACTCCACCATGCTTAATAGGACCAAATTTCTTAAAAACCTCATCAAGAAGTTCAATTGTTGCATTAAATGGCAAGTTCCGTATGTATATGGAATGACCTTCAGCTGTAGCAAAATGCAAGTCAGTCAACTTTCAAACTAAAATTCAACCCACTATGATACATGAAGTTATAAACTCATCAATTCATTAGTCTCTTTTCATTTACGGGGTTATTTTGAATCTCTTCCGCTTAAGTCAACATCAGATTTAAACAAATAAGAGGAATATGAATAAATCACAGGGTCAGAAATGAAAATAGTAGTCAACTATAAGCATCAATAAACACCTGCTTCAGGAACATCACTACTCCCTTGTGTACTATCACTACTAGGAGCAAATGCCTCAGGTCTATGAGTAGATTTTGCGGTAGCTTGCCATTGTTCATTGGATTTAGCAGATGCAACTCTTGCGGCTCGGTTGGGAACATAGACATGACCGGTTGCTGTTTTACTTTTTACCTTCACATCAGCAAAATTTAGCAAGTTAACAAATGTTAAAGACCAGAAGAGTATCACAAACGCAACAGAATATACAAGGATAAACTCACTATGGATGCATATGATGTCTTTTGTGCGTCATCCTGGACTGCAGGAGTTGAATCATGAATTGTAACAATATCATTCTCGCTTAAATCAGTGATCGGTACGACAACCTCTTCATCAATAACCGACACATCTTCCTTGGTTTCCTGAGGATGATAAACTTCAGCACCATTATTAAAGTTTTCACCCTCTGCGGATGTTGCAGGGTCTTCCACAAGATGTTCCGAAGGGTGTATATCCTCTAGAAACAATAACAAAATGAGGTTTAAGCAAAACAAATAATTGTTGAATGTATGCATATGGAGAAAATCCATACTAACCTGACTCTGGTATGTGAACAGCCTCGGAATTTTCATTGGTGACATTTATTGAAGCAGAATTTAACTGTGGGGCATCATTCTCTTCAATATATCTAAAGACGTCATTTAAGACATAATATCCTTTGTCTTGTGGAGCCAAAAAGAATGTCTGTGCGAACTTCCTTCTCACATTATCCTTCCCAGTTAAGCATCCAGTTACTAAAACTATCACACCGTTCTCATGGGACTCCTGAGTATCTGCAGTTTTTATTTCTGCAGTACAATCTTCATAGTTCAGGGAAACAATTGTTTCATTGATTGCCTGATCCAACAGTTATTTCCTTCTAATTAATGAGTTGAAAATAAACCACAAGTACATAGGTAAACATAGATGAAGAATACAAGAGGTCAAGAACCAAGGTTACTCAAAGCATGCATTAGTGAGCAGATTCTTAGGGGATATGAATTTTGAACAAACTAGACCCGCTAACATCCCACAATTATCAATTTTGAATAAATAAATATGAATATTTCCCCCACTCACCTTTTAACCCACTATGTATATGATATGAGTATTGACCCTACAAATTAAAGTTTCTAGACCCATCACTAGAAGGATTAAACCCATAATAGATCTATTGATTTTAATAATTGTTCTATAAACACTTGCATTCCAATAATCTAATCATATAATTTCAAAGAAGTTAATTATACATGTGAGTCCTAAACATACTTTTGTGGTTGTTACAGTCTTCATCACACCATTGCTGTCTGATCTGCTTAAGAGACTTGAATCCTGATAGAATCTATGCACCAAGTCAGGTGATTGATGCAGAATGTGATAATATTGCTCCACAAAAGCATTGCCAACAACTTGAGGACTAGGAGCAGCGCTCTCTTCCTGCATTGCCATCTGCAAAAGAATTCACAATAATACAAAGCAGAAGAAAAAATTAACAAACGACACATTTCAGCTAAGGTAGCGATGAAAAAAATATCAGTTTTCCACCCTAATTTTCTCTAACTATTATCAATACATCAAGTTAGCCTCTCATTTACTTTCAAAAAAAGGAGAAAGAGTAATAATCTAGGAACCAACTTGATGGATTGAAGAATAGTTTAGAGACTATTTATTATACTTCTATAGTTATGAGCCGGACCCTAGAAACAAGACACTGACACACTGATATGTCGATACCAATAGTAATTTGAAAATACGAATAAATTAAATGTAATCACAAGTGTGTCTACGTCCGTTCTGGACACATAAGTAATTGCATAAGTAAAGGCGAGAGCAAATTCAAAGAATCAGATCAGAGGCTATAATCATAATCAAGAGTACATAACAACAAAAGGTACATGATCGATGAATCCAGAAATATAAACAATAGAAAGTCGTTGAAGTTGTTAAGAGATAGAAAATTGAGAGATCGGAGAGTGGAAAAAACAGAACAGGGACGTAAAGGGAAAGTAGCGTATGAGAAGAAGGCACGTGCGAGCGAGCGAGCGTGCGTACATACCTGCTTGGTTCAGAAAGCAGAGAGAGTGAGTGAGGAAGATGGAGATCTCGACAGAAAAGAGTGATGTGTTGGGTTCGGAGATCACAAACAACAATACACGATGATGACTCCCGCTATTGCTTTTTTTTATTCTTGACGTGAATCCTACTTACACATTTTATCGTTATTGTTTTTTTTTCTTCGAATTCTTTTTTCCAAAATTTTAAAATACTCGACTTCTTTAATTAAAAAACAAAATAGTCCACTTTACTTATTAAGAAGCCAAACTTTTTTCTTTGCTAGAGGTAATTTAAAAATTATTTTGGATTTTAGGAAGAAAAAAAAATCTTTTGACGTACTCTTTGATTCAAATTGAGTGAGGCTGATTTTTTACACTCTTAACCTTACCTTTGATTTAGACATGTAACACCTCTACCAATTTTATTTTCATATATAAGATACTTTAAGTAGAAAAAAAATGTATGATTTATTTCACTTGTACATACATTATTCATTATTTTCTCACTCAGTTGAAAGTTAAAGTGGTTATCTTGTATGTTAATTTCTTCTTCACAATACTAGAAACACAAATCTACACGAATAATACATTACCACATTGTTTCACAGATCATTTTTAGTTCTTAACACATGTTTGTGGAAATCGACTTCTGATTCTTACGAATTTTCATAATCAGATTCATCTGATTCAAGTCTCGGTCGTTGTAGCAATCATGCTAAGATGAAGAAAGCAATTCTCGATCTTATTTCTAAGATCACCTTAAATCCTTCTTGTACTTGCTAAAATTATAAGGGTTGCTAAGGCTGTTTTGAGGTTGAGAGTTAGCTTACATGACGTGAGAAACTACTGTATGTGTGTATTTTCTATGTTGTGGTTAGGTTTCTCAATCATGATGGTGGGATATTTATACTCGCATTGGGCTTGATTCTTAAGCTTCCTTGGACAGTTTTACTCCTGATATTCAGAGGATCATGGTCCACTTCTCTCATGACTTATCTCGTACAGTTACAGTAGGGAGACATGTCACTTATTTTAATGGTAGGCGATGTATCCCAAAGAAGGGCGAGATATCTAAATAAAAGGTATTGCCTTTTATAAAAAGGAGGTTGATTTGATAAATTGCCAACTAAAAAAGACGAATTGATTTAGTTCATTCTTCTTATCTGAACATGTTAGGAAAATCGTAGGCGATACAATCTTAAGTTGGACTCTTTATGCAAAGTGTTAATGAATCCTTCATATGAGACATTACTTGAGTCCCTTATACGAAAATCTGGTTGAGTCCCTCATGCAAGAGGCTAGTTGATTCCTTTAGATGAGAGGTGGGCCTTCCGTACATGGGTGAGTTCTGGCACATTTACAAGTGTCTGACTATGTGTCATACGTCAGCTGGAAAATCCTAAAGCGTTTATTGGAGGGAAAATCGTGTAATGCATTTAATTTTGTCAATATCCGTGGGACGCCTAATTGACCTTACTTTTCTAGCACATGTTGAAACGTGTAGAACATTTCACATCTGATTGGAAATTTATGGGACCTTTGATTACCCCTAATTTTCCTTTCCTACTTAAGGGACCTTTGAAAATTTATGTTAACTATGGATTAATGGAATTATGCATATTTGACAGATATGAGATTAAGGGTTTTGAATAGTGTGTACTTTGAATCTAAGTTGCTAGGTAGACTATAGTATAAGTTTAGAGTTTATAGGCCAAAAAACTTTTATGAGACAAATGTTAGAGGATCTTGTAAGTTATGTCATCTGATGGTATCTAGAGGTCGATCAGCCCTGATCAAATGCATATCTTGCTGAACAAATGAATCCAAATACAAGAGGGAATGGTGAATTGTGATATTATGATTTAAAAAACTTTTAACAAAATGATTGATTGAAAACAACTTATATTAAAAGCAAAGATAATATGTTTACTAGTGTTTTTGGTAACCAATCACGAGTTTAGAAAGCAAGTGAGATTAACTTGAAAAATCTCCAAAGTAATTTGTGCAAATAATTGGTGTGAACACATGTGCGTGTGAATTGAATGCAGTTGTCCTTTTCACGATAACAGAGTAGAAACAAACTTTAAATGAAGTTGAGTTGCAATAAATGACAAGGTAAGATTGGGTAAATGACATTAAACAAAAGTAAAAATGAAAGCAGGAAAAAGCACATATTGCATTTAAGGAAACAAGACTAGACATAGACACATACACATACATGTTTCTCACACAATTTTATTTTTGACTCAGTTACTTCAGCGGAGAGTAATCGACGTTCGGTCTTCAAGTTCCCACTAGTGTGCTTACTGTTACCTATGATTCTCTTTGTTCATAACCCATGTTGAATTACAATGATCCGAACTACCTCGCAAACTTTTGGGAGTAATTGTCCAATCTGTTGTTGACGTTGCTTGTAAAGGTCTTTTGAACTTGTAAAAATACTAAGTTTTTAAGCTTTTGTGGTTCAGTCGACTGGTATGTTTGTTGTAAATAGGATTTTGTCAACTACCCTTTTCGAGATTCTAGACATGTTTCTAGATGATCGTGATCTTGTAGATCTCTTCCTGAGATTCCTCCAAACCATGTTTCCCTTTGTCGACACCTTGATTGATGCTTTATCGACGCTTCATCATCACAGTTCTTTAAAACACTTCATTAATGTCTTCTAACAACTAATGTCTTCTCATTTTGACATCCTCTATTTATTTTCTCCTAGCTGAAAATCCAAGTGTAGTATATGCCCCCCAAAAAATGTCACCTTCGAACAACATTTGACTGGAGATAAGTGGTATTTTTTGTAATCACTTTGTCATTGCTCCCCATGTTCTACACACGTCATATCAGCCACGCTTTTTGTCAATCATCATGACCAACTGTTCTGGACTGGGCCGAGCAGGCCCAGCTCTTCTTGCTAGCCGAGAAGGCCCAATTCGTTTGGGCCATTTCCCTGATTAACGTTATGAACCAGTCAAGCATGAAGACCACGTGTCACGCTTCAGCGAAGGATCCGGTCAACCTCCTCCGAATCCTACGCTACGCTCATCCAGGACATGGGTCACCTGCTGACTCAGCTCTAGCAGAGGGTGTTCTAGCAGTTTCCTAGCACGTGGGCCTCCAACTGGATTTGGCCCAATTAGGAAACCTTGGCCCAGCGCTGGGGGCTATAAATACCCTCTTTCACTAGAGGGTCATGTATCTATTCTTCACTTCTTAAACCCTCTCTCTTTGATAGCTACTGACTTTAGCATCAGAGAACCTTGCAGGTACCCCCCATCCTATTCATCAAGCCAGATCCTGCTGCTGTGACGATTCTTCTGGTCAGGTACGATCAGTGGCGCCGTCTGTGGGAATCTTGCTCCCCCTTCTTTAACAAACAAAGATCAAAGCTAATCCGTTCACGATCGTCATGGCTGGCAACAACAACAACGCCAACGTCCCAAACCCTGATCCCTTCCACCCTCAACAGCTCATCGAGGGTTCACCCCCGAGGGGACGAATCGACATCGGCGGGAGGGACCGCAGCATACCGCTGACGGGCAAAGGGGACAGAGGCATGAGGCCTCGCAATCCAACAGAAGACAGCAACTTCAGACCGTCGAGCAAGTTCAAAATGGTGGTAACGAGCAGCCTCAACCTCATAATGGACCAGAGCAGCCTCAGAACCTGAACGAAACTGACGCCAGAGACGGGCATGTTGCCTCTTCATTCACCCACACCTCCTAAAGGAGAAGAGTTCACCACGAAGACGACCAAGAGGAGGTCGACATTCCCGAGGAAGCCGACCCCACAACCGTCCTCCTGCTCAAAGAATTGCAGAAGACAAACCGTCTCATCAGGCTTCAAGGTGACCGCATTCACGAGCTAGAAAGGAAGCGACGATATCGTTCCCCCTCACGGAGACACTACCGATCGCGCTCCTATTCTTCCTCGCGCTCACCACCAAGGAGGTATCGTCGGCGTTCCCCATCCTCTTCGCGTTCCCCGCCCAAGAGATATCGTCGTCGGAATCATTAATGGGGTTATTTTGAATCATTAAGGGTTGCTAAAGGCTTTAAGACTGTTGTGAGGTTGAGAGTTAGCTCACGTGACGTGAGAAACTACTGTATGTGTGTATTTTCTATGTTGTAGTTAGGTTTCTCAATCACGATGGTGAGATATTTATACCCGCATTATGCTTGATTCTTAAGATTCCTTGTACAGTTTTACTCCTAATATTAAGAGGATCATGGTCCACTTCTCTCATGACTTATCTCGTACAGTTACAGTACGGAGACATGTCACTTATTTTAATGATAGGCGACATATCCCAAAGAAAGGCGAGATATCTAAATAAAGGGTATTGCCTTTCCTAAAAAGGATGCTGATTTCCATGTCACCACTTAAGGCCTCTTTACAAATATACTGATGCGCAGTCCCTCAAGTACAAGAGCTTAGAAAAGACGAATTGATTTAGTTCATTCTTCATATTTGAACATGTTGGGAAATCGTAAGTGTTACAATCTTAAGTTGGACCCTTTATGCAAAGTGTGAATGAATCCTTCATATGAGACATTGCTTGAGTCCCTTAGACGAAAAACTGGTTGAGTCCCTCAGGCAAGATGCTAGTTGATTCTTTTAGATGAGAGGTGGGCCTTCCGTACATGGGCGAGTTCTGGCACATTTACAGGTATCTGATTATATGTCATACTTCAGTTGGAAAATCCTAAAGCGTTTGTTAGAGGGGAAATCTTGTAATGCATTTAATGTCGTCAATATCTGTGGGACGCATAATTGACTTTACTTTTCTATCATGTGTCGAAACGTGCAAAACATTTCACATATAATTGAAAATTTATGGGACCTTTGATTACCCATAATTTTCCTCTCATATTTAAAGGGAACTTTGAAAATTTATGTTGACTATGGATTAATGGAATTATGCATATTTGATAGTCATGAGATTAAGGGTTTTGAATAGTGTGTACTTTGAGTCTAAATTTTTAGGTAGACTATAGTATAAGTCTAGAGTTTATAGGCCAAACAACTTTTATGAGACAAATGTAAGAGGATATTGTAAGTTATGTCATCTGATGGTATCTAGAGGTCGACCAACCTTGATTAAATGTATATCTTGTTGAACAAATGACTCCAAATACAAGAGGGAATGGTGAACTGTAATATTATGGTTTAAAAAACTTTTAACAAAATGATTGATTGAAAACAATTTATATTGAAAGCAGAGATAAAATGTTTACCGGTGTTTTAGGTAACCAATCATGAGTTTAGAAAGCAAGTGAGATTAACTCGAAAAATCTCCAATGTAATTTGTGCAAGGTGTGAACACACGTGCGTGTGAACTGAATGCAGTTGACATTTTCACGATAATAGAGTAGAAACAAAGTTTAAATGAAGTTGAGTTGCAATAAATGACAAGGTAAGATGCAGTAAATGACATTAAAAAAAAGTAAAAGTGAAAGCAGGAAAACGAAAATATTGCATTTAAGGAAACAAGACTAGACGCAGACACATACATGTTTGTCACGTAATTTAATTTTTGACTCGGGTGCTTCAGCGGTATAGAGAATAATTGACGCTTGGTCTTCAAGTTCCCTATAGTGTGCTTATGTGTCACCCGCGATTATTTCTGTTCACAACCCATGTTGAATTATAATGATTCGAACTGCCTCACAATTTTCTGAGAGAAATTGTCCAATGTGTTGTTGACGTTGCTTGCAAAGGTCTTTTGAACTTGTAAAAAAATACTAAGTTTTTAAACTTTTGAGGTTCACTCGACTGGTATGTTTGTTGCAAATAGGATCTTGTTAACTGCCCTTTTCGAGATTCTGGACATGTTTCTAGATGATTGTGATTTTGTATATTTGTTCCTGAAATTTCTCTAAACCATGTTTCCCTTTGTCGACACCTTGATTGATGCTCTATCGAAGCTTCACCATCAATGTTCTTTAAAACACTTCATTAATGTCTTCTAACAACTAATGCCTTCTCATTTTAACATTCTCTATTTACTTTCTCCTAGTTGAAAATCCAAGTGTAATATATGCCACCCCAAAAAATATCACCTTTGAACAACATTTGAATGGATAACAATGATATTTTTTGTAATCATTTTGCCATTGTTCCCCATGTTCTACACACGTCATATAAGCCAGACTTTCTGTCAATCATCATGACCAAATTTCTACCAAAACGTATTGTCTCAAAATGTGCAACCAACAATCCATCATTACCCCGGTTTCCAAGGGCATTTAATAGCCACTAACAACAAAATTAAAATTTATATTTAATTTCATTAACAATATTTTCCATAACTCGAGGCCATTCATTGGCTCCGAACACGCCACTTGTCTGTGTTTTCGGAAGAAGACGTTTCACCACCCTTTCTCTTTCTATTTAAACCTTTTTTTTCTCACACTTCCGTCTTCTTCCTTCCATCTTCCCAACTGAGAAACAACAACAAAAAGGCAAGAGGTTCTTACCATTTCCAGCTGCTTTTTTCTTCATACCTCTCAAGTTATCAATGGCATCTCACTGCTCCGTTCAAGCGCATACTCCATTTGTTGCTCGTACTGATATGCCAATATTGATCAACAACCAAACTTATGTCTCAGAGCCTCCTTTGGTAGAAGTCACCACAAGAATATGGTATTTTGATGCTTTGATCCATTATTCCATTGCTGACATTATGTTTGCCTTCTTGGGTCCTCTCCTCGGGCTTATCAAGAAGTCTGACCTTTTGGTCGAGTTCTTTCCCAGCTTCCATGGGTGGGAACCTGTGGTTTTCTGTGATCAGCCTTTTGATTTTCAGTTCATGGAAAACAAGGTATATTGATCCCCTCCTCCATTTGAAACCCCTGATTCAGCCTATGTAAAATGGTTAAAAAGGGTGGAGAGAAAAAGGAAGTCTACGTGGTAGGCGCAAGGAATCTACGAGTTCATTCAACTCTCAAGGGTAGAAATCAAATATAACCTGCCATATTTCTTGTCACTTTGGGCTTTTGGGAGGTTGCCAAAAACACTTTTAATCTCTTTTGAGGAATGATTACTCTCACTCTATTTGATTTAGCCGCCATCGTTGGTCTTCGACCAACTGGAGACGAATACAAGCCATCGAGCCTTATGAGGACTATTTATTATACTTCTATAGTTACGAGCCCAGACACCAGAAACACGACATCAACACTGATATGTCGATACTAATAGTAATTTGAAAATATGAATAAATTAAGCATAATCACAAGTGTTAGTACTAGTTTCGGACACTCATATGTCATATTTTTCAGAGGTGTTAGTTCTATGGAGATCATGAGGCCAAATAGATCAATTTCATAAGTAAACGTGAAAGCAATTTCAAAGCATCAGATCAAATGCAATAATCATAATCAAGAGTATATAACAATAGAAGGTACATGATCGATGAACAAAAAATATAAATAATATAACACTTACGTAGTTAAAAGATAGATAATTGAGAGATCAAATAGTGGGAAAAAAAATCATGGGCGTAAAGGGCATAAGAAGGCACATGTGAGCGAGCATGCATGCATACTTGCTTGGTTTGGAAAGTAGAGAAATTGGGTACGGAAGATGGAGATCTCAACAGAAAAGAGTATTGTGTTGGGAAGGATTGTTTGGGTTCGGAGATCACAACAATACACGATGATGACTCTCGCTATTGCTTTTTTTATTCTTGACGTGAATCCTACTTACACATTTTATCGTTATTGTTTATTTTTCTTTCTTGGATATATGTTTTTTCTTCGAATAATTTTTCCCAAAATTTAAAATACTCGACTTCTTTAATTAAAAACCAAAAGAGTCCACTTTATATATTAATAAGCCAACTTTTTTTTTGTCAAGAGGTAATTTAAAAACTAGTTTGGTTTTTAAGGAAACAATCATTTGACGTACTCCCTTTGATTCAAAATAAGTGTGATTGATTTTTTTTTACATTCTTCTAGACTAAGATTCTCTCACATTTAATTCAATCCTGGAACATCTGAACTAAATTTCACATATAAGATACCCTACGTTGAGTAAAAATAATTATTTATTCCATCTGGACATATATTACTTCTTAATTGGACATTAAAGTGCTAACTTTATAGGTCAACCCCCTATCCACTATACCGGAAACAAAAATCCATCACAACAAGGTATTACCCCATTGTTTCATGTATCATTTCAAGTTTTAAACATAACAGTGACGTTGTTTGTGGAAATCAACTTCTAATTTGTACGAATTTCCACAATCAAATTTGTACGATTCAAGACACGGTCGTTGTAGTTATCATTCTAATATTAAGAAATCAACTATCGATTTTATTTTTTAGAACATCTTAGATCCTTCATGTACTTGCTAAAATTACAAATACGTAACAATCCCTAGTGAATAAGGGTTGTCATAGGCTTTAAGGTTGGTGTGAGGTTGAGTGTTAGCTCACATGAGGTGAAAATTTATTGTATGTGTGTATTTTCTATGTTGTCCTTAGGTCTCTCAATCATGATGGTGATATATTGATACTAGCAACGAGCTTGATACATAAAATTCTTTGGAAATAGCAATCACTATGGGAGAGGACGATTTTACTCTTGATATTTAGGAGAATGTGCTTCATTTCTCTCATGACTCCTTCCGTACTATTACCGGAGAGAGACACGTCATTTATTTTCGTGATAGACGACTTATCATAGAAAAATGAGATATATCTAAATAAAGGGAGATGCCTTCAAGAAAAGGGCGGTTGATATGATAAACGAGCGACTCATATCTTCATATCGCCTTTTAAGGCCACAATCCCGCAAGGACGAGGGCTTAGAAAGGATAAAGTGATTTAGTCAATTCTTTATATATGATCATGATAGGAAAATATTAAACGATACAATCATAAGTGGGATCCTTTATGCGAAACGTTAATGGATCTCCCATAGAGACGTTAGTTGACTCCGTCAAACGAAAGGTTGGTTGAGTTCCTCATGCGAGAGGCTAGTTGAGTACCTCAGGAAAGAGGCAGGCATTCAGTACATGGGTGAGTTCTGACCCATTTATAAGCGTCTGACTTTGTGTAATACGTTACCTAGAAAATCCCGAAGAGTCTGTTGAAAAGAAAAGTGTGTAAGGCATTTAATATCATCAACGATGGTTTATCCTTTGGATACCCGATTGGCCTTATTTTTCTGGCACATGTAGAAGATTTCACATTTGGTTGTAAACCTATAGGACCTTTGATTACCCCTAGTTTTCCTCTCTTATTTAAGGGGACAGAACCTAACCTTTTCATTTTCCATACATTTTCTTGCTAGAGTTTGTAGAACATTTCTTGGATCGTGTTCAGAGACGTATCATCCAACAACTAGGGAGAATGAGTCGATCTCATTTTAGAGAACGAAGCCAGATTGATGATTAAGGTGTTCTTACGTTTTGAATTTCCTACCTCCAATAATCACGTTGAATATGAAGCTGTCATCGTCAATCTCACACTGTCCGCCTAAATGTGGGCAAACAATATTAGACTGTGAATGAATTCCCAACTTGTGGTGTCTCAAGTAAAAAGGGAGATTCATAACAAAATCCATTGTTGCATTGGTATGTTACCTTGACTAGGGAAAAACTAGAAAATTTTAAGTCCTCTGAAACCTTACGCATCCCAATAGAGCATAACAGTTAGAGCATACACCATTTCCAATTTTTTTAGCAATAAGTTCTCTAGAGCGAATCACTCCTTCATCTAGGCGACAATGAGGATCCCAAACATCAAAATTTAAGGAGTGACGATGATGGTCATAGAAGACACCTCCCAACCCTAAAAAATATCGCCTGCCATTACAAAGTATATTGACTGGGGAACACTTCCCTTCGATCCAATTGAGGCCCTCTAATAAAGAGAACAACCAGTTCATACACTGTGACAAAAGGAATCTTATATAGAAGAGGCTTATTGACCTCCTATTGAAATGTTTAGAAAGGGATGAAGTTTCCTACACCATCGTCGAAGTACACGAAGGGATAACCACACAATATTTAGGTGTCTATGCTATGGCTAAGAAAAATCCTTAGAGTTTGGTACTATTGCTTGTATATGGTCCAATACCCAAGGTGCATGTGTGGACATCACCCTGACCTTTGTTGCAATGGGGGTATGAACATCCTTATTCTTTTCCCCTAGCACCAGACAAATATAAGTTTCTAATTATAACAGTCGGTTACTTCACCAAGTATGGACAAAATGTGTGATATGGGTGAAAAGAAAAATATATAAATATTGCAATATATAAGTTTATAATTACATTATCTTTTGCTTCCATTGATGATTTGATCGTCATGTCATTTGAAAACAAAAATTGTGTTTACAAAGTTTTTTTTTTTGATAGGAAGTATTTTTGATAGGATTTAAACTATAGTGGAAAATGTGATGATTATAAGTTTCTAATTTTGCTGAAAGTTGAAAAATTTTAAATTCTTCAATTTGAGCCCTTAAAAAATACATTGGAGATTTTAAAATCCGAAAAATATTTTGAACTTCTAGAAATACTTTTTAGAAACTAGAAGGGCGGCAAAAGAAAAAGTATGGAAAAGATGGTACGAATAGTAGTTTCCACTATGGCTTCAAAACGGCCCATTATCACACATCCAATACACGATTCAACTTCCAACTCGATTCCTCATCGACACCCCATTTCCAATTTTCCATTCCCTTATTCACTTTCACATCGAGAATCAAAACCAACCATGGCGAAATCCGCGTCTTCCCTATTGCAGAAGCTGAAGGGTTTCATCAAGAAGCCATGGGAGATAACCGGACCCGTTTCCCACCCGGACTACAAATCAGCATTACCCGGAGCACTCGAGTACCGTGTTTATTGCCCCGCCACCGAAAAAGAACGGGCTATTATTCCAACTTCCCTCCCCGAAACCGTGTACGACATCAAGTACTATACTCGTGATCAACGCCGTAACCGTCCTCCCTCTGTCCGCACCATCTTCAAGAAAGCCGATATCGAGAAACTCAGGAAGGAAGCTACCTATGACGTCGCCGATTTTCCCCCAATTTATCCTAACGTTGCTGTTGAGGAGGATTTGGATGCTCGCGGCGGCGGATATCAAGCATAGGTGATGATTTTGTTTGTGTCAATTCTCGTTTCCGTTTTGCTTGTAATTTTTGTTGTGATTAATTGATTAGGGGTTTTATGAGTTTGTTTTGATACGCAATACCTTCAATTGGAAGTATTAATTTTTTTGTTCCCTTTAGGGGATTTGTATAATTGCTCTGAGTTTGACTAGGGTTGAAGTTTGGGTGATCTTTAGATTAGATGATTATTGTTCTGTGGGATAGGTTGTTGGATCAGCGTTTTGATTGTCTAGTGCCTGGTGTCTTTTTGTATTTACGTTTAATTAAAATTGCATTTTGTAGTTCGGGTTAATTTGTTTATGGCTTTTCAAATGTAGTTTTTTTATATATGTTTGGTCCATTTTAATAATTGAACAAAACATTACATACATGTTTAGATGGTTTCTATGAAGAGGAGGTCTAGTTAGTGAATATTCTCTAAGTGAATGCACACTAGTTTGAGGATAGAGATATAAGAAACAATGTCTCTGCCTCACTTTTGTTGCCACATCGGACAATATATGGCCTTAACACATGTTTATAAGTGGGGAAAATCCTCACCTTACAAGCCGGTTTTGTAGGGTTGAGTTAGGCCCAATCACATTTCTTAACAGTTTGTCTATCTCAAGGGTTTGATTGAGCTGTTCTAGAAGAATGGCAAGTGGTTTCAACTTGCAAAATCTTTTGAAAGCTTTATGATTCAATAATGGAAAGAAAGAAAGATCAATAGAATGCAAGATCTCAGAAGGGCCATTTGATGGCCTGGTATTGGCATATGTGTTTTGGAATTGAGTTCTAATTAATTATTGTTTCCCTTTCCTTCTTACATTTCAATTTTATTAAAGTATTATATCTTGTGCTTTTCTTAAACTTTATATCACCAAACCCATGTTCAATTAATACGTGGCTTGTGCTAAGCAGTTGACAATCCATGTAAAACTTTGTTGAATCTTGATGACTTGGATCAATAATACTATTGTGCTATTGCTTGTCTTTTACGGTTTTACCCTCTAGTAATATGTTGTATGACTCCTATAGAATGCTAAGTCAGCTATAAAGATGTTATATCTTGGCACAAATGAAATGCTTAATAGGCTAGAGTTCCCACAACTTTTACATGGATACCTATAAAGAGTACGATTCCTTTAGGCATTTGGAAATTGGAAATCTGGAACACGTGGGAAAACCTTTGGAAGTTGTTGACACCATGATTAAATGGATTATTTGTGTGCCTTCAAGAAACCTAGTGGGTTGGAGAAAATATAAGGAGTTAAACACTTAAGAATTTGAAACTTTGGTAAAAATGGAGCTATAGTCAGAATTTGATCTGTACATTTGATAGAGTATGATTTTCAAGGTAAATTCCTCTTGAAGCTAGGATCTTAATAGCAGAGGTGTGGCGTGGAGCATTCACTTTCGCAGCCCATAACTGTGCCAGTTTTGTGTCTGGAACACACTCTGACACTGCAGCATGGATGGTTTTTAAGAATCCTGATCTATGTTGTCATTAGCGCACACGTTAACGGTTGTAGGGTTCGCGTGACCCTTATAGGCTTCAGCCGCCGTTAGCAATAGCGGTTGTAGCAGCCACCAATTGCAGCCCCAAACCGCTATTGCATCTGCTATTAGGGTTATAGGGCGAAATACTCAGCCTTATTTTTTAAACCCTTGTCTTTTTTTAGGGTATAAATCAAGGTTGTCAAAATCGGGATCTTGCTTAAGATCGGGAGGGGATAGTAAGATCGTAAAATATAAGAGTGCAACTAAGATCGGAAGATCCTATTCAATTATTTTTGTAAATCGTGAGGGGGTAGGATGATCGCAAAACATAAGATCGTAACAAAAACTGTAAGATACTTCTTAAACGGGAAATAATACTACATATTTGAAGTATTTCTTCATGATATTTTCGTAGGCAAGTGTATTCGTGGGAAAAGGATGCAGCCGAACCTAAATTATTGCGCCTTTGTATCTTGTCATCCTTCTCGGTTTGTAATGGTGGTCGCCAGAAAATGGCCGACTGTGGCCAGAATTGGCCAATCGGACATAATCATTGGTTTTACCATTTTTTTCCACAATTTGACTACAACACGCGATTCTACTTGAGATCTTGATCATTGGGGGTGAGTGAGATCGTGAAATCGAAAGATTTTAAGGTTTAGATAGTGATTTTGATAACCATTATAAATGACAATCCAGACCCTGTTATGTAATATTCTGTTCTTCTTTCCATTATGTTTTTGCTCACAAGCAATCATTATGTTTTTCCTATTTTTGATTCAGTTATGTAATGTTTTTCTTCTCTGTTTAAGTTTTACTGCTATGAACTTTAGGTTATCTAATTAGTAAGTACTAAGTATGAAGATCTCTTTAATTTTTTTTTTTTTTTGATTTTTTAGTATTTGTGTTTCTCTTTGTACATTGATTTTAGTCTTTGCAATAGCAGTTATCCTGCTATACTGCTATAATATTTTAGGGGTTCGTTGCTACGCGACACTATCTTTGATTAACAACATATCTCCTGATAAAAAGAGTGAAATCTGGACTTTCTCACTAGTTTAAAAGAAGTGACGAATCCACATAGTAGAGGAATCATTGTAGAGGAGGCGAGAGGAGGAAGAAGACATGAAGAGTCAGTCGCAGAACAGAAATAATTTTTTTGGCTGAATCGGTACAACACTTTTCTGGCAACTCTTTAACCTTTGCTGAGACTTGAATCAGCTCCTTCTTAAGGACTATTCATAGTTCACACGGACAAGAAACCCCTTTTCGGCCCAATTTCATCCATTATTCATCCTATTTTTCATTTGCTGTCAAAGAACCTGAGCTTTGTCTCTCTCCGCCGTTGATTATTGTGCTTCTTCTATAGCATGATCTCTGTCACAACCATCCAACAGAACAACTGAGCTGCAGTTTCAGTCTCTTTTTGTTGTTATTTACTTGTTAAGAATGCCGTAGTGTCTGTTTGTTTCCACGTTGAAAAGTATGCAGCGGCGCATTAAGAGTGAAACTAATATACAGCTTCTCAAAATTGCATCAAAATTAACTTTGGGGAGCTGTATTTGTGTATGAAACGGATAGCCAAAAATGCTATTAGATTGATTGTGATTGTGCATCTAGACAATGAAAAAGACAGTCTAGTGATACAAAACATCCGCCTGAAAGGTTCTTAGCCGTCTAGTTAAGGGGTAAACCCATTTCTAAAAGGATAATTTGGCAGCAGCCACAACTGTTGGGTCAAATCTCTCCTTCGTATCTAGACTATTACTTTGGTTGCTAATGATGATATATCCTCAATTTTAGATGATTCTTAAATTTTTGGGTCTATATATGCATGTAGTATAAGCAGAGTTATTAATCCTAGATAGCGGAGCGGTCGGCCCAAAAAATAGGATAGCGGGATAGTGGATTTTGACCTGTCCGGGCCGGGAAGCAATCCGATCCCGCGACCCTCTATCGCTGCAATCGCGGCCGCGATCTCAAACTGAGACGCTTGCCGCTGCTCCATAGCGGAGTGTTGCAGCGCCGGGAGAGATCCCGGGATAGCGCCGCTACAGGGCGCGATTAATAACTGCGTATAAGTCACATTTTTTTTCTATCATATGTCTAGCAGTCATTATGCTATAGTGTTGTTGGGGTTGGCTGATATGGTCTAAAATCTATTGGGGTATTGGCTTCTTTCTACTTCATTGTTCTGGTTTTATGTTATTTTAGTATCAAAAGAAAAAAAGGCTGTCATTCATAGAGTATTTGGATTTTGCTACTTGATCTTATCAAACTAGTGCATTAATAGTAGAGTCAAGATACAACAGCTATGCCATACGTGTTTGAAACTATTTGCCGAGGATATGTAGATATGTCTGTATTTAGCATCATGTATGTTTTCCTAAATAAAATTTCATATCATAGGGGCGATATGCTCACTGGTTAGCTATTCTAGAAAAATAAAAGTTACCGGAGAAAAGAGGATGCTAAATCTGGTTACTGCTATGCCTATTGTCTAATATCACGTGTTTTCATGTTCGGACACTCATTTTTTATTAGGCCAAAATTTGGACACTCATTTTTTATTATAGGCCAAAATGCAAAGAATATACCTGGAACAAATGGGAGTCCAAATTTTTAAGATACTAGTATGATAGTGATACTACTATATTTCTATGAGACACTTTTTTTTTATGTAAGTATATGCGTTGCATTCATAGTAATGTGAGACAAAGTAATGTGTGACTTTGTCTCGCAAACTCTGGTTGATCCATTATATCTAGTGTTACCTTTTTCTGTGCTCACCAAATTGTTTGTAGACTAGATATTTTTCTTTTCATTTGCTTGGCTTCAAAAAGTCTTGTGACTGTCATATTTACTAATTGTTTTTGCATGTCATCAGGTTTGTGCTATCATGGGATTATTACATTATTGACCCTGCCAGATTTCTGTTTGTGTCATGGAAAGGTCTGAAGAGTCTGTGCACAGACCTGTAGTGATTGTCTATTTTGAAAGGGTGTTAGCATTTTGTATCAATAATAAAGGGTTACTAACTGCATTAAGTTTAACTACCTGTGTACTTACTGTGAACATTGGATCAGGAAGTAAATTGCCTTATTGTTTTTATTTTGTTACAAAAATTGCCTCATTGGCTTGATAAGGGGTAAATTGAATAATCACCCTGAAACTCCCTGTTCCTTTGGATTATGAGTGAAGCTTTTTGGAAATGACGTCAATTTTTTAAGGCTTTTTTCGTTTTAAGAAATGAACTGTTCACGAATCTGTGCAGAAGAGTTAATGCTTTGAGAAAGTTGATTCGCTGATGGTATTGAAACCTCTATATTGCTTCATTTTTCTAAATTAAAATTGAATGTCATCCCTAGCTAAGAAGAACTTATGCACCGTTCATTGTTCATTTCAGGGTATCAATAAGGACTCCTGTTAAGGAGTGTTGGCAGTTAAATTTTAAACTACTTCTAGACATTCTTAAGTCTTTTAGGCAACTTTTTGTTTTGTTTTTAGGCATCGCAAATAAATCCGGCCCCGGTTGAACCCGCCACCCCTGCCCGAATTTTACGGGGGAAAACCGGTTTAATTGGGGATGGTGGTGGTTGCGGGAAAAATCCGGTTTTTAATTATGGATGTGGTGTTCCGTCTGCCCCAGCCCCCTCCCACGCCCCTTTTCTGCCTATTAACTTTACTTATAAACTCGTCAGCTCCGTTGCTATGCCTATTTGTTTTGATTAAGTGCCTCATAATTGAGTTGATCTTTGATAATTCACCATCAACCATGTTATCAGGTTATGTTTGTGCGCACACAAACATGGATTAACAACTAATGTTAAATAACATTTTTGTCCCACATCTTTTGTCACACTGTTAATTGTTAAGGAAGAAGCCTGCTGTGAATCTCTTGTTAGGAACAATGATGGAGGGAGGAAAGTAATTGAGATTTTAGTATTTCTTCATTTGTTCCACCCTTGATCATTTATTTTGTTCCAAGTAAATTTCTTCAAAACAACTTATTATCATCAAAATTTGAGCTCTCCAGTTGACTTTAAGTTTGATTAATTCAATAGTAATAAATACTGCCGTCATTGGTCTCCTACATGCATAACAACAAAGCAGCACCAATGACTATAGCCATCATCCCTCATCCTCAGTCACTTTCACTCACATGCATACACACAGTGAGGTTGGCAAACCTCGCGGTGGCCGCTTAAGAATATTGAATACACTAGTAAAGAGAAAAGGATGTCCTGCTCCTACTACACTCCACATGTCCCTATATCCTCCCAATACCTACACATTTAATATGCACCCCTTCAAAAGGACACAACCGGAAATCTCTTATTTTATTTGATCAGAAGATTTAGTTCTGATATATTAAACCAACTCAATCGATAGTTGTACAGACACATCAGTTTGGACGAACACGGTTTGAAACACAGTATATGACATTGATAGATTCAATCTCCCTAACAGACAATGGGAATTTATCACTCATATACACAAAGCCCCCCTAAATTATCTTACTTTCATCCATCTCTTTCTCTCTGAATACACATTTATTAAACTGCATTATATCATTTTTCAGAATGCCTGATATCTTACAGTCGTTGATGGTGATAGTATATATATTCATTCATTATAGACTTATTCAGTTGACAGTGCCGTTGATTGTGATACGACATTGGTTTTTTTTTTTTTGTTGCATGATGAAGAAGAAAATAAATATGAAACCAAAAATCTTGTTTCTTTTTGCACCATTTAAAGCAAACATTTGACTACATATAGTCTGAGACTCCCCAAAATTTGTCATATATAAAATGGCTTGGATTGAAAATAATCTCTATCTAAAGTTCACGCTTTTCAAATTCTTAGCTACTCAATTAATACGAAGAATACTAAGAAGAAAGTTTATAATTCCTAGCTCTCTTACGAATTAATCACTAACATTTTTCATCCTACCAAAATCAAACAGCTCAATATTTTTGTATTTGATTTGTCAACTTCAACCTTGAGTGGTCCAATATTGATTACATGTTTGGAAATGCACAACTGCAGTAAATTTTGGGTTTCCAAATTCATAGATTTTGACAATCGGAAACTTACGTCTAAGTTCATTATATTTTTTTGTTTTATTTATGTGAAAAATTTCAATTTTCAATTATTAATTAAAGCAGTGCAAAGAGCAAGAATTTAATTTTGAGTAAAAAAAAAAAGAAGCCTTTTTACTTACAATTTAGGTATGAATCACGAGAGAACACTTGCATCAATGATCTCCACACCTTTTTCTTGTATTGCTACTTCTTTTAAGTGAGAGAAGCGTACCTGCAAAGTGCAAAGACACTTCGATGTGAAAATGGTAAGGTGTAAGCAGGATATAGGATTTAAGGGAGAAGTGAAGTGTAAGATCATACCTGTAGTTATAATTATGGTGTTTTTCGGTGCGGTTTGTGTGGATTTGACGTTAAAAACCATCTCAACTACAAGAAAAGAAATATGCGGTTCAATTGGTTTTTATAAATAAAACCAAATCAAACTAAAGCAAATCAATGTTGTTTGAATTGGTTCGGATTTTTATAAAATTTTTATCGAGTCAAAGATACACATACATATAACATAATTTTGTGTTTAGTCATTCATACATTACAACTAACAACAAAACTCATTATATTTGAACAATAACTTCTCATTTAATATACAAAAGTCAAATAAAAAAATCGGAATAAAAAACTTAAAACAGTACATAAAGTAACATTAAAAACATTATAATGAAGCTGAAAAAACATAGGAGATGAGAGATTAGAGAAGATGAAAAATAAAAAACATAAAAGATGAGAGATTAGATAAGAAGATGCGCGATAAAAATGAAATTAAAAGATAGAACAATAGCATAGAAATAAGAAGATGGAAAAAAATGCATAAGAAAGGAGAGATTAAAGAAGAAGAGGTGAGATGTACCACTGGCATAAAATATAAGAAGAAAGTGCGATATTACTAGATGAGATTTGAGAAGGATAAAACTAAAACCTCAAGTGTGAGAAAGAGAAAGTTATTCATAATCATAAGACTAAGGTAGAATATGTTTGGGTTGAATATGGGCACCCTTAGGATTTAATAATTTCAAGCGCTCCATAGCCTTAAACTCCCTTGTCATGAATCCATGGAAAAAAGCATCAGAGTCATGAAGATCTGACAAAATCCGGTCAAAGACGTGACAAAGATCAAGAAATGATGATGCTTATGGAAATGAGTAGTCTCTCTAATGTGTTTAGTTTCTAAGTATACTTGTTGTCCTGTTTTTTTTTTTTTTTGCACTATTTTCAATTCCTGCAATTTCAAGCTTTTTATACTTCAATTCCAGAACAATTTGATTTAATAGTGTGATGCTTTTTTCCCTAAATGATTATGTGCCTACATGTTAGCATTCTTAAATTATCGTAATGCATCCTTTATCCGCCTTTTTTATTTTAATAAAGAGGGAGAAGTATATTCTTTAGAGAGTAGAGTATACTCTCAATTTAATTAGGGAGAGTTTAACATACACATATATATATATATATATATATATATATATATATATATATATATATATATATATATATGAGCATATATATATATATATATATATATATATATATATATATATATATATATATATATATATATATATATATATATATATATATATATATATATATATATATATATATATATATATATATATATATATGAGCATATATATATATATATATGAGCATATATATATATATATATATATATATATATATATATATATATATATATATATATATATATATATATATGATATATATATATATGAGCATATATATATATGAGCATATATATATATATATGAGCATATATATATATATATATATATATATATATATATATATATATATATATATATATATATATATGCTCATATATATATATATATATATATATATATATATATATATATATATATATATATATATATATATATATATATATATATATATATATATATTCTTGTATGGACACGACCCTAAATCCACCTTCTTAGGCACAACCAATAAGAAAGAGTCTTTTTTAAATTTATTTTAATTTTAATTTTGCTTTTAATTGGATTCATGGGGTGGTTGAGATTATGAAGGAGAGAGAAAAATCAGTATTTATTCTTTTATTTAATTAAAATTCTGTGATTGGTTGTGTGTAAAACAATTTCTTAGGTACGTGTCCACCTAAGAATTTTCCTATATATATATATATATATATATATATATATATATATATATATATATATATATATATATATATATATATATATATATATATATATATATATATATATATATATATATATATATATATATATATAATGGTAATGTGGAGTGAAAACAGATAATGGCATTCAACTTGAAGAGATCTCAAGTCTCATATCTAAGAAGATTCAAGCAAGTGTCTATATGATTGGTTTAACAGGTAATGTGGGTTTGGTGATCATGACAAACATCTCCTGATAATGTCATTCAACTTGAAGAGATCTCAAGCCTCATATCTAAGAAGATTCAAGCAAGTGTATATATGATTGGTTTATTTGACAAGTCTTAAAGCTTCAAAGTGTGAAAGAAATAAAGAGTGAAACCTCGTCCTGTTGCGTCTAAGTGAACCGTGTTTTATAAAAACACAAGGGCTATTTCATAAATTTATATGGCAAAATCACATAAAAACACATATTAAAACAAATTTTAATCCTCCTTTTCTTAAGAGAATTTCATCACCCAACCGACTGAATCCCTAAGCCAATCGATTCAGACATTACTTTTGGAATGATTTTGATCTGATTTTAAATATGCACAATCTTCATTGATTCCTTGCAATATTTACACGCTCAAAATTTCTATAAGCCTCACTATAATTAGGTAATCATTCCTCACTTTTTTCATCTCATACCAGTTTCTATATTCTCGTTTTCTTGTGCGAGTTCATTCTCTCTCATCATAGGTATCATCATGGTCTCATCAAAAAGCCACAAACTTGGAGATGCCCCAAAGAGAGATGTCTTCGCTGCTGGTTTAATATAAAAAAGTCAAGAGAAGAATTATAAACCTTCCAAAAACCTTATTCTCATATATCTCAAGCATCTCGCTGCTGGTTTATCATCATGGTACATGGAGGAAAGCTTCATGAAGATCTATAAACCTTATTCTCATATATCTCAAGCATCACTAAGAGAATTATTCACAAAGGTAAGTAATAGAATGTTTCCACATCTTGTGAAAGAATTTTATTCAAACTTATAAATGGTTGGAACATCCCTGAGATCATCAGTAAGAGGAGTTAAAATAGACATCCACAAAGATCAATTTGGTAGAATATTTTAATTTCCCTATCAAGGAACATCTTACAAGTATGAGGCAACCTTAGAATTTAATAATTTCAAGCACTCCATAACCTTAAACTCCATTGTTGAGAACCCCTAGAGAAAAGAAAGTTTCCTATCGAATCAACCTTCTTGAAACCAGACGTTCGAATCATCCACTACCTCCTATCAAGGAGCTTCAATCTTAACTATGTCATCAAGGATGATATCGCCCCCCTTTGGATCTTAACGCAAAATATTCCAACAAATTGGGTGGAAGAAATATTTCTCCATATGATTCACTCTAAAGAAAACCAATTAGCAAGACTTCCATATGGAGCAATGATCACTAGACTCCTAGGGACTTTAAACATTAATATGTGAGAAACAATGGACTCACCCCACAACATGATTGACTACACCTCGCTCAGAATTATGAAGGTTCTCCTCAAACGGGGAGAATTAAATGACGACTCAGAAGACACGACATTCAACAAAGTCATGAAGATTTGTTAAAATCTATTCAAAGACGTGGAAGATATCATGAAGATCATCTCAAGAAATTATTGTGCTTATGGCAACGAGTAGTCGCACTAATGTGTAATAGTTTCTAAGTATGGTTGCTTTCCTATTTTTCGCACTATTTTCAATTTTTGTAATTTATAGCTTTTGTAATTCAATTCCAGTATGATTTGAATTAATAAAGTGTGATGTTTTTTCCTAAATGATTATGTGCCTACATGTTTGTATATTTAAATTCTCGCAAGGCATCTTTTACCCAAATTTCTAATTTTGACAAAGGGGGAGAAGTATAATCTTAGGAGGAGTAGAGTATACTCTCTACTTAATTAAGGGGGGAGTTTAACCGCTCCAAATATATATTTGTTTGTTTCTTTCACCACCTCCTTGAGAGTTGTGTTGTCATCATCAAAAAAGGGAAGAATGTGGAACCATGATTTGCAGGTCACTTAAAGAAATGATAAAAAAAAACTTGAAAAATTGGGGTTTGGTGATCAAGGCAAACATCCTCTGATTATGACATTCAACTTGAAGAGATCTCAAGCCTCATCTCCAAGACGATTTAAGCAAGTGTCTATATGAATTATTTACTTGACAAGTCTTGAAGCTTCAAAGTATGAAAGAGATGGAGTGTGAAATCTTGCCCTGTCACCTTTGATTGAACCTTGTTTTATAAAAATACAAGGGATTTTTCGTAAAGTTACACGGTTAAATGACACATACAGACACAAACGCAGACAAACACAGACAAACACACACACACAAACATGCTTTTAAGCCTCTATTTCTTAAGAAAACATCCCTAAAAATGTTTTGGACTTGTTCCAAGTAATTAAAGATCTGTTAGATAGTTTTGTACTGTCTAATCGATTTGAATTTATATTCAATTGACTGGGTTAGTACAAGCGACATCCATAAACGACTGTGGTATCATCTTAATGAAGAGAAACACCTTTCTATTCATTCTTTCCTTTCAAATCATTCACAAACGTTTATTTTTGGGCTTCCAATCAATTAGGGCAAGAAAGACAATCGATTGACACATTAATTTTGTTCCATGGATCTTTTATTTTTTGTGCTAACCTCTATCCTATAAATAGAGAAATCTCCCTTCACTTTTCAACATCAAGAAAACGTGAGCGTCTTATCTCATTCTTTACTCTCTCTAAAAAGATTTCTTCACTTTTTCTCACTTAAAATTAACTGTAGTACTTCGAGAAAGTCTTTGTTTTTTTAGTGAGGAATTTTGTATTATAGAAAGGGTGTTGTTATAAATTCACCAAGAAATATTTTTCTCTTGGTTTAATAATTTATCCTTAAGAAAATGTTTATTTGGGTTAAAATCTAAACCCTTTACAAGTTTTGGTATGAGGATTTAATTTCTAAGCCGCTAGTTCAGTTTGTAAGCTCATCTTGGTTAAAAGCTTACTTTGCTTCAAGATCAGTCCGATTCAAAATTTCATCTCGGTTTGTGAGTTCATCCCGATTTAAAAGCTCACATTAATTCGAGATAAGACTAGTTTAAAATCTCATTTTGGTTCATGGTCAGCCTGGTCAAAATTTTGATTTAGTTTGTGAGTTTAGCCCGATTTAAAAGCTCACATTGGTTCGAGATAAGTCCGTAGAAAATACTAATTTAACTTGGAGACTAACCACTTCAAGTTCGTGTTTGATGAAGACTAACCGCTTTTCTATACAAGTTCATGTTTGGAAGGAAGACTAACTGCTTCTCTTTGTTGTTCGTTGTTTGATCTCTTCCTCATACGTAGATCGATTTGATCGAACTAGATACATAAATTTTCTGCATTCTCAGTTACTATTATTTTTATTGCTTGAGATTATTTGTCAAATTGTCATCGTTCATAGTGTCATATATCAAATTTTTTAATGTGATTGAATTATGAATAATTATTCAAAAATAATTTTAATTATTGAATCCAAGAAAACTTATATTTAGGGCTTAAGATAGTAATGTAGAAGAAAAACAAACTTAAATTAAACTCTTATTAATTGATTTATGGATTTGAACTTCACCTTCATTTTTCTTTTCATTTTGATTCTTACTCTATTTTTTTTTTCTAAATTTCACTATCTTATTAAAAGAAACAATAAAATTATGTATATAGAGTTTGAGATTAAGCATGTGTTTAATAAGTCATCAAGTCACCACCACCTCACCTCCTTCTATTACAATTTTTCACTCTTTCTTGCTTTCAATTGTTAGTTTCAACATAGTGACAGTGACTTTTCAATACACCAAACGTAGGCTAAGAAACAGCCATGGAAAGAAAAAGTAAAGAAGTGATTATTTTAAAATTGATTAATTTAATTTAGTTTAAAAGTGTATAAAGTAGGTTCAGCTTTTGACTAGCACACAACTTGAGTTTGTGCAGAAACCGAAAGAACTTATGAATTATTTTGGCATTGTTTGGTTTTGTAGGGAAAAAGCTGCGTGCATGCATGCTCTTACACATAATTAATCTTAACGTTTTTTTACTAGTAGCTACTATTTGCATATTTTGTCTAGACAATTTTTTTTACCATTTTTAACTTTCTGCAAAATTTGAATACAAAAGTACTCAACTTCCAAGACTAGGGTTCTTCTCTTGTCATTTTACTCTACATGTGATCTCTTAAAACATTTTATTGGTTAATTCAAAGAAATATTCACAATTAGAGGGATAATTAAATGAAATTGTGAAAGTCATAGAGGCATGCAAATCTTAGTGCCATTTGTTTGTGGTCCTTGTTTGGAGCTATAAGTTGGAGTGGATGCTTTAAGAACCTAATTATAAGTATGGTCCTTATATCTATGCCATAGCTATCAATATCTATCATCTCATCCAACTCCTAATGCATTACAAACCAACTTTTGAAGGGTTATGGTGGAGGTTGATTTCTTTTATTATTTTTTTATTTTGTAGATTAATTTTTTTTTGGAGCAGTAGATTAATTTTTTAAATATTTAGAAATATTATGTACATATGTTATTTATTTTTTATTTTGCTTTTAAAATTTTTACAATTTTAAAAGGAAATAATGAATTTTTTTAATAAAATATAGAAAATATAAAATAAAGTTGAACAATATTTTGTTTTTATATGCATGCGTATGCGTATGAATGTAACGTATCTATCTCAATTTAGCAATGATTATTTAATTTATTTTTTTCAGAAAAAAAGATTGAAACTTAAAGATAAAAGATTATATAACACTAAATTAATTTATGAGTAGATATTTCAATACAATCAACTAATAAAAGAAGAGAAATTTAAACATCAACTCACTCATAAAACTTCAAATTAGAATCTAGATTAACTTCATGTTGACCAATGCATCGGCACAAGTGTTCGATTCATAGTAAATATGACTAATAAAATATGTATTTATTTTGTATTTCTTTGTAATTATAATTTACTTGTAATTGTGCCAAATCAGGTCAACTCTCATGTATTATATTTATATACATACACCTTTAATCAGTAATGAGAAAACATACAGAAAATCAATTATCTTACTTAGTATCACATTCCTAAGAGACGCTAACCTAATTCTCCTCAAAAGGTGACGCCGCCATGCCTTCCTCCTTTGCACCGCCGCCGTAAGCCCTCTCTTATGCGATTCTCGCCTCTTTCCCTTTCTCCAACCGCACATCCTCCAAATCTCCATCACTCCCTCTGATCTTGTGGCTCGTGCAAAGCCCAACCAACAGCGCCGCTTCTTCAATAACGTCGATCGATCTGAACCCGTCGGCCTCTCCTACGACAACTTGTCCCCTTTGTCTTATCCATCTGCAACATTTCATCCTCCTCCAACGACGACAGCAACATGGAGACTCCTTCTCCCAAGATGGAAACCTCAACACCACCTCCATCATTCTCTGCCAAGCTAGGATTGCATCCCGCTCTCATTGTTTCCAACATTAGGAATAATATTCCTATTATGCTAGACCTGGAAATTGATCGCTATAACACATGGGCAAAGTTATTTTGCATTCATGTCTGCTCTCACCGGGTCTTGTATCATATTGTGCCTTTAGACAATAGGCATCCACCACCTATCACTGACCCCACTTACGACCAATGTGCCACCTTGGATGCAACTGTGTTTTAGTGGATCTATTCCAGTATTCTAGGATAATCAGAAGAACTCACGTGGTGTCACTCTTGAGTAAGAATTCTCTAGGGTTCACATGGATACTTTTTCAAATGTCTTTATTTATTGTCAACATCTAAAGACACTTTCTAACCAATTATAGGATGTCAGTGCTCCTATGAACAATCATCCTTTGGCCCTTCAACTCATCTCCGACCTTACTGATGCCTACAGGGGTGTTTCCATCTTGATTCAACAGAGCAATTTGCTCTCATCCTTTCATCAAGCTCGTTTAATACTCGCATTGAAAGAATTAGGTTTAGCTGAGATAACACCCACTAAGTCTCCTGATACTTGTCTTATCACCCTGCAACGTCCTTCTAATGACTCATCCCAGATCACCAACTGCCTCTCTAGCAACCACTCCATCCTCGCAACAATCAGAATCAAGGTGGTAATCATCGTAACCATGTAGTGTAATGCACAATGATCTCTTCCTTGGCACCACCAGCAACCGCAATAGTAATATCCCTCTTACCAGCAACATGATTAGACTCTGCCACCATGGGCCATGCCTTTGTTCCCATATCCTACGTATCAACGAACTCACCCTTCTGCTCCTCCCATCAACAGGGAATCCTGGGCCATCGTCCTCAGGCTTACGTAGGCACGATTTTACCAGCTCCCACTAACACCACAACTCGTATGCATAACATGTATCTTACTCCTTCGAAAAACACATGGTACATGGACATGAGTGTCTTTTCCCACATACTGGCGTCACAAGGTAATCTCGCATCTTATTCTAATTTGAGTCACTTAAATAAGAAACAATTTTTGGTAGGCGACAAGGCATTCTAATTCAGAGCTTTGGACACACAACCTTACCCACCTCCCATACACACAAGTCTTTGAACCTTACCCATATTTTATACACACCACAAATTGTCAAAATTTTGATTTTTGTGCAGCAACTCATTACTGAAAATAATGTTTATGTTTCTTTTTATCCTTTTGGCTTTTAGGTGAATGATATTCAGACGAGGACTCCACTAATAAGATGTGATAACCTTGGTGATCTCTATCCAATTATTACTTTCTACATGTTTGTTGTTCTCGCTTATAGTATCTGACACAATCGTCTCGGACATCCTAGTTCTCCAACTTTGCAGTCTCTTCATTGCAATAAGTTCATTAGTTTTAAACATTTGAATTCTATGACAGTTTGCACTTCCAGTGTGTTTAGAAAGCATATTAGGTTGACTCTTGTTTCATCCAATGATGTTACTATGATGCCCTTTGATATTTTACATAGTGATTTATGGACATCACCAGTTTTGAGTTCAGTTGGTCATCACTATTACGTTTTATTTTTGGATAATTTTTTTGATTTTCTATGGACGTTTCCTCTAACAAATAAATCTCAAGTTTTTGAAATGTTCACTTTCTCTCAAATCAAATTGGCACACAACTTTCTCAAACTATCAAATGTTTTCAATGTGATAATGGGTGTGAATATGACAATATATCTTTTCATAATTATTGTGCTGCTAATGGTCTCATTTTTCGCTTCTCTTTCCCTCACACTTCATCAAAAAATGGCAAGGCGGAATAAAAAATACGCACCATTAATACATGATTCACACTCTTCTAGATCATGCATTTGTTCCTCCCTCATTTTGGCATCATGCGATTTAAATGGCTACATATTTTCTTAACATTTTTCCACGGAAGACTATGTCTAATCTCTCTCTCCTACCCAACTTCTATATCATCGTGATCCCTCTTACACATATCTTTGCATCTTTGGTTGTCTTTGTTATCCATTGTTTCTCTCCACTAGCATTAACAAATTACAACCCCATTCGACTCCATGTGTTTTCTTAGGGTATCCCCTTAACCATAGAGGTTATACATGTTTTGATTTTTCGCATAGAAAATCATCATCTCGCGGCATGTTATCTTTGATGAGACTCAATTTTCCTTTGCCCAACTGTCCTCTACACCCGCCCCTACATATGATTGTGTCACCGATGCTTTACACCCCTTTCTTATACATTAGTGGATTCATCCTTCTTTAGAGTCTCTATCAGATGACCTTCCCAGACAATCATTTATACCTAGCCCTCACCATATATCACCGGCTTCCTAAGCCACTCCTCTCCTCCTCCTCGTTGAGTCATCTGAATACCTATCCCTCATCTACACCACCGGCCTAACCCGTACCTCCTGCCCGTATCACGGCCACTTGCAGCATGCGTGGCATTTACAAACTTAGGAAACTATTTAACCTGTCTGTTACCATTGATGATCAGACCATCTCCCCTTTTCTCAAAAACCATAAACTTGCCCCTTCTGACCCAAATTGGCAATCTAGCATGTAGTATGAATTTAATTCTCTTATTAGAAATAATACATGGGATTTAGTTCCTCAACCTTGTGACGTTAATAATATTCATTGTATGTGGGTTTTCAGGCATAAAAAGAAATCTAATGGCTGTTTTGAGCGTCACAAAGCTCGTCTTGTACGAGATGGCAGGTCTCAAATTGCAGGAGTGGATTGTGATGATACTTCTAACCCTGTGTTGAAACCTGCAACCATTCACACTATTCTTACCATCGCTCTCTCTCCATATTCTAGACCATTCATCAATTAGATGTTTAGAATGCGTTTCTACACGGAGATCTTCATGAAACTGTCTATATGCATCAACCACTAGGTTTCTGTGATCCCTATCACCCAGATTATGCATGTCGCTTGCAAAAATCTCTATATGGTTTAAATCAAGCGCCTTATGCCTGATACTAGTGTTTCACTGACTATGCCTCCACCATTGGATTTCATCACAACATCTCAGACCACTCTCTCTTCATTTACTGGCGTGGCTCTGACATGGCATACACCTTAATTTATGTTTATGACATCATCCTTACTAGTTCATCTCATGACCTACGCAAATTTATCATGGCGCTTCTTGCCTTCGAGTTTAATACGAATGATCTGGGACCATTATTCTATTTTTTGGGTATTGTAGTGGCCATCCATGCAGATGGATTTTTCTTAGTCAGAGTACCTACGCCAGCAAAATTATTACTCGAGCCAACTTGGCCTCATGCAAACCTTCCGCTACTCGAGTTGACGCTAAGCAGAAGCTCATTACTTCAACCGACACCCTATATGACGATCCTACATTATATCGGAGTCTTGTCAGTGCTTTGTAGTATCTCACATTTACCCGTCTTGACATCTCTTATGATGTCCGACAAACGTGTCTTCACATGCATGCTCCCTGGACCGAGCACATACTTGCATTGAAACGCATCCCGCATTATGTTCAGGGCATCTTACCATATGGTTTGCATCTTTATCCTTCTCCCTTTGAGAAGCTTGTTTCCTACATAGATGTTGATTGAGGTGGATTTCCTGACACTCGCCGATCTACTTCTAATTATTATGTTTTTCTTTGTGACAACCTAATTTCATGGCCTGCTAAGAGATAACTCACGCTTTCTTAGAATCATGTTGGCTCCACAACCTTCTCTTATAGCTTCATTTTCTCCTTTCCCAGGATACTTTGGTGTACTGTGACAATGTTAGTGCTATCTACCTATCTGACAATCCTATCCAACATCAGCGTACTAAACACATTGAGATGGACATTCACTTTGTTCGGGAGAAGGTCACTCGTGACCATGCCCGCGTTCTTCATGTTCATTCGCGACACCAAATTGGTGATATCTTCGGCAAAAGCTTCCCTAAAATTTTCTTTGATGATTTTTGGACCAGTCTAAATGTCCGTCGACCTCTCACTTCGACTACGAGGGTGTGATAGAATATATATTTATTTGTAATTATAATTTATCTGTAATTATGCCAAATCAAGTCAACTCTCACCTACTACATATACTTTTTATTAGTAAGAAAAAACACACAGAAAAACAATTATCTTACAATGACAAACATGCACATCTTAATTCAGTTTGAACAATTATCAAAATTGATATACCAATTGTATTCCAATTATACTACTCTATAATTCAAAATATTTTTAACAATTATTTTAGAATCTATATAAAATTCACTGACTCAAATTTCATTTTTACTAATCTTAATGCTTCTAGCATTCTTCAAAATTTTCTGCAATGATTAAATTATTTTGATGTAATGAGATTTAAAGAGATAATGCAATTGTATGGAGTAATAACCGTTTAATGGTTGGTCCCAAAAACTGTTTGATATGACAAATATTTTAGTTTGAATGTAATTTTATTATATACACTTACAAGAAAATTTTAAAAAATGATATCATGACCAATTCCATACACCCATACCTAATACACTATTCACAAATATGTGAGTATTATTTTAGATTATTTATTTATTTATTTATTTATTTTTCTTTAAAATTACTTTTGGTTAATAAAATATTAAAATTGGGTTAATATGGTTTAAAGTTTGGTTAATATATATTCTAATATAAAAAATTTATATGTATGACATTCAAACTTTAGTTAATAATTTGTATAAAGTTGGTTAATACAATTCAAAACATGGTTAATGAGTTCTAAAACATAAAAAGAATATTAAATTAAATAGTAAAATAAAGTTGATTAATATAGTATAAAATTTAATTAATACATTTATGATTTAGTGTCAGAATATTAATGCTATGTATTTTATAGGTTAATGAATTATAAGTATATTTTTGTGGTTAATACAATTGTGAAGTTAGTTAATGATACAATTTTATATTTATATTATAAAATAAATTTTAAAAATAAATATTTTTTTTAAAAATTTATTTCTTAAAAATAATATTATTTTAAAAAAAATATATTGTTTACTATATAAATACGGTAAAAATATATCTGGTGTAGGTATTTGGTGTATAAAGTGATGTTAACATAACATAAATTTAAACTAAAGTGATGTAAGCATTTCTTTTGTCTAAGTGATTTAAGCATTATTGTTAATTCTTTAAAGAAATATGAAATGTATGATATCCTATCCTACACATGCAACTCTTTTTTTCTTAAAGAATCCAATTCCTTTTACAAAAAAACTCCAATATATCAAGATCAATCTAACATGGGTCGTTAAAAAAAATCTAAAATGACTTTTTATTAAAAGGATTATTATATTATAATAAAAAATAAATATAATATTTTATTAAAATTTATTAAAAATAATAAAATTTAGAGTTGAATTGCGTATCAATTCTAGGCTTGGGAACATTGATTAAAGTATAGTAAAAAAATTCGTATGAAGATATTTATGGGTTGATAGAAAGGATACTCCTTTATTATTTTTATTCTTTTTTGAAAGTTTTCTTTTTCTCCTTTTTCTTTTAGCTTTAATTTGTATCTAATATTTAAATTATTATTGGCGCAAGCTCTCATTTTTCTTACCTGAAAATTAGTATATAAAAAACTGACTATATCACTTGTATAAATACTTATATCATTTAATTAATTCTTCAATTTAGCTATGAAATAAATTCTTTAAAATATAAATATTTTCACGAAAAATAAATTAGTACTTATAACAACCATACAAATTTAACTTTTGGTTCTAGTTCTCGAATGACGAAAATTGATTGTTTTTTTTTATTTATTTAATAGCTAAGCAAAGTAGACATTATGTATTATTCAAAACAAGAGAAATATATGCATGGAAATACACATAAATCGTTATTTTTAGAAATAATTTATAAAAACAGAAAAAAATTTAAATTTATTTTAAATTTAAATTTTTGTTTTAATTAGAAACATGGTATAGTTATGATTATAAAGGAGAGAAAAAAATTATTTTTATTTTTTAATTAATAAAAAATTTATGATTGATTGTTTGTAAAATAATGTGTTAGGTTTATGTCTACGTAAATATTTTCCTAATAACAAATTATCAGTCATATAAAAAAAAGCGCACTAGAACCAAACAACAAATAAAAACACGTGCAGATCACACCATTTATCCAAAAATCAATTAAAAAGAAACAAATTAGAAGAAGGCAAAATATGTCGCATGCACACAAACACCATACAAAGGAGGATAGTTGACCACTCAACACACCGAAAATGTCAAGCCACTTAGGCGGGTTTCACTTCCCGCCATCTTGAGAAACACCAAAACTCTGAGCATATGGACTTGAACCCACTTCCATGCCAAACTAATAATATCAATGATTCATCGAAGAGCTTTCCAAAGCTAAAAAAAATAGTTTATTCGGCATTTTCCAAATTATCTAGACCACCGAATTCCAGATTGAAACCAAGTCTCAAGACACCTGTTTTCCATGACTAAATATCTAAAACAGCCAAACACCCTGAGAATCAAAGATGGTAGAGGCCCTGGCCGCCCCACTCATTTAAAAAATCTATACCAAATGGTTAAAGCAACCTCACAGAATAAATAGATGATCAGCCGACTCTACCTACCCTATACACACAACACAACCCACATTCTTAGAGTCGGAAACAAATTGGCGCCTTAGAAGATTCAGCTTAGTCAGTAATTTGTTCTTAATTATCAATTGGAAAGAGAAGTCAACCACTTTGGACACACCCAACTCTTCCAAATCCTTGCAAGACCCTGCAAAACCTCTCAGATCTACCTTCCTTGACCCCAGATGAAGCCAAAAGAATACCACAAGCTGAACTAGCTAAGAAACCCCTAGACTGATTAACTTCCACACCTAAACATCTTCTCGGTCACGCTTAACTACCCCCAAAATAAGACCAAACAAACCCTAAAAAAACTCCTCCTCCCAAACTAGAAAAGACCGCCTCCACCTAAAACTCGAAATCCAAACATCCCTAACCTTAAAACTCAGAGATTCCACCATGAGAGATTTCTACTCAGAAATAAGCAATAACCTCTCATAAGATACACACAAATGATTAGTCTCCACCTGTATATAATGCTAAAAATTGGTTTTCTAGCGATCTCCGACCAGCTTAACATACGACGAGACAAATCAGTCAGACTGTTGATCCCGAGGAGACCCAAGAAAGAAACACTTGTCCAACAATTACTTGTACAAAATTGATTTTTGTTACCTTACAAAAATTATTAGTGACATGCAACACGAAAATTCAAACTTCTTAAATTTTCTTAATTAATGCAAAATTATTCCTTTGCAGGAAAACGTTGCAGAGGCCAGCTGCTGAACTAATTAACATTAAATCTTTCATTTTGGAAAGAGTACTGTTTCTATTCCTTTTCTACTATTCTCTCTGCTTCTCTACCAACTATCTCTTCTCTTCTTCCCTATACTCATGGCCTTATAATACAACAGTACTTGCACTCACACATAAATATATACCACCCAGATTTTTCTCTCTTCATTGTAAGTTCTTCTTCTTCTCCATCCATCATTCTTCAAATTAACAATTTCTCTCAAATATTCCTATTTATATGTATACACAGATTCACTGGTTTCTATTCAAACAACACAATTAATTTTGCCCTAATTTTGTAGCAACATAAATAAATATAAGCATAATAACTTCTACTGTCCAGAAAAACTTCAATTTTCTACTATTTTTTTCAGACCTTTTTAACATAATTAACACTAAAAATTCTTTTGTCAAATTCATGTATACAATAATTTACAAATATTATAAATTTAACAAAATTTGTAATAACATCATACAAAATTAATATTTTTCTATGAGTTTTTTTGCTTAACCATTTGATTCTCAGGAAAAATATGGATCTCGGTAATTCGGAGTTCTCGAACTAACTGTTTATGATTTCTGCATGCAGGAGAAAAATTGAGGTAAAATTGATGATGATAGAAAACTCAACTGGCAAAGGTTATTACAGTGAAGCAACAAAGGAAGAAGATGAAAATGGAACAATGAAATTCTCTAACAAAGCAATAGCTACCTCAAGACAATGGACATCGTCATCGAGAAATCCGAGAATCGTGAGAGTGTCGCGTTCTTTAGGAGGAAAAGACAGACACAGCAAAGTGTGCACAATTAAAGGATTGCGAGACCGTCGAATTAGGTTGTCTGTACCAACAGCAATTCAGTTATATGATCTTCAAGACAGGCTTGGTTTAAGTCAACCTAGTAAAGTTGTTGATTGGTTACTTGAAGTAACTCAATCTGATATTGAGAAGTTACCACCTCTTGATTTTAGTACTCAACAACAAACCCTAAGGTATAGTTTGCAGAATCCTCAACAATCAAGTTTTTCTCTTGGAACTGGTTTTTATGATCATCAATTCAAAGGTAAAGAGCCTGAAAATTCTGCAGAAAAGGGTAACTATTATAGTTCAAATTATTCATCAACTGGTTTTCCTTTTCCATATACTAATAACAACTTGGATCCTTCAAGTACTCTTTCATTATCACAATTTGGAGGCTATCATGGTAATTTATTTCAGCAAAACAGTAATGGAAGTGCTATGCAGTTTTCATCTTCTTCTAATTTGACAGTACCTAATTCATCAGGTAATTCACAGTTACTTTTTTGTCCTCCTTCTGTTATGCCATCATCACTTTTTAGTCCTACTCAGAATGCTCCATCCATGGAAAGTGATTTTCAAAGACAGTTCAACCATGTTCAGATCTTGAATAATTCTTCATCGACTAGTACTTTGATCCCGTCTCTTCATCTTCCAATCAATTCGCCTTTTAGACGCAACCAAACAATGCCGTTTATAAATTCCAAGCTTCTTGATTCAGATCATAATAACACCAGAAATGGATAGTAGTAGTAGTACTTTTGTTCTTTGAACTTTGAAGTTCCATTCTATATATTCTATATATATATGATGATGTATCATATGCATTTATAGGATGTGAAAGTACAATGTTTTCTAATTATTTATATTTTTCACACTAGTTAGTATATGTGTAAGAATGTCAATGCTATACATATAGAATATTTGTGTTGAATTATAACTATAATTTCTCTCTGGTTGCGGGGCTATTTATCGATCATAACTTGTTGACAAAAACTATATCAGGTACAAGTATCCAGATTTATGCGATGTACAAGGATCCAGATTTATGCGATGCTCATCCAGTATCAGTTTTATTAATAATTATGCGAAACTATACATTTTTTGCATTTTAGTTGGCATAAAAATATAACACATGAAATCAATTTCCCTAATGTTTTCCCATAGTCCAAGTGAACATTTTTATTTATTTTTTGGTTTGTTCATGCATGATGAACAGTCCTATTGAACAGTTTGACTGAGTTTGTTTAAGCTTTTCTACAAATTAGTAAGTGTCTGAATCTGAATGAGCTTGTTTAATTAGCCTGACATGCATCAATGGCATGCATGCATGAATCATAATATAGATGTGAATGAATAGTTCTGTCAATGTTTATATGTATTTATATCATTTCATATAAAATAATATAATATAATATATATACTATATAGCATGGTTTTAAATTGCAGCCCGCAACCGCAATTGCATCCGCAATATTGCGGATGCGGTTGCCTCCGCAACCGCATCGGACCGCAATTGCGGTGTGATTTTGGAATCTCGCCTCCGGATGTATTAGGAACCCCATCGGACATTTTTAATCGTGTTTTTTTTAAGTATTTCCATCAAAAATTAATATATTAGAATTCTAAAACTCAATTTACTTCTTATATAATGAAAAAACATAACATTAAGTATTTTTGAATATAATATTTCAAACACTTCCTTTTAAAAATTCACGCCGCAACGGCCGCAATGCGCATCGCAACAAGCGCAATGACCGCAATCGCAACATCCGCAACCGCAATCGCAACCGCAATTTAAAACCATGCTATATAGTATTAATTTCATCCATGTGTTTTAATGAATTGCATGTGATATACTGAGAAACACAATGCAAATTGGTTTCTTTGTTTAGACAAACAGAAAATTTCTGAAATTGCAGAAAAGGGTTTTGTTTTCTGAAGACAATATTTATATATATCTGGAAAACATTCTACAAACATTGCATTTGTTATTTTACTATAAAGTAAATGGTAGGGTTCAAATTTAAACATATATTTTTAGTCTTATAGTACTAGAAAACTCTAATTGAAAACTAGTAGGGACCAAAAAAAAAATGGCACAACCCTAAGAAGGCATGGAATGGAAGTAGACAAAAAATGGAAGAGGATGATCCCTTTAGGTTTTAGGTACACAAAGTGAAAAAGTGAAAAAATGTTTAGGAATCAACAGTAGTTTCTGACTATGAAAAGGAAGCAACATAAAATCACAAAATGAAAACAGTCTCTGTTGGGTGTAATGGACAATAATAATATCACAAGATCCAAGATGAATTAATTAAAGGAGTAGACCCAGTTGTTGTTGTTGTTGTTGCAGTTGCAGGCTAGTAACACAAGTTGGGTAATTTTAAGGGATCCTTTAGAGGTGAGTTGAGAGAAAATGACAAAAGTTTTATTTGCATGTGGTCCATATTCTATAAGGTCTTGATTCAAATTACATAATGAAGACAATTAATTGACTAGACAGTTTCATTTATAGGTTTGTTTTATTTTCTTACATGTGGAATTTGGTGGCTAAGCAAAAGCACTAGAGTTTGGTGTGTTGCATTACATTACCATTCATTCACTATGAAACTCTCCAAAATAACAATGCAAAACTGTTTTTAGAAGGATCTTTCTGTGATTGTGAATGTATTTTTAAAATTGTGTTTCTATTTATGATATTGTTGAAGCTATGGTGAAATAAGATTCTTCAAAACTAGTGGTTGTGGAACTATATGTTGCTAAAATGGATGCTATGGAAACAAATGTTGTCAAATTTGTGGTTGAGGAACCATTGAAAAGTATTTTATAATTGAGAAAAAAAATTAGTTCGCGAGATGAATTGTTTGATTTGGATCATTATGAAGTTGTTAAGTTAGTTTTTTTAGTTAATTATTTACAATCTAATTTTGATTCTAATTGAAGAAAACAATTAAATTTATTGGGTTAGATATTGTTTCCAAAGAAAAAATAGAAATTAAAGTTGAAATGCAGAGTGGCAGTGTGATACACATGAACGAGAAAATGTGACTGCCCGTTTAAATTGCTTGAATACTTCTTATATATATTTGGTTGATATCTTACTCATGTGTGGAATACGCAATTATAACATGACTCTAAAGTTAGAAGATCTTACTTGGGGATATGACGACAAACATGGTCTTTTAAAAATAATATTGTCATGACATTGAAAAGTGTTGGTATTTACTAAAAATATACATGTTAATTAAGTCTCGTATCATTTAGTTTTGTAAAGAAAAAAATATAACACTATATAATGAATTCAAGTTCTTCACAACAAAATGCACAAGTCAAAAACACTTTAAATTTATATTTGACTTTTTTTCTCTTATAATCTTGTGTTGGAGTGTTGGAAATTGTAATTACATATTTATTTTGGAGGGTGTGAAAGTGTACTAGGGGTCTCGGGTAATTGAAAATAAATTATGTGTTGTGACAATTTTCACATAGTGTTGATCTCTAATTGTCATTTGACAACGGTCATGGTTTTTTCTCCGATTTTAGAGTTTCTACGCTATGTCTTTGTGTTGTGATTGTGTTCTTTTATTTTATTTTATTTGTTAAATTTTTCCAACAACTAGTATCAGAGCTTTTGATTTTATTCGGGTATAAGAGTTCTTAATATACTCTATTAGGGATGACAATGAACCGAACCAAGTCAAAAATAGTTCGGAACTCGGTTCGACAATTAAATCATTGAACTATAGGTTCAGGAACCAAATGAGCTGAATATGAGCTAAAAATTAAGTTCGTTAACTAAATGAGCTGAACTTGAACTATACATAGTTTGATTCGTTAGGTTCATGAGTCAACTCAATTATATATGAGATGCATTATATTGTTTTTAAGAGTAGGTTTAAAGATTTACTCCAAATCTTAGTCCTATATTTTCTTTTAATCTAACATTTTTAATTGATAATTTATACTCTCAAGTGAACAAAATATTTTTAAAAATAATACAAATAAAATCAACGTTGTATAAATTCCAATTTTATAATTTTATTTTATTTTTTATTTTTAAAAATATAAATTTAAAATATCAAATATATTAAAAGAATAGACTTTAAAAAATGACTTTTAAGTCCGTGAAACAAACAAGTTGAACCTAACGAGATGAACCCAATGAGTTGAATCGAATTGTTCGTAAACTTCTTTTTTTTTTTAATAAGCAATTATATAAGAAATCGCACTAGGGGTGCAACCCTTACAACGAGAACTCTATAAAGAGTTGAAACAGTTTAAAGGTAATTTGTATCAATCATTAAAAGGGGTTCTAGAAGTAGAACTACTACTACCCAACCATCTCCAAGAAAAAAACAAAATGTTGGAGATTACCGTTTCAAAACTAAACGTTACATTCTCAAAGATAATGGCATTCCTCATCAACCAAATACACCAAATTAAAGCTAACCAAATTGTATTTAATTTAGTTCTAATGTTGTGTTTCTTCACCTTTTGTTGAATGCAACCAAAGCTTTTGAACTCTTCAAGTTGAACTCCAAATCGTTTCCCAACCAATTGAAAATATTCTCCCAAACCGCTTTCGAAACATTGCAATGAAAGAAGAGGTGTTCCGAAGATTCTGGATGATTGGAGCAAAAAACACAATCAAGAGAATCGTAAACTTCTAAGGAGCCGAGTTTGAGCTGGGAAAAAAGTTTGTAACAAACTCGAACCGATATTTAAATTGAATTAATTCTTAATGAGTCGAGCTAAACTGAGGCGAGTTCGACTTGACTCTGACTCATTTTTAGCCCTATACTCTGTTGTTGCAGTTTTGTTAGATATTCCACATTAAAAAATGTAACATCACGCCTTTTTTTAGCCATTAAATCTTAATAGTTTAAGTGAAAAATAACTATTTTTTAACTTTAAAAATAAGTTATAAAATTCATTGAATATAAAATAAGGAGTGAATAAAATTATGTTATATTTTTCTTAAAAGTTAAAGAGTTAAGTATGTTTTTGGTATTTATAAATATCTCAAATTTAATTTTTAGTCCTTATAAATAAAATGTCATTTTATAGTCCTTATAAAATTATTTTTGCATGACGTTTAAGTTCTTCTACAGAGATTAAAACTACGTGCATAAATAATTTTGTAGGGATTAAAATATGACTTTTTTATAAGGACTAGAAGTCAAATTTGATAGTTTTGTAGGGACAAAAACACATTTAACCCAAAAATAAATTATGTAGTATTTTTTTTTCATTTCAATGAAGAGATCAAAAACACAAAATTAAATTAAAAAACTCTATCACTAAAATTCATAGTTTTTTTACTACTCAAGACAACATCCTAGATGGCCATAACTTTGAATGCTTGTGGGAAAAAGTCTTCTATATGGATCTTGTGGTTAAGATTCAGATAGGAGATTTTATTTTTCTCAGAGTTATTATGGATAAGTGATTGTATAAACTCTTACCATATTTGTTAAATAAAAAAGAATAAAGTAAGTTTCAATGAGAACCAATTGAAGAGTGCAGTAGGCAACGCGAGGACGAACGTTGAAGCACTATAAATCTCGGTGTCATATCTTTCCTTTACTTTTGCATTTAATTTTCGTAGGGTATTGCATGCTTAGATTTTTCAATTCTTGAAGTAGTTTATCATTTATTCAATTGGTAGCGATTTATTACGTAAGGTTAGGAGTTGTTAGAATTGGTGTCTAATCGAGCTTTATTAGTGGTGATTACATTCTGAGAAATTGTTGAGTTTAGAATTCATTGAAATTAAATCATTGTATAATCACACATTGTGCGGTTTAAATTGGTATCAATTGAATACCTTTATGTATCATCATTAAATCATCTTTTATATTTGTGAAGTGATTAAGTGTTAATGTGATCAAGTTTCAATTAAAATATAAGTCTCTTATTTTCGCACAAAATCTCTCGCGTGCAACTGTGAAAAACCTTTGATAATCCATTTTGAAAAATCGATTGAATTTTTATTTTAAGTCTATCCACCCCCTTTTAAAATTTTTTCTTACTCCATATTATCACCCAAACATTATGGGCACCACAATCTCTAACTAATTATGGATACTATGTGTTAGAACAAAATTGAGAATCTATGTTCAGAATCTAGTTTTGATGATAATAAGCATATATTTTGTAAGTAACAATTTTATTACTAATGGTTTCATTTAGTGTGAAGATACTATGCTATAAGTCTTATACAGGATTCATCAGAAAAAGAGTACAACAACCACATCAGAAACTGGCTCAGATATGAAATCAAACATCTAGAAGATTGATGAAGCTAAACATCATTCATCAGATGTTCTGATTAAGAATACGTCAAACAAGCCAAGATCAGCAAATCAGAAGTAAAGAAGCAACAATGAAGAACAAGACTATTCAGAAGAATATGCAACAACAACAGTATCACAAGAAGCTAGAATTCATCAAGACAATCTTCAAAGAATTAAACAGCAATATCAAAGCTCACATACAACAGACAAAGAATCAGAAAGTACATCAGAAGCCTCAAAGGAATTGAAAAATAAATATCAATATACATGAAGATCCGTTACAACAAGAACAGAAGATCAGAAGTTCTGATAAGACAGTGCAGTGACATACAAAACGCAATAAACAAAGAGTCACTTGTGAACCAATGAAGAATCTACAGATCTACAAATTAAATAAAATACAAAGCTTAGAATCAAATGAGAAGCCGTTAGAAACATCATCATAAGCAAAATGGTTGCAACATTAAATGGAACAACTCCCAAGGTTGATTGAAGAAGCAAGCCACATGCAGCGCGTTGGAAAGACAAGCCTAACCAAAGAAGCATGCCATCAACTGTAATCATCATGTTGAGGATAAGGTTCTGCCAAGAACATCACATGTCATAAAAGGCTCAATCTAGACGAAGCATTCAAAGCAATATTCAACAAATCTCAACGGCTAGATTCCAACGGTAACTCATCAAGCTATATATATAGATCAAACTTCAAACTAAAAAGTGTGTCCATTGTACACCCAAAGTGCATTAAGTGAGTATCCAGAGTGTGTATCCATGGTGCGACTACAGATTGCAGAAAAGGAGAAACCTTGAGAGAAAATCTGTAGAGAGAAGCTGAGCATGAGAGCATAAGTGAAGAAATGTGAAACCATGCATCAGAAGTTACACAAGAGGCAACACATACTTAGTATGTGATGAATTAATCCATAGTGCTGTTATACACTAACTTAAGCCTATGTGAAGAAATCATAAGAGCGTCAAAAAGAAATCTCTGCTGTTAAGCAGTATTCTCCACTGGAATCATCAGAAGTTCACTAATACTTGATCAGTTCATACATTGCCCACATTGAGTGACTTGAGAAACTGAATACACTGAGTTGTTGCTCGAGAGTGTTTCATGTTTGCTTATGTTCATTAAATGTGCTATCAGCTGTAATAAGCTTCATGATCATTATTCAAGAGGAAGACAAGCATTGGAAGAAGCAATTCAACATAGAGCTGATGCTCTAAATCTGCTTGAAGAAGAAATGAAGATGGCCTTACAAGAAGGAATTAATTTCAAGAGGTGAAGCTCTAATCTCCTTATGCAGACAAGAAAAGACCAATGCTGAAAGAAGCAATCCATACAAGAGTTGCTGCTCTTAATCTGCTTTCAGAAGAAGAAGATGAAGATCAAGAAGAGGCAACCAAGACAAAAGCTGCTGCTCTTAATCTACTTACAGAAGAAGAAGATCTCATCTAGAAGTTGAAGAAAAGAAGACTGCAAGATATTTGATTCTTGTATTTAAATGTAAAACATATAGAGTTGTTGCTCGTAGTGTGTTATATCTTAGAAACTTTTGATAGGATGTTTAGACACCTGAAGTGACTTCTAGTCAGTGTGTCATAAACAAATGTACTTAAGGATAGGAGAAATCTGCTTAGCTAAGAAGTACTCTTGTAATCTCCAGAAGATTGATGAACGTTATATCTCGCTGAGATCACAGAACGGTTCATCATCAGAAGTTAGTCACAAGCTGTTGGCTTGTGCGGGGTGAGTCACAACAGGATTGTTGTGTAGGGTTAGTCACAATGGTTGGTTGTGCATGAGTCAATGGACGTTATATCTCGTGGAGATCACTGAACAGTCCATTGCAGTTAGTCACAGCAGGTAGCTGTGTAAGGAGTTAGTCACAACGCCTTATTGTGCAGGTTACTAGATTGATGAACGTTATATCCAAATGGGATCACTGAACGGTTCAGTCATCTAGGGTTTAGTCACTCGCGGGTAGCTTGTGCAGGGTTAGTCACAGCGCAGTTGGCTGTGCAGGTTGTTAGTCACGACAGAGGATCGTGCAGATGTAATCAAGCTTGGTTATAGTGGATTAAGACCTCTGTCGATAGGAAAATCACATGAAGAAGGTGGACTGGAGGTAGCCTTATTCAGAAGGTGAACCAGGATAAAAATAAACGTGTCTTTTACTTTCTGCATAATTCAATTAACTTAGAACATTCACACAGAATATCTTCAGAACTGTACTGAGACAACTCAGAAGTTCTGATGATATAAAGTAGTTAAATTGAATATCTCATTGGATATGCAACTCCATTATAAGCATGCTTCCGCAACATTAAAAGCATATCCAAAAGTTGAGATTCTAAGAGAAAGAAAAGAAACTTAAAGAAAGGGAATTTCTAAGTCATAAAGAACACAATTCAATCCCCCCTTTCTTGTGTTTTTCTCCACCTTCAATTGGTATCAGAGCATGGCTCTGTTATTGATCTCAAGATCAAACACTTAACCGTGTAGAGAGATCCAGAAGGAGAAAAACCACAATGAGTAGAAAATCAACTTCATATTCCACCACTTAGTATAATTAGAAGATGTCAAGGCAAGATCTCAAAACTCTGAGCTTATCAACTACATATCAAAAGGAGTTTGAGAATCAACAAAGAAATATTTGATAAAGCTCAAGACATCAGAAATAAGAATATGTGATCAAAGGAAATATCCAAAGATAAACACGTGTAGCTGACCAATGCGAAGTGATCTTCTCAAATTCATCAGTGCAAATCAGAAGACAAGGTAGAACAAGATTGTGAAGCTAAAGCAAGGAAAGGCAGAACTTCTGCTCAAGAAGTGGCTCTCTCTCTAAAGGAAGACAGAAGAAAAAGTTATCTTTGATACGATCATATCTTTCTAAAAATCTCTCCTTTATAATTTTTTTAATGTACATAAATCTTTCTTACATGCCTAGTTCTAGTTGTCACCTAATCTATTACCTTCTCCATGCATGTGTTGTATATCTGAGTTAACTTTAATTACTGCATTCATTTCGTAGTTATTATCTAACCAACCATATCTTGAATAAATCCAAGTCAAACTAAAATCTGACTCTAACACTAACACATGTCAGTATCTCTTGTCCGCTACTACACGCTCAACAAAGTTAATGGGAAAAGACTAGTCTCTTAAGTGTGCATCAGTATCCTGTCATATCATGACTAACGTTCCCTCATATTTTTCTTTATATACTAACCTTAGATCCAAATATCTTTCACCAAAACATCTTCATCTACCAAATACATCTGCATCTATCTCTCCTTTTTTTTCCAAATCCTTTTCACCCTAATCAAAAGTATGTCTGCCATAACCTACCGTGGAGATATAAACTACCTAAAGACCATCTCGGAAAAGGATCCTAATTTTGCTTCCTTTATGGATAGTGTAAGGGAATTAATTCGAAGCTCTCAAACCTAATACTGGGAAAACTATTTCAAAATGCTTCGAGGTCATGTTTTTCCTATGTTGGTAAAAGAATTCTGGAAATTTGCCAGGATCAGTGATGATGGAAATACAATCCTCTCTGAAATCTTCAAACTTCCCATATTTGTTACCATTCCATCGGTTGTCAAAGCCACAGGCTGTGTCTCATCTGGAGTCACCATGGAAGAGTTCCAATCTGACTTAAGATTGGTACAATCCTTCAGAACCCTGTTTGATGACTCTGTTCCTTATGAACCAAACAATCCTGAACACCTCCTTCCTTATCCTAAAATCTGGTTTAAATTCTCCCTGACAAATCTTCGTCCCAGAATGCAAGCAAGGAATGTCGTAACCCATGATGATCGAGTGTTTGTGTTTCTTCTAACACACCACTATAGGGTCGATCTCCCTAAAACAATCTTCAACCATCTTAAGGACACCATTAGGATATCCAGAAATCAAGACCACTTCCACATTCCATATGGGAGAGCTCTGTCAGAACTAATCATGAACGATGATATTTGGAGATTAGTTGGACAAGTAGGACCTAAGCAGGCACTTACTTCAGAAAGGTGTGACCGAGTGAAAAAGATTGAAGAACTCGAGGACTAATTTCTCTTACGAAGAAATTAACTCAGAAGTTATGATCAAGGCATCCTAGATGCAAGATTTCCAAGACCAGTGGAAGAAGCAGTAGTTAACATTCTGTAAAATCTAAATCTAAGTCGAAGAAAATGTTGTGATCATTGTTATATGACCAAACTTAGAAAAGATTTTGTTTTTACCTTAATCATCATTCAAATGTCTAAAAGAAAAAAATAAGTCATCTTCGCAAAATCATTAAGACTCTAAGATTAAATAAGCTTTATAGAACCCCAATATCTCTCTCTCTCTCAACTAACACTCAATCAAAAGTCATTAATTTCCCCCTAGGAATCATGCATAATAGTAATAATGTTTCACAAATATTGACCTCGATGAACTGAAAAATCTTAAAAAATCCCTTAGGCTTCTCCCATGCGCCTCTTTGTAATAATTATCCCTCCACACTAGGCTCATCTCCCTTGAAAATCATTACTCTTTGAAACCTTTCCACCTCTATAAAATCCTTCAGCCCTCAACCCAAATCTTCACTGCTCCTCACATCAAAAAAAAATATTCCACTAGCTTCATGGCTGTCAGAACCTTCCTTGGAAACGAGAACATGCTTGTGATCATCAATGAGATGAAGCTGAGTAACTCAAGTGATGAGTACAGTATCCACAAACTCTTTGAGTATCAAGGCTGGAACAAATACAAGGAAATCCTCAACAAACCCATCTACCCAAACCTTGTGAAGAACTTCTGGCTCTATGCTTCTGTCAGCAGTGATAAGCAAAGCATTACATCTCACATTTTCAGCTCCAAAATTGTCATTACAAAGGACTCCATTACTGAAGCAATTCAGTGTCCATCTGGTCATAGCCTAATATCTCTAGAGTTTCTTGATCATCTTGCTAGAATCCATCACTCGGGCTTCTCCAAGCTTCTTGTCGCCCTCAAAAGATTCTATAATAACCCAAAGAAACTAAAACCCATGAGCAGAATCTGGTATGAGTTCATAATATCAAACATCGTGCCTCGAGTAATAGGTCAGAACATTCTATCCACACGAGATAGATATCTTGCCATCTATCTTCGCAACGGTCGTAGGATAAACATGTCAGCCATCATCTTCACTCACCTGAAGGAAGCTATCATGTTCTCCAGAACTTCTCAGGAGACTTGCTATATACCCTATGGGCGAGTCATCTCTGAATTAATTGAGAAAGCTGGAATTCTAACTAACCTTAGACAAACTGCGCTTTCTAGGAGCAACATCATGTCTAGCTATAGATGTGAAGAATTTGCTTTTGATTATTCTCAGTTGTAACTATCTTTGATTTCAATGAAGTGTTATGTTCCAATGTTTTGTCCTTTATGTTATCTGCTGAATATTTAAACTGTTTGAACTCTCTTAATCATGAAACAGAAAAGATATATATGAACTAAATCAACTGATTATAAACTGAAAAAAATACATTGATAAAGACTACAAAATTCAGGGGGAGTTATAAATCAGAAAATTAATTACCCAATTAAGGGGGAGACTATATATCTCAGGGGGAGAATACCATTTTAATTCACCTAATCTCATCTAATCCTCTTAAAAGCTTTTTGATGATAACAAAAAGGGGGAGAAAGAATAACAGATTTTGATAACAGATTTTGATGAATATTTGCTTGACTAAACATAACAAAAGGGGAGAGAGAATTGATTTTACTGATGATTAAATCACTTGATTGAACATGTAAAAGGGGTGTAATATATTCACTGGGTTATTATTATTATCATCTCAAAAAATTGTTCCATCAAAATACATGGTTTTGGCATCACCAAAAAGGGGGAGATTGTTAGAACAAGATTGAAAATCTATGTTCAGAATCTAGTTTTGATGATAACAAGCATATGTTTTGTAAGTAAAAATTTTATTACTAATGGTTTCATTAAGTGTGCAGATACTACGCTATAAGTCTTATACAGGATTCATCAGAAAAGAAGTACAACGACCACATCAGAAACTGGCTCAGATATGAAATCAAACATCTAGAAGATTGATGAAGCTAAACATCATTCATCAGATGTTCTGATTAAGAATACGTCAAACAAGCCAAAATCAGCAAATCAGAAGTAAAGAAACAACAATGAAGAACAAGACCATTCAGAAGAATATGCAACAACAATAGTACCACAAGAAGCTAGAATATACTCTGTTAGGGCTGACAATAAACCGAACCAACTCGAAAATAGTTCAGAATTTGGGTCGACAATTAAATCAATGAATTATAGGTTCAAGAACCAAATGAGCTGAATATGAGCTAAAAATTAAGTTTGTTAACTAAATGAGTTGAACTTGAACGATACATAGTTCGACTCGTTAGGTTCATGAGTCAACTCGATTATATATGAGATGAATTATATTGTTTTTAAAAGTAGGTTTAAAGATTTGCTCCAAATCTTAGCCCTATATTTTCTTTTAATCTAACGTTTTTAATTGATAATTTATACTCTCAAGTGAGCAAAATATTTTTAAAAAATAATTATACAAATAAAATCAACGTTGTGTAAATTCCAATTTTATAAATTTTATTTTATTTTTATATTTTAAAAAATATAAATTTAAAATATCAAATATATAAAAAAAGTAGACTTTAAAAAATGACTTTTAAGTCCGTGAAACAAACGAGTTGAACCTAACGAGATGAACCTAATGAGTTAAATTGAGTTGTTCGTAAATTTCTAAGGAGTCGAGTTTGAGTTGAAAATAAGTTCGTGACAAACTCGAACCGAATTTGAGTTGAATTAATTCTTAATGAGTCGAGCTGAACTGAGGCGAGTTTAACTTGACTCGACTCATTTCTATCCCTATACTCTATTGTTGCAGTTTGGTCAGATATTCCACATTAAAAAATATAGGGTTAAATGACTTTTACCCCCTGTCATATAGGCGCGTTTTGGTTTACCCCCTTAAATTTTTTTTTTAAGCAGACCTTAACAAATAAAGATTCCATCATTAAAACCCATGTTCTATTTTTTTGGCCAAGATTCTTAGAATCTTGCCTACATGGACAAAAATAATGTGTTGACTGTATATTTGTTGCACACGTGGCATTTATTTATTTTTTTTTTTAATTTCCACGTGGAATTTTTTTTTTAAATTTGTTTTAACTTCGTACTTGTAGGTTAAAATGGGATACTCCCACCAAGTTTTGGGTTGAACAATATAGATGCACCATTTTAAAACTGAAACAATATAATTATTTTCAAATCTTAAATAGTTACAATATAATTAGTTAGAAATCTGAACAATATAATTAGTTACAAATCAGAACAATATAATTATTTTCAAATCTTAAATAATTACAATATAATTATACAGGATATATTAATAATTAGTTACAATATAATTATACAGTATATATTATACATAGTTATAATTAGTTACATAGTTATAATATAATTAGTTACAATATATAATATATACTATAGTTACATATAACTAATCACAATATAATTATTTAAATAAGTTTAAAATAAAAAATAATTTAATAACGTTAATATATAATTAAAAAAATAATGTTAATTTATTAATTGTATTTTATATAATTAAAAAAATATCGTTAATATATTAATTGCCACCCCCTACTTATCACTCAAATAGGTTTGAGTGAAAATAATTTCTTAAATAATAGCTTCTATTGTTTAATTTCTTACATTTATTTTATTATATGATTTATACTGTTATTATTCTTTTGTAGCTTTGGCCTTTTTCTTCTTATGAATCTTTAAAATATAATATCGTAGTACTTGAATTGAAAAGATTTTTATGTCACCTACCATTATATGGCACAAATTCAAACTCATCAAACTTGGCAAAAAAAGTTAGGCAAAATAATTTAGTTTTGATATTTAACCTTTTAACAACCAATCAATAAAGTTAAAAATATATATATATAAAATAAAATAAATTAAAAATAAACTTTCTTTAAAAACAATTAAAAATTAATCTATAAAAAAAATTAAAAATTTTTTACAAAAAAAAAGAATTTCCACGTGGAAATTAAAAAAAAAAATGCCACATGGCGTGTAGAGCTGTCAAAATGGGCCGAAGTCCATGGGCCGGCCCATTTGGCCCGAAATTTTTTAGGGCCTGGGCCTCATTTTTCGAGCCCATTTACATCCGTGCCTTTTTTAGCCCGGCCCTAAAAAGCCCTAAAAAATATGGGACGGCCCGTATGGGCCATGGGTAGCCCACCGGCCCAAAAAAATTAAATATTTTTAATATAATTAAAATTTATCCTTTCCTAATTATAATTATTATAAAAATTTATAACATTTTCTTGTTATAATTATCATAAAATTATAATTGTCATGAATATTTATAACTTAAAATTTGTTGGAACAAGTTATTTAATTATTTGTGCTACATTATATAATTTGTGATGTATTTTGGATAGTTTACATTAAGTTAATGTGTTGTTTTACATTTTAATTATTAACTTATATGGATTATTTAGAAATTATAATTTTGGATATAAAATTTAATATATATATATATATATATATATATATATATATATATATATATATATATATATATATATATATATATATATATATATATATATATATATATATATATATATATATATATATATATATATATATATATATATATATATGGCTAAATTACAGTTTTGGTCCCCCTATTTTGGTCAATTCACGAAATCAGTCCCCCTATTTAGTTTTTAAACAGTTTTGGTCCCCCATGTCCATTTTTCGTCCAAAAAATATTGATTTTTCAGTTTTTTTGTATTCGTGAGATACTTTCTGAACGAGAGAGAATGTAGAGAGCGTTTTTTAGAGAATGAAAGAGATGAACGAACAAGTAGGGAGAAAAAGATGACGATTAGAGAAGACGATTAAAGGAAGAAAACATCGTCAATAATTAATATTTCTTATTCCAAGTCAATAAAAGTATGCTACGTATCTAAAAAACTGTACACAAAAGTATTTTTTGAATGAAAAATGGACATGGGGGACCAAATCTGTTTAAAAAATAAATAGGGGGACTGATTTCATGAGTTGGCCAAAATAGGGAGACCAAAACTGTAATTTAGCCTATATATATATATATATATATATATATATATATATATATATATATATATATATATATATATATGTATTCTTGCATGCAATTATATGGTTACTTACAAAAATAAGGAGAAAATGTTAATTTTTTATAGAAATGGGCCCGTTTAGGGCCGAAGCCCATTTAGGGCCGGGTAGCCCGCAGCCCAGACAGAGCCGGGCCTGGGTAGTAAAATTAGAGCCCATTTAAAAATGGGTTTTTTGGGCCCGGCACTAAAAAGCCCGAAGCCCATATGGGCCGGCCCATATGGGCCGGGTAGCCCATATTGACAGCTCTAATGGCGTGCCACGTATGTAGATTTTGTTGAAATCTTAATCCAGAGTCAAATATGATGGAATCTTTATTTGATAAGGTCTGCTTAACAATTTTTTTTAAGGGGGGTAAATCAAAACACGCTCATATGGCAGGGGGTAAAAGTCATTTAAACCAAAAATGTAACATCCCGACTTTTGAGACATTAAATTTTAAAAGTTTAAGTGAAAAAATAACTATCTTTTAACTTTAAAAATAAGTTATAAAATTCATTGAATATAAAATAAGGAGTGAATAAAATTATGTTATATTATAAATATTTTAAATTTGATTTTTAGTTCCTATAACTTGGTCACGAGCCCTGATCACAAACTACATAGTCCCTTGAAGATAATCATGAACACCGGCCTTACCCGACCACCTCGTCTATAAGAGCTTTCAAGGTCTCTGCATGAGCATTAGATTCCTAAAGAAGAGTTTGTTTATGCTCATTTGATTATTGAGTTTTCTCCTCAACAACATTAGAAGCATCCTGATATCGCTTCTACACCATTTTGAAGGCACCCTCTAACTTAATTACCCAGTGAGAGTCGTGTATTTTTGTCTCCTTTTGCAAAGAGTTAGAAACCTAACCTTCTCTTGCAATGTAGTAAGCTCATTTTGGAGAGTAGAGCACCTCAGTTCTATAGCTTCAAATTTCGCTTTCCACGTATACATTTCCTTGGTGGAATTTCTTGGAGCCAATCATACCAGGAAAAACAAGGGAGAACAAAGAAGCAACCTTGAACAAACTATGAGTAATCTCAGACATGAGTTTCATCTTCTCTGTCTCGGGGATATTATAAACGAAGAATAAATATGAAATCGAGACAATAACGACTACCTCCTCATGAGTGCGAGCAAGCCTGTGAAGAAAATATGTTTGTCATTGACATGAAGGGAGTTACCTCCTCTGAGGCATCATCCTCAATGACCCGAGTTTATTTTGGAGAACCTTCTTCTTGGGGGGATCGTTGATCTTCATCGTGGACCCTCTCTGTTGAAACTGAAGGCATAGTCGACTTCCCCACAGTTAAAGTAGCTGCAACATCCACAACTTGATCTACCTCAGTGTAAAAACAGAAGTCTCGGTAGCCAAGACAAGGGCAGTGTTCATCGGAGGAGGCAAATGTTTGTGAGTTGGTCGATTTTAGTGAATAATTCTTAGATTGCATTTGAGCAAAAAACATTGTTTACCACTTAGTCATGGAAGTAAGAAACGTTGTAAATTCATCGCGTTTAGAATGGATAAAACAAGATCTGAATTCCCACAAATTGGATTTTAATCACATTCGAGCAGACAACGTTGTTAACTACTTGCGCATGAGAAGAATGAAGCGTGAGTTTGAGTTTTGCATCGAAATTGATAAGATATCATTTATTTATGAAAAGTTTTTGGAGTCGCGCTAGGACGACAAAAAATAGTTTGAAAAAGAAAAAATATAATTGTAATAATCAACTATCCAACAAACGTCTAAGAACAAAAGGAAAAAGGAAAAATATTAATGAGCCTACAAGAGCACTAAACCATCAAGAAAGGGTACAATACACTTAACATATAGGAACATCATCTAAAGGAGCATATGACTAAAGACATGAAGATCACATCTCCATCTACCTCGTGTGTTCATATAAGAACATCATTTAAAGGACATTGTTAAAAATATTTGTGAATATTCATTTTCTTAGTGTTCCACATTCTTTTATACAATCTACAACTTCATTAGGGAATAATTTTACTAATTGCTAGTCATTTTTTCTACTAATATCAAAGACATTATTCACATACTTATAACTCACAAGTTTTGTGTTCACTCATACTATTTCATAACAATTTGTTGTTATATATCTTTTTATTAATTTGTAAATAGGAATTAAGGTGGTTCCTTTGTATAGTACATAAGAAGAAGATTTACCAGAAATCACAAACAACCATTGATAGAAGAACATGTAAGAATAAATCCGCGGTGCTTTTGTAGGGTAAGTTGCAACGCAAGCAATTTGTAGGCGTGCAGAATTATGAAATCAAATCCTTTATGAGCTTTGTATTGTGGTCCAATTTTAATGTACATTATTAGTTAATAATAATGGACCACTTATATTGGTACATGTTCTTCTTCCTTTTTGTCAGCGCTAACTAATTCAACAAGAAAAATCTACACAAACATTTACATTTGAGGACAAAAATTAAGAGGTCTTTTGTCTCTAGTTCAAACTTCCAGTGGACGAAAAAAATAAAGCCCCCGGCGAGGATCGAACTCGCGACCTTTCGCTTACGAAGCGAACGCACTACCACTATGCTACGGAGGCTTGTGTTTGAATGCTTCTGTAGTTGTTTATATTCTATTCTTAAAGTTAATGCACTAATACTTTTTTACTTGATTAATTTTCTGGTAATAAATTTGGTACCCATACTAAAGTAAAATACAACTTTGCTTAAATTATATCATTATTATTATTTTTTTTTTTACAATTTAATATTTATTTTAGCAGCTTAAATACACACATTTTTGCACCAACACCTTCATATTCTTGACTATAGACAGTGAAGAACAGTGTATGGTTCATGATTTTGTTTATCAATGCATTTTTATACGACAGTAACATATGTTAAAACTTGTAGCTCTAGGTTCAAAAAAAAATTTTATAAAAACTTATTTATATAAATTGATCACTTTTATTTTAGCTCACATAAACCGACTCCATATAAAGATGAATATGGACGTTGGAACTATAGTTAGAACCAAGGTGAGAAAAAAATAAAATTAAAAAACCATATAATATACAATGTTAATGTCAGATTTTATGTAAAAAGTAATATTTCTCAAGTTTATTTGAGTTTATTTTTCTGAAATCAAATTATATGTAAACAAAATTAATATGTATTTATTTAAATAATGCTATGAGATGTATTAATATTATTTAATAATAACTATTGTTTATGTTAACAATGTTCTCCATTCAGCACAATTTAAACAATCCATATAGAACTGGTTCATCTTTAAAAAAATATATTAAATTGAATCTTAAAGTACTTGAGTTATTTAAATGCATTAACCTTTACAAAATAAATCAATTGGATAATGCTAACGAGTGCCCCAGGGGCACTGGTTAAGAGATTAAAAAGGTAAGTTAAACATTATTTAATAAAGTAAAAAGATATGTTTTTACCTAAAATATATGTATTAAATGAACTGAAAATATAAATGATTAACTTTTTTAAAAGAAAATTAGGTGTATTCAATGCATTAAATCTAAAATATTTTCTTAATTTGGAATGCTTAAGCAGTGCCCCTGGGGCACTCGTTCGCATGACCCAAATCAATTATACATATCACAAGCATCCTCAATTCATAGCTTCTTATATTTCCAACTTTCTAAGCAACAAAGAAACTCATATATTTCTGTCACATGTCATTAACAAGGCTCAAAACATTTAAGATCAAGTTTGATCCAATTTCAAAACAATTAAAATAAAATAAGGTTTCATTCTATGACCTGATAACAGAATCAAAAGAAAAGCTTCTAACAAAATTTTCTTTCCTAGCAATGAAAGAAAGAAGTATGAATGGAAATAATAAATAGATAATGATAACTCTATGGTTTCAAACTAAAAACTACTTTTTATCACCTACCTACACCTAAGGTAACCATGGTTTCTTGTTCAATAAAAAATGCGGATCAAACAGGCGTCAACACAATAGTGTTTTTGACCGACCATTTGACGATGTTAGCCTATACCAATACCACCGGTTATATTGATTGACCTTTATGATCACCATCAGAAGATGAGGTATGTACAAATGCAAAGCAAACAAGGTCTTCATTTTCGTTCTCCTCAGCTCAAATTCATTTTGTCGGTTCACTGCATTCTCCTGTTCTTGGAGTTGTAGAATCCACCACTGCACCTGCAATACAAGTTCATAAGAATATGGAAATATTGGATCATGCTAGACCCAGGAAAACTGAAATCCATGTAAGTATGTAACCCAAGCGCGCAACGTTTTCATACCTTGATTTGAGAAATTCACAGCACTCTCGGCTGTGGCAGGTTTCAGAAATTCTGTGCTGCAGTTTGGTGTGTCGTTATTTTTATCATGACTTGAAGCTTCTAAGTTAGGAATCACCACATTTGTTTGAACATTTGTTTGGTCTTCAACTATGGAATTTGTCCCATGATTTGCCCCATCATTTTTCATGTTTTCCCCCAAGGTTGGTGTTTCAGTTTTTTCAGCATTTTGATTCAAAGAAGCAGCTTCTGGTTCAACCTGCATGATAGCGATAGTCAGGTATTTATAAAAGAAACCTTAAAAGAGACCAAGCCAATACATGGGCCAGACCGCCAGAGTACAATGATTATAAATAATTACAATTATACAGCATTTATAACAACGCTGCCGAATGGCATGGCGGATATTTGGACAACAGTCATAGGAAATTTGTAAAGGGATACCTGCCACGACGGCGCCATAGGCCGCAATGGTATTGCTTATATGGAAGATTTTGGAACCTCCGCCATCGACAATAATGAAACGGGATGATCTTTCAACCCATAATTACAAGATCCAAGTATACCAACCTCATTTGAGAATTAACAATGACATCTTACTAAGGAAAAATCATGATATATAAAACTAAAAATAATGTAACCATAAGGAACAAAAAGATTTCTTTTGTACAGAAAAGATATCACTGAAACATGTCATTTGAATTACACTGGCCACAGGTCATAGGGGTAAAAAAAAGTCAGGGGAAAACTTTAGGCAAAGTTTTAGAAAATATCTTAGGATGGTGCTAATTCTTTACAGGAAATAGAGCGAAATTTTCAAGGAGATATGTACAGTGTGTGCTACAAACTAAACTCTGGAAATTCAATAATCCCATACACCGCATACATCGCTTGCAGCAGTTCCAGAAATTCTATATACAAGAAAACATGATAAATTGACAATATTAAATCATAACACAGACCAACATAAGTAAGAATACAGACCTTATGGTTAACAGAAGCATTGGCAGTTATTGGATTGCTTGCTGCAAGTGCAACGACAGCATCAGAACTGTGACCGAGAGATTCTGGATGTCTATTTTCCATTTGACTTTGCTTAAGCACTTTCGGAAACATATTTGAATGTGTACCATTTGAGATGCCACCATCAATTTCACCAGCAGTCCTTTTCCTGCTTTGACAGTTAAGCATAACTCAAAATTCAAACAAACTAGATAAAAAGACATGCTTACTATTAGGCTAGCATGTAGAAACACAACGCAAAGTGAAAATAGTACATGGACGGGAAGAACTGAGAAGACATACCTACTAAGAGCATGAGCAGATGGCTGAAGAGGGTTTTGTTTGTTTAAAAACAGAATTCCACGAAGAGGCTTTCCATCAATAACAGTTTCAATAGTGTATCCTTCAGAGATGTTTTCAGTAACCTTGGCTTCAAATGATTTCTTTCCATGAGAAGGCAGCAATTGATTTACTGGGATATTTGGTCTATCTGCATTAATGACACATATTTAGCTATTCTCAATCGGTATGTTAAAATATACACTGTCAAACAGTAATTCCATTTTTTCCTTGTGGTTCCTTATTTTATTCCAGTGTTGTCAATTGCGGGTCACAAAAATAGTGGATTGTTCAATTTTCACTACGTTATAGTGCTAATAGTGCTGCTATAGCCGCTACTCTAGGTTGTTAATCTCGGATAGCGACGCGAAGTGACAAACCCCCAAAATTCTGTAGCGGATAGCGGGATGACCATTATTGTGAAGACTAAAAACATGTACATGTTAAACATAAATTCCAACACACAAATACTTAAAAATAGATGAAAACGCAGATTTACAGGAGCAATTAATAATCATAATAAACTGTCATATCCCATCAAAATAAGTTCCAATCAAAATCAAGTTATAAAAGTATTCAAAATGACTTAACCAAGTTCTAAAAGAAAACAAAACGAAATTTTTAAACCACATTCGCGTCCGCCTCATCTTCACTTCTTAGATTCGCCACCTTACTATTACCTTGTTCATCACTTGATTCAAACTTGTTCTTCCTCCCTAAACTACGCATCTCGATTAGGCGAAGGCAGAAGAAAGCGGCGAAGCAAAATGAAAAAAAACAGTGAAATTGAAGAAGCATAACATATAGGGTTATATATTAGGTCCCTAAAAGGATGGGAAAGACCAATATACCCTTAAAAAATAAAATTATGTTTCAAAATACTAGGGTTTATGTTTTTCCCCCAAATTAAGAATGGCGTTAAAGAAAATGCCATGGCGCTGCTATTACGCCGCTACCAAACTGCTTTTTGTGGCCGCTATGACCGCTACCGTCAATAGGCTTCGCAGGCCACTAGTGTTGCAGTGAGGGGCCGCGCCACCATACTATGCCGCTATAGCGACATTATCACGCGCTATTGACAACCTAGGGCTACTTGGCAAATTTGTACTAAATAGTGTAAGTGTATCTCCGAATAAAAGCAATTTAATCAAATTCCACAACACAAAAGCGCTATAGCGCCGCTATTTGACAATACTGTTTTATTCGGCACTGACTTACCATAACTACACTCCACATCAAAGATTAATGCATACTAGTTGGAAGAACTTGTTAGACTCTAATAAATGAATACTACAAAGAATTCCAACTGTGAACACAAACTTTACTGCCTTAAATTCAATTATTGCCAAATGGCCCAAATCTTTATGCATAAGCCCCGTATACCTTAGAAGAACTTCCTCAATCCAATAATATACCAAGGTCAAAATTATACTTTAAGATTTCCGTGAAACTGAAACTTTATATGTATATATGAAGGTAAATTCTTACTTGGCTGGTTATAATTCAGCACACTCATGACCTGGCCAATATCAGCACCCACTCCATATCCAACCATAACTTGATTTTGGCCAGGAATGAGGTTTTGTTCTTCTTGGCATTTCAGCTTCAATTGCTTCTTCATAGATAACTTCTCTGGTCTCTGTTCACTTTCCCTAGCAATACCTGAAAATCAGACATGTATCACAATTTGTTATTTAATGATATATAGAAAAGCCATAACCAAATGATTGCTTTGGAAAAATTTAATACAAGCAAATATAAAACACTTTGTTGAACCTGTATATAGGTAATACATATCATCCAGGGCTTCAAGACTTTTATTACAACCGCCGATAAACACAAGAACACCACCCTTAAATGGGTCTAAACAGTCACCAGCTACAGAAAATCTAGCAGAAGGACAATTGGTTGTAGTTGTAACGTTTGTCCAAATACCAGTATCTGTAAAGTATAAGAAGTGAATGATCATATGAGCAAACATAGTCAATAAAAGACAGTTACTGGCATCTCAACTTTGTCCAGTGAGGGTTTAATTCGCTACTAAGAAGACAAAGAGTGTATTCAAAAGGTTGGAGAAAATAAATTATACCCCCAATATGGTTCTACGTTTTTTAAAAAGTTAAACCGCGATATAACAAGAACAAAAAATAAGAAGAATGAATCTAATAAGCTATATTGAACATACCAATATCAAGCATATAAAGGTCATTGTATAGATTTTGAGCGTCTGTAAATCCACCGAAAACGAACAAATTCTTGCCAAAAGAAACTGTGGAATGACCAGCCCGAGGTGGTAATAATTGGCCTGATGTACCCAGCTCCCTCCACATTAGAGTATCTAATATTTACAGAAGTTCCAAAGAAAATTATTATATTCTGATAAATTGCCCATACTAGTGCATCATTAATTAATAAGTATAAGGATTAACTTTAGGCAGAGTTACTCATCTTGACAACACATTAAAAACATTGAACAAAGGATAAACAAAAGATAGAGATAAAACAGGTTGATACCAGTGTCAAGGATATGAACATCAGACAAATAATAATCATGCCCATCTTCACCCCCTATCACAATAATTTTGTTCTTCCACGATGAGCAAGTGTGGCTATCACGAGGAGATGGTGGTGTGCCTGATGTTGTAGGGCGCATCCAAACAAGCGTCTCTGCAGGCGAAACAGTAAAAAAGAATTATCAGAATAATCCACATCTGATACCATAATAAAAAGCAAAAGACAAACTCTCAAATACAAATGTAAATGCAAGAAGAAAATAAACGAAAAACGAACTGAAAAATTCGCAGTTGAAATTATAATGTTCCCAGTCAATTTATCATACTTAGTGTCACGTCACTTACATAAGATCTCATTTAAATGTCAAAGAGGATTAATTGTGCGATGAACTAGCTTGATCAATAAATAACATTATGAAGAGCAAACGTTACCTGTATTCAGTATGTAAAGATCATTGTAGTAAACCTCATTGTTATTATCAGCAGATTTTCCACAACCACCAAAAATATAAAGCCGTTTCCCAACAACAGCCGCGCTATGACCCTCTCGTGCCTCCGGCCCTTGTCCTCTTATAACCGGAGAATCCCATGTTTGCAAAGCTAAAAATAATTCACCATCCGAAAGTTATAAATATATAAAGACCGTGTAACTAACTAACTGCATAACATCTTCAGCTTTACGCAAAGATCAACCAACTTCAGCTAAAATCCACATATTTTGGCTTCTATAGGCAAAATAGATACCCTCCACCTTCACCCTCTCTCCACTGACACAGTCTTCATTATTGGATAAATTTCAAATGAAGGCCCACAAAATAGATCCCACATAGATTTTGACATAATAGAGTGAATCAAATAGTGCATTTTCTTCTTAAGGCAACAAACATATACATATATAAGAAACATAAAAACTCACAAGTGTCTAAAATATGCAAATCCTTGAGTGGATTCATCCCATCAGTACCCCCAAACACAAACAGTTTATGACCAATAACACTGCAAGTGTGACTATCCCTAGCAGTAGGCGGAGAGCCTTTTATTTCAGGCTGGCTCCATATCTGATTCACTGCAAATCAAATCATCAAACAGAAAAAAGACACATTATAAAATCAAAAAAAAAAACCTAATTAAAAAAGAAAAATGGCATTGAAGAGTGAAGAGAGACAGAGACCAGTGTCAAAGACATGAACTTGATTAGTTTGGCAGTTATCTTTGCCATAACCACCAAAGACATAGATATGTCTACCACCATTAATGGAGTTACATGTGTGACCCCACCTTTTGCCTGGCCCAGATATGAGTTCTCCACCTTCACCCTCTTTTCCTATCGCCTTAACCTCAATCTTTTCCCACCTCATTATCGATGATGAAATTGGAAAATCAAATTAAAATTTTTAAATAAATAAAAAGATTTATTTATTTTTTTGGTGGGGACGAGAGTGAAAATGAAATCGAGTGAATAGAAGAAGAAAGAAAGAAAGAAAGAAAGGGCATGCAGAGATTGGAAAAAAGATTAAAAAGTGTTAAATCACAGCGAGAGTGAAACTGATACAGAGAAAACAAAACCAGTAAAAATAATGTAAATAAATATATATATGAAATTAAAAATATATAAATCTAAGGGTGAATGTTTCTTTCAGGTAGTTTGATCGCGAAATAATGGAGAAAAACGTGGCAGGTTGGTTACTCGTTGGATTTCATCATTTTATTTTAATATATATATATATATATATATATATAGTCTTTTGATTTATTTTAATTAAACATTCTATTTAGGGCAGATATATACGGTTCATTCAATAAAACTATTACTATTGTTTTGTTTTTTTTAGTTTATCTCCTTAAATTTCTTTAAATAGAATGTTTATTAAATAAAATTGATATTGTGTATACATTAGTGGTGATAAAATGTGGAAGATGAACTACGTCACAATGGTTAAATAGGGTTTCATTTTATTACATTTTTGTCACTATTAAATTATGGTTAAATATATTTATATATATTTTATCATAATTGAACTTTGGTGAAACTGAAAGTATTACACAAGGTTTCTAAAAATTTTAAACGGTTTATAGGGTTTCAGGTTTGTGGTCATTTATAATATTTAGAGATGGTAATTTTTAAAAAATTTCATGTATTTTTTTTTTAAATTGGACCTAATCAAAAGTGGTTCCTATGTTGCACCAGGTATGAATATGAACTTGATATGTACGTTTTTATTTCTTCCATAATTTTCTATGAGAATCATGGTCATTTTGACTTAAGTCGTCTTTTGTTATACAGTTTGTTTTTTACTTCTAGTGACTTTGCTCTTTAAGAGCTTAAGTGTGACATTTTTTATAAGTTAAAGTAAATTAAAGATAACATAAAAAGAAAAAACTTAAGGGACGTTGTATACATGGGTTTCAAGTTGCCAACGATTTATAATACTCAAATAAGGTCATTTTTATATTTTTCAGTTAAGTTGGTAATATTTTTAAACTTTTCTTCCCAATTTGGACTAAGAAAATTGTTTATTTCTCTACTGTAATATGTTGTGCCAACCATAAATGCATTCTTGATATGTGTGTTTTTGTCCTTTTATATCATGTCTTAAGATTGTGCTTGCCTTTACTTAAGTCGTCTTCCCTCACACAAACAATCTTTAACTTCTATTAAATTCCTCTAAGTCAGTTTTTTTGTAAGCATTACCTAGAAATTAACATAGATGTTCATATAATCTAAAATAATCTATGGGGATTTAGGTTAGTAGGTCATACCCATATAAGAGCATTCATCGTTATGCCTACAATTGTGGAAGTTGAGATGGAAGATGCACATATTGCATAAACAAAAGGAATCCTTCTCGCGACATACTTCGCAAAATCTCTGCAATCTACAAATTGCATAATCAAATAGGATGCAAAAGTGGTGGTTGAAGAAATTCAATTAAAGGCCTGCCTGAGGAAAGATAGCTACTCAAGATCGTGGTTGCCTTTACTTAAGTTGTCTTCCCTTATACAAACAATCTTTAACTTCTATTACTTTTCTCTATGTCAGTTTTTTATAAGCATTGCCTGGAAATCAACACAGATGTTCATATAATTTGAAATTATCTATGGGGATTTGGGTTAGTAAGTCATACCCACATCAGAGCATTCATTGTTGTGCGTACAATTATGGAAGTTGAGATGGAAGATGCACAAATTGCAGAAACAAAAGGAATTCTTCTCGCGACATACTTCACGAAATCTTTGCAATATAAAAAATTCATAATCAAATAGGATGCAAAAGTGGCGGTTTAAGAAATTTAATTAAAGGTCTACATAGGGAGGATAGTTACACAAGCTCATGAGGAATCCGTCAACACAAACTTTGTTTTCACTGTAGGGTAACGACACGATTGTACCATTCTCTTGACTCAAGATAGGAGCAGTTTGAAAAAGGATCTTAGAGTGTCCATTAACGCCTTTTTTTCTCATCAGAGTTATACCTTAAAGACTTGTCGTGACATGGAAGAAGAGGAAACAAGCACAACGTAATACAATAAATAGTTGTGTCCTAAGTTCGGGAAGATGAATCGGTCCCAAAAAGGAATATATTGATTATGTCTTAATTAGATAGACTGTAGGTGTCGTGATTTACTTTAAAGACAGTGTCTCTGGTTCAAGTCCATAATGGCCCGATTGCATTGAGGAAAAGATTAAAAGACTAACTTTACTCCTACATGAATACTCCAACACGAATCTTAACTCAATTAGCAGAGATATCCTTAGAGAAATCCAACAATATGTGGGTGTTGAATCCTCCTTGTGAAATAACTTGTATACTAGCCATGATTTGACCTTTTCTTATTAATAAAAATCAGTTACAATTCTAAAAGAAAAAATGGATTAAAGGAAAATTTGAAAATTTTGGGGAAATAAACCATATATAGAAAATGATGATAATAATAATAATAATAATAATAATAATAATATTAAAAATAATAACAACAACAATAATAATAATTCTAGACCGATCATAGCTTCCAAGGATAAAGGCTCAATATTAAATCAGTGGAACATCAAACATAGAAAACGTAAACTCTTTTTTCCCAATGAGCGAGCAATCCCTTGCACGAGTACCTTGCCAATAGTTCAGATTAATCTGAAGGGTAAACACAATTCACATCTTGTCACTCGCGTTCAATTGTCAAACATTTTGCCTATTTAGAAGGAAAGCATGTTATTTCTCATTTAAATGCCATTTTCACTCTCATATTAAATTGAGCATTAGAGTACTAATATGGGAGATCATCCCCCTCCCCACGTAGCAAGTTTTGCATCCTCACTTTTCAATCAACTTTATTTCCACTATAGAATATTGGTGTTGTCTATGGGAATTTACTTTTGATTCCTACGATTTTCCATGATTAAATATTTAATGATTCAATCGAATCTCCTCCATCAGAAATTTGGATCTCCTTCGCTCAAAGTGAAGATCTTCATTCTCGATCACTTCTCTCGAAACCCAGAGCGAACAAAGATCCCATACTTGCTCGCATCCTTGATAGTTGAATTCTGAGAACACTAAAAAAGCCGCCAAAGCTCTAGAGCTACGACTGGACCGGGGATCTGGACAAACATGTTGAGCATGCAGATACTTGTATAGACTACTATTAGGCCCATGAAGTCGTAAAGTACAAACTTTTTGCAATAACTTTGACTGGATCAACAATAGTGTAGTTCAAATCTCTTTTGGTGGAAGTGAAGATTCCTAGACAGGCTTGTACAAGGCTTTTTCCTCCCACTTCATCGCCTGGAAGAGGCAACCCACTACCATGTATGTATTTAGTGGGATCATCTAAGGCAAGAAAGAAACCTTGTGCTGGTATATTGATTGCTTTACCAAGGTGGTTGTGGCCATGGGATGAAAGTTTGAAATGTTGAATTTTCGAGAGTGGCTTGAGGCAAGACTGATAGTCCCATGAGAAATTGAGGCACAAGGAGACCTATAACTTAAAAGACTTGTGGAGTGTGAAACAACTCTATATCAACTATGAGAAGAAACTCTTGGCCACTGTAACACCTATATTTTTGTCTAATTAATTAGTTAGAACTTTTACCTAATGCATCCAAACATAGTCTAATGATTTGATTATTGATTAGTGTATTACTTTATGTTATCCACTGTGTTATAGTTCAATTATAATTTTGATACTGCATATTTCTTTCTTGCAAGTAATTGTAATATTTCTTTCTCGCAATTAAATAAAATAATTATGTTTTATTGAATCATAATTACCTTACAGTATGTAGTTAGATAATTAGCACTATTTAATTAAGAGATGGGGATTTTGGACAAAGATCTCATACTATTTAATTAGCATTATCTGTATGGTTGCCTTAGTGGTGGATAAAGATTTTTGGGTGGTTGCCTTAGTGTCGGATAAAGATCTCTGTGTGGTGGGCTTAGTGGCGGTTAATTATATTTCGATCATGTATTTTAAGAACGTGCATAGTTTTCCATGTAACACATTAAAGTCATTATTATGAGTTATCTGCAGTTAACTCTTTTATGAGAAATTTATTTCGTACCCCTATAACTGCCTTTATACCCCTACATGTAAAAAAAATTGGACCAAAATACCCTCATATAAATAGGTTACTTTTTTCAAAATTTCACTTTTTCATTCAATTGACCAAAAATGCTCTGAGAAAACAAAAAAATTCTAAACCGGAACACTTTCGCTCACTCTTCTGGTTTCCATTAATCCCAAACTGGCATACTTTTTGTCCAAGTCTTTCGGTTCGCAGAAGCTCAATTCGGAACACTTATCCAAAATCTCCAGGTTCACATCAAAGCATATCGGAACATATCAAGTAAGTGTTCCAGTTCACATCTCTCACACCGAAACTCTTTGTTTAAGTCTTCTGGTTTAGGCAATCTCACACTGGAACACTTTTTGCAAGAGTTTCGGTTCTGTTCCTTTTAGAAACCATAACACTTCCCATAAGTGTCCCGGTTTGGGTTTTTTAATTTCTTTTTAGTTTTTTTAATGTTTTTTTTGTATTTTTTTATAAATTTGACAATGACGTGTAGCCGAGGATTAGACGGGAGGTCTGTTAGCCGCACTATGGGACGACGCGGCGTTTGTAGATGATGTTTGTCTGTCTGCATCAGTTCCATTGCCGCCAGTTGGATATGTGGGAGGGCCTCCTGACTCGTCTGTTTTGGTGAGATACAAGCATCATATTTCTCGACATCTATGGTTCGGCGAGGTAAGTAAAATAAATTTATTCTACTTTGATTATTTTAAAATAAATTTATTCTTTATATTTTACAATGTGAGTTTTTATTTATTTTTAGGAAAGAGGTCTGAAAAAGGAATTTAAAGTTGCAGGACACGAGTTGAAGCTGAAGGATATGGTTTCTCATTTGCTCCCACCAGAGATGGAACATTTGGTGTCTAGGTCAGGTCTGACTTCTCTACAGATAACCAGCCTGACCAAGATAGAAACAAACTTTGTTACAGCATTTGTGGAGAGGTGGCACATGGAGACATCATCATTTCACATGTCATTTGGTGAGATGATGATTATATTGGATGATGTTCCCTGTCTGCTGCACTTGCCCATTGAGGGTGTGTTCTGGTACCCCGAGCATGTCACTGAGGACATGGTTGTTGAGGTTACCATTCAGTATCACGGGTGCGATTGCCCGACATTTCTGTGAGTGTAGGTGTGCTTATTATGGTCTTCAATAGTTATATGACAGATTCTTGGAGCCTCGAACTATTGGAAGTTACGCATTTGCGACCAGAGCATATCTTCTGATGTTGGTGGGTTGAACCGTATTTGCTTACAAGAATTTTACTCTTGTCGAGGCACGATATCTATTGTTGTTTAGAGACTTAGAGAGACTTAATTCTTACAGTAGGGCATTGGCTGCATTGGTCACTCTATACTGATATCTTGGAGATGCATATATGTTTAGTTGCAAGCAGCTTGGTGGATATCCTATTATTGTACAAGTATTTATGTCATTTAATTTATATCCTTTAATTAATTGTATGTTAATTCATATACTTTTATTTATGTTCTTTAATATATGTATTTTAATTTATATCATTTAGTTATTTAAATTTTAAACCATATAATTTATTTTGTGCGGTGTTAAATTCACGAGTACTTTCCCACCGTTGGAACGAGAGGAGAGAGTTGGCATCCATCTGAGAATCACGAGCTTCCTAATGAGATGAGATGGTTGTACAAGCAAGGAGCCCTGAAGATGGATGAGCTGAGACCCATCTTGGACGCGTTGACACCTACAGACATCGTATGACACCCAGTCGAGGATCACAGACAACACCACACTTTTGACAAGGTATCTCTATACAGGGGGTTTCTAGTTTGGGGTGACACACATGTTCCATACTTGCCTGACAGATGTTTACGGATGGATCAACTACATTGCCTTGATCAAAGGACCAATCTATCCAAACCTTGTGAAAGCTTTTTGGAAGTATGCATTTGTTAGCAGTGATAATAATTGCATAAAATCAAGTATCTTTGGTTTCCCTTTCATCATCAGTCCCTCCTCTAGGGATGTCAACAAGGCAGATGATGTTCGGAGGATGCTTTACCGCTCCACGATCCGCCCCCAAATTTATTCCCCATCCTCGTCCCCAATTCCCGACACGGGGAAATATTTTCCCCCATCCTCATCCCCACAAAGATCGAATCTTAAGAAAAGTTTTATACTTTTTGATCAAAACTATGAGTATTTCGTTATTTTTTTCCTTTTAAAAAACACATATATTTTTCATCTTTCTTTTTTCTTTTTAAATAAAAATACATCTTGCATCAATAACAAAAAAATAAGCAAAAACACTTGTTGTTGCTAATATTTTTTTTGTAAAAAAATAAAATAAATAGAACTTGTTGCTATCATGCTTCCACTTATTTACTACTATGGCACAGCTGTCTTCCAGCGCAAGTGTTTATTATGTATGAGTGTGGCAAAATATAACTACTAATTTATAAATTGAATGGAAAATATGTTACTAATGGAAGTAAAGTGAATTTGAAGAGTAACTACCATAAGTACAATGAACAAATGTGAGTGGTTGTTGTGATAATGATGAGAATAAAGGAGATGATAAATGGAGGAGACAAAGATAATTGAGAAAATAAAAAGAGGAGACGATGTGTACATTCTATATATTTGATGCACTTTTCTAGGTTTGAATATTTGGGTAGTGAAACAATAAATTATACAATAAACATAAAAATAATATGATCCACTATGTAAAATTATATAGTTATATATATATTATATAATATATAAAATATAAAAATTAAATAACATGGTCGGAGTCAAGAAATCCACGGGGCGGGGGATACTTTCCTAATCCCCGCCCCAAATTGTCATCGGGGGAATTTTTCCCTCCGTCCCTATCCCCACAGGGAGAAAAATATCTAACTTCGGTGCTCCAAATAGATAACCCCCATAGGAATCTCCATTAACAGATACAAATTGACATCCCTACCCTCCTTCATTGTTGAAGCCATTGGGTGTGCTCAAACGGGTGTTACTACGAAACATTTTTGTCTCATGTACACTCATGCTGAGAAACTCATGACCATCCATGATACCCCTTTTGGTTATGAACCCACCAATCTAGAAAAACTTTTGCTCTTTGCAAAAGACACGTTTTGTCTTCTGTTAACCAACCTGAAACCTAGAGGTGTTAACAAGGATTTTGTGTATCATAATGACAAACTTTTGATTTTCTGTCTTCTCAATTGTGTTCCGATAAACCTGCCTCAAACTACCTTCAATCATTGGGTGGATTTGTGATGATATCCAAAATACAAAACAAGTATTTCATAGTCTTTCATACCATATAGGATAGTGCTATCTGAACTGATTTATAAGGCTGGTTTAGTTGGAATAGTTCGAAGGCTCAAGGTTGGTTCAGATACTGTCCTTGTGGATAAAAGATGTGAAACCTTTGGAGATCAGTTGTTTAAATGATTTTTGTTCTTATCCTTTGTTCTTGTTGTGTGTCTTTTTTTTACCTCCTTTCCTTATCATCAATGAAAGTTGTTTGTTTATTATTTTGTTCTTTTGCTATTTTCTGAAAAAGTGTGCTTAAACTATTAAAAATCAAATAAGTATTTTCTTAACTTTTTTTATGACAAAAGGGGGGAGAAAATGATAATTTTGATTCATATCTAACTCTCTAAAAATCTCACTACTTACATTTTCTAACATTATATATGTGCAAAGAGATTTAAAATGAGTTTCAGGAACACGCTGGTTCTAGTGAATGGATTAAGCCCTGATGAAGATCAGATAAAGAATTTATGTTGTTCAGAAATATCTGATAAGTCAACCTTTGACAGAAATATCTGATAAGACAAGATCTCACTAACTAAAGCTCTGATAATTCAAGATCTAGTAAGTGAGCGCTTCTACTAAAATCAGACTCTGATTAGATCAACAAGCCTATGATATTCTTTTATCTGACTCAGAGGGAGCTTGTACATCTCAGGGGAAGTTTTCTCTATCTAACTTTGATATGTTTTTATGATATTACCTTGTAAAATTGTTACATCAAAATACATGGTTTTGTCATCATCAAAAAGTGGGAGATTGTTATAACAAGATTTGGTCATACTTTTAATGTCTATTTGATGATAACAATGCATATATTTTATATGTAATAATTTTGTGCTCTATAGTTTCTCAAGTGTGCAGATTAAATATTTTGATTGATTATGGATAGTTATCTGTAAAGATTATCAGAATCAATGCTGATAGTGATACACCTCAGAAGAACTATTCATCTATTTCTAAAGTAACATCAGCAGTTCAGAAAAATGTTGAATGTTCTCCAGAAAAGGATCTTCAAGTGTTTATAAGATAAGCTACTCTTCCAAATCAGAAGACAAGATTTCAAGCTCAACTAAGCTTTTGCTTCTAACTCAGAAATCAAGATGTGACATTCAGATTAGATGTTGCACTCAACTCTTAAGACAAGGTTCTGACTCTAAAGACTCTAATACTCTTGGGATATTCACGTTACTTGATTTCTTCTATGCTCTCACTACTTCAGATCAAAAGTATATCTTTAAGAAGCAAAGATCAAAAACTTGCGCTATAAGAATAAAGGTACAGTGGTACATTACTAACTCCACAATTTGCAAGGACGTATGTATGACCCCAATTTTTGTGTGCTCTTTGGGACTATACATATAGAGGCACTCACCATTGAAGAAAAGCTGCTCAACTACTGCATACTAAAAACTTCAACGTGAAAGAGAAGTAAGAGAAAGAAAATTTGAGAGATATTATTCTAAACACTCCATAGATAGAAATTTATTTCTAAGACAATCTCATACACAAAGAGTTGTTGCTCATTGTTTGTGTAAACATTTGTTCTTAAACTTTGTTTCATTTACTTATCTAGAGATATTATTTGTAAACACTTTCTATTGTAAATCTGTTGAGATTTGTTTTTCTCAAGTGACTAGGTTGTTAGTCTGTATACTTGAGAGGGCTAAGGTGTCTTTCTAGACTCTTCGAGTTTGTTTGTAATTTTCATACCCCAAAATTTTCCCATCATATTTTGACTAAAAAATCTCCAATTGCTCAAAGCTACAAAAGAAGGAAGCAGGCATATCTTCTCCTAAACAAATACCTCTGAATTAGGGTTTTGTCTCTCTCCAAGTAAAATCAGGTTCTGATACCTCAAGTGGATTCCATGGCCTCTCATATGCTTCAAAGTATCCTCATGCCAAGTTGCAAGCTCCGATTCACAAGATTGCTCAGTCAATGGCTCAAATAGTCAACAATCGACTAATTTGACCTAAAAGTCAACTATGGTCAAAATACACTCAAAACTCCTGATTTTTGGTCAACATCAATATTTTTAAGTCACATTCATCATTTGATCAAGTATTGATCATGACTCATCAAGGAAAGCTTCAAAATCATCAAAAGTCCAAGTTTCTAATTTAGGGTTTTAACCTAAAAGTCAACCTAACTTTGACTGATCATATCTCTCTCATGCTTTATCATAAATTCCCCAGTCAAAGCTCATTCTTAAGTAAACTCAATTCTCTACAACTTTGATGTTGGACCCAAGGTCAAGAAATGCTTCTGCATAAGGGATATAAGTCAAAACATTACAAGTCCTTCTAGAAGCTCTTAAAAAGCTGTTTTTTGTCAGGAGCCATATCTTCAAGATAAAATCTCCAAATGGAAAAAAGGTTCCAAAGTGGCTTGTAGATGACATCTTGGGCTTTCCAAAAAGTCCTAGAACACTTTCATATCTTAAAAATTAAAGGAGATATCAGGCTCATAAGTTGGTCAATTTTCAAGAAAAGCACAAAACCCTAATAGCATAATTTTGTGTTTTTGGAATAATGGGCCTAGGTTTTGGATCCTAAACATGTTTATAACCCAAAAAGGGACCTATAATTTTGTCTTCATATTTTTTATGACCTTTATTTAATTTATTTGGATTTTTTATTCCTTAAAATAACTAAATTAATTAAGTAAAATCATAGAAATAATAAGATAAATGATAGGAGTTCACTTTTAATCATCCAAGGGCCCAAAAACTCATATAATAAAGTCCAAATCCGTGCTATTAGGATTGTGAAGAGGGATGGCCAAATTTAGAAAGACACATTAGGTTTTCTTCAAAATTCTAAGTGATCAAAACCAAAAAGTCCAAGCCCACAAATGACCTAAACTTATTCTCTCCTATATATTCATCATTGGCAGCCACAAAAAAGAGGAGGAGGAGGACAAAAACTAGGGTTCCAAAGAGAGAGTAATTTCCTACAACTAGAGCACGAGCAAGGTTTCTTTCTAGCAAGCCTTAGCAAGTTTCAAGCATCCAATCCTACCCCTGGAGACTCCAGAAACGCAACCACATCGTTCTTGAAGTGCATAGCATCCTCAAACGGACTCCCTCTTTAACATAGTTTGTTCATGTTTTTTTGAATTCAAATTCTTAGCATACACCATTTAAATGAATTTTGCGTGTATATATATATATATATATATATATATATATATATATATATATATATATATATATATATATATATATATATATATATATATATATATGTATTTATGATAATGTCTGGAACCGTTTAGAACCCTTATTTTGGAGCTTTAACGCAGGACCGAGGAGATGCCATTGATAGGGCTCAAGCTTCAAGTTTTTTCGTTCTCAGTCATACAGGCCGCTTTCAGTCCAAATAATGCCACATTTGAATTCGTGGCACCTTGAGTAGTGTATTTGAACACTATTTGTTTTTGTTTAACGTGCTATTTTTGAGTTTTTGATTTCCCATGAATAGCTACGAAAAATCCCTAAAATTCGTAGCAGAAACTCAAGCCAACTCGTAGCAAATCCAAGGAAGAAGATAATGAGTAGTGTCTTGGACCTTGGAACCATGCGTGTGAGCTTCATATTGGCTAGTCAAAGAATCTGATATCTCTCTCTCCACGCAATTGGCTGGTCCACGCCCCAGGGGCCCGCGGTTTGACTATCCCATTTGTTTTTGTTATTAATATTTATTGATTACTGATCATATAATTAACAGTGAACAAGTTTGTATCAACTGGCAAAGGAGAGAGGCGTATAATGTATGGATCCTGGGTTCGAACCTCCTGTGCGACAATTTAATATTTTACACAGATTTCCCACGGAATTCAATGTTGTTGCCCCATGAATGACCATGATGCGTCCTCACCGCTCCATTGCCTGATCAAAGCAGAGACAAATCCAAAGGTCTGGGATACGCTTACCTATGATGCACCATCGAAGGGACGCTACACTGAATCCCGCCCGGTTTGTCTTTATTTTTATTATTATTTTGTTGGTTTTAATATCTTTTCTTTTTATTTCTTTTCAAACTTCTTTCCAATTAATTTCCTTTTAAAACTCAAATTGTTTTTACAAAACTTATTTTTAATTAAACTTTTTTATATAATTATTTAGGTTAGATAATTAATTTTAATTTGATTAATTAGGATAATTTAGGTTTTAATAATTATTAATGGCTTAATTAATTAATTAGTTAATTAAAATTAGGTTGGTTTAATTTAATCCCAACAAATTAGAGTTAGGTTTTCACTTAAGTTTTTAACCGATAATTATTTTTTTAGGTTTTTACCTGTTTGGTTTTTTAATCAGCCTTTCTAAGGCTTGCCCTTCAATTTTCAAAAAACCTTTTATTTTGCCTTTAATTTTCCTTTCAACCATACGAGTTTATCCTGTCTTATTTTTGTGGTTTGCCCTTGTGGCTTGTAATAGTTAATTAGACTTTATTTTCACACTCATTTCTTCACTATAATGTATCTGCCCAAAAGCCTTCTAATAGTTTAGTTTTATTTTCCTGCCTTTATTTTTCTGCCCTACAGGTGTTTATTGTAATAGCGTAGGACATTTAATTTTGTTTTATTTTCTGCTGTGGTTAGTAATCCTAGGGAGTGCAAGCCTTGTTAAAATGGATTTATCTCACTAACTTACAAGATAAAATATCTGAATTAACCACATGATTGATTGCACACACACACACACCTTTAGGGTAACCTCTTTTGTTGCCTGTTGCCTTTCGATTCTAAAATAGTCAAGTCCCTCGAATACGAGGATACCTTATCCAGTTGCCTACAAATGAAATCATCATATGAGATCTAGTCCCTCTTTTTCAAATCAATTCAAAAAGTCTACGCTTATTTACAAGCTAAAGTCCTTATTCAAAATCTTTTTCTACACAAACAACACTTTTCAAACAATTCAAACAAACAAAAGTGAGCTAAGCAATTAAGAGCCCATGGATAACCATGGATACAAAGGGTGCTTACACCTTCCCTTTGTATAACCTACCCTCCGAACTCAAAATCTTTTAAAGGCCTTTCCTGTTCTTTTTTCCTTTCCTAATTGGATAAAATAAAAGTCGGTGGCGACTCTTGCTATCCGCAACATTTCAAAAAAGTCAGTTCTCCCACCGTATTACAATAATCTTTTAAGATATTTGGATTAAGTGTTTTTTTAATAAGAAATAACTTGGTGGGTGGACAAGATTAACATTTTCTAAGATAAACTTGTATAAACCGAAAGTGTCTTTCTTCATCTTGTTTATCTCATTTGTTTAAGTGAATAGTTTATCTAAAAGAAAGAGTTTTTTGAAAACCCAATTCAAACTTCTTTTTCTTGTGTTATTCTCAACCTCCGGGTTAGCACTTTCATGTTTGTGGACAAACGTGCAACCTACATCGATGTGGCATACCTTAATTATTCCATCGACTTGTCGTCCATTCATGAGTGGAATTTGGGAGCCATCTGTTTGGTATACTAATACTCTAAGTTGAGTGAAGGTTCTCTTTGGACGACAAAGAAAATGACATGCTCATGTACCCTGCTGACGGTAATTTTCATAGCTACTATTAATTTTAAAAGCATTTTTTACACTTGTTACTAATATTTTTTCTTATTCATTTTCGGGGATGGATCTTATCCCACTTTCATCGTATACAATGGTTTGATTGATAGTTAGAGTATACCGAGGATTGGCCACGTGCTTGCATGTATTTCCCGCGCAGAGGGAATGATACCGAGCAACCACTCTGTGTGTATATTGACTGGACTCAACATGATGACATCGATTGGACACCATACTCCACTCACCGGGACAGTGTTGCCTTCGACCCTATTTCCTATTACTCCGGATGGCTGACATGTGGGAGGAATCTGATGTGCATGTATTTGTCGGAGCATTGCATGCGTCAGTTTAGATATGTGTAGATCATTCTGAGATCCCCCTTTGAGGCTACTCCTAGCAGCATCGTCTGCAGACATCTTGATGACATACTGGTGAATTACGAGAGTCATATGGTACCAGAGAAGTATTAGAGTATGTCGGCCGTAAGTCAGTAGTATTAAGCTTATGATTACATTACTTGATTTTATCATGACGCCAGACTCTCCAGGACGTCACCTAGGCTTGCTCATGAAGAGATCTTAGAGAATGAGCAAGCTAGGCCATTGATGTGTTGTTGATCTGTCAAAATATTATGTAAATTACGTATGAGGGCATATAGTCTGGGCTATTTAAGAGAGGTGGCGATGATGCGGTTGCCCCAACACGTTCCATTTTTATCATTGGAAGGAATGCCTTGGGTTATCAGTGATAGAGGAGGAGCCAGGGGGTTAGGATTAGGCATACACAATAGGTTATGCTTTTTCTTTGTATTTTGGAGGATTTTAGTACTATTTTCCATACTTTGAGAACAATGTTTATAATATTATGGGATGTTTTTTTAATTGCATTACCCTGTTCTATGATGTTTCTGTTTATTAATGTTTGAATCAAATTATAGCACTATTAGTCGGATTAAAAATGATTTTTGATTAAAAAAAATACAAACTTAGACAATGTTTCTGCCCAAGATGCATGCAGAGAAGTTTTCGGAGATACATATTCAAAATAAGAGTTTTCAAAGATGCATCGTCGAATTCACCCTAGAAATTTTTGCAGATGCATCTTTGGACCATTTTTTGACAATATCTAATCATATGTGATTTTTTTATTAGAAAGAGGGCATAAGTCCATTCGGTTGTGAAATATTTTTGAGAATTTTTTTCCACCTCTACACGTTCTTAGGGGCCTCTGGTGTAACTCATGGCATAATCGAATGCTCTTGGACGTCCACCTAGGTCAGCTCATGAGGAAATTTTGGAGAACCATAAGGCCGAGGATGACCATGCCACTGATGTCTTGTCGATCTGTCAGCGGATACAGGTGATTGGGTAGGATGCTTTGGACTTAGGGATCATTGAAAGGTGCGGACCTAAGGCGGTGTCCATCATAGAGAGGGATGGTTAGCGAGACAGTGTAATACGGTGAACTGACTTTTTATCGATCGAAATGTCGCGGTAAGCAAGAGTCGCCACCGACTTTTATTTTATCCAAACAAATTCGGAAAGGCAAAAAGAAGCAGAAAAAAACCTTTTTAAAGAAATCTAAGTTCGGGGGGTAATTTATGCAAAGGGAAGGTGTAAGGCACCCTTTGCATCCATGGTTTTCCATGGGCTCTTAATTGCTTTGCTTGCTCGTTTGTTTTTTAGAAGAAGTAGATGAAAGAAAAAAGTGGACTTTAGCTCGTAAATGAGCGTAGCCAGTTTTCGAAGGATTGTGAGAAAGAATATTAAAGATGAGCATTGCAAGACAATTAGGGGCAATTACCTTAAACTCAGATGATAGGTCTCTTTTTTGCCTTTCAGAATGAAAGGGTCTATCCTTGCCATAAGAGGGCAGGAAGCCTTTCGTTTGGAGGTTGAAGGGTCGTCGAAGCATCCTTTGCCATAAGACTGTCCCATGCCATAGAAGGGCAGGTAATCTAAGGCAAGGATCAGAATAAGCCATTTCGTTAGGCAACCAGAAGATACCTCAGCCTTTTTCCGTAGGCAACTTCCGAGGGTCGAGGTCATTTGTGTATCGAAGGCAGCATCATTTAGGGTCGTGACCTTTTTATCGAGGCAACATGGCTGAGGTATCCTCGTATTCGAGGGACTTGGCTTATTCTGCAAAAAAAAAACACAAGGCAACAGGAAACAAGGCAACAGGCAACAAAGCAACAGAGAGGTTACCCAAAAGCGTGCGTGTGTGCACCAATCACGTGATTATATTCAATATATTATCTTGTAAATTTAGTGATTCTATGTTCAATTCAAAGGTTGCACTCCCTAGGATTACTAACCACGCATTTAAATAATATAATCAAAACAGATATGGGGGAGGGGAAGTGTAACCAGCGGATCCCTCAATAGGGTTTGACATAAGTAATAATAGAACAGAAAAATAAAGGGTAAAGTTTAGGGTTACCAAACTCGTGGCCTTGGCAATCAACAAACCCTGGAAATGCAAACCAACAAACAAATGGTGAGTGTATGGCTAATTCAAAGGTAAACCGGATTGACCCTAAAAGAATAAATAAATATATTAAAAAATAATTAAATAAGTAAAGGTACTTAGCTCGGATTTGATCTGATATGGTTGATAGGGCGCCTTCAAGGTTAACCCTGAAAAGGCAAAGGTAGAAAAGATGAAGGCAAAACAAACCCTAATTTTAAAAGGAAACAAAATAGATTTTTAAAAAGTAGGGCACTTAGCTTTGAGTTTTGATCTGATAGGGTTGGCGGAAAGCCTCGGGGGTAACCCTGAAAAAGGCAAAGGCAGAAATAGTGAAGGCAAGACAAACCCCTGATTTTAAAAGAAAATAAAATATGCTTTAAATACAAGATACTTAGCTCTGGTTTTTTGATCAGGCGCGTTGTCGGAGTGAACCATGTCGATAACCCTGAAAAGACATAAACGGAAAAGAAAATTTTTCAGTGTATAGCTAATTCTCGCAAATCTTGATTAAGGCACAAGTTAACCATGGTTAATAAATAAAAATCGAATTAATTAATTATTGGTTTTCAACCTAATTAATTAAATCGGTGAACATAAGGTTTCGATTAAACATCCTAACTCCAATGTTTATTTTATCGATTAAAATCACTTATAATTAATCAAGCAATTAACAATTAAGGTAATTTATCCTTTTAATCAAAATAAATATTAACCATTAGAATAAATATTTAAACAATCAAAATAAATGTTTTTACTATTATTTAACAAAAGAAATTTTTTAGAACAACTCTTATTTGAAAAGAATTTAAATAAGTTTATTTTTTATAAAATAACAATAGATTGCACAATTAAAAGTAAAAAAAATCAAAATTTCTTAGCTTCTAATCAGGTGTGGGATGGCTGAGGGACCGTGATGATCACTCATCTCAAGGGGCGTTGGATCTTTCTTGGAACGGATCTGAAGGCTCTTATCCGAAGGCGCACCATGAGGTTTCTTGAACCAGCGTGCACCTAATCTGTAAACTTGGGTTAACATGAAAAAATAAAATAACACTTGCTGGGGGCCGGAATCGAACCTCCTCCCTTGCACTTGCAAGAACCAAAGGCATGCTTCTCTCCGCTGGGACATTGTTGTTACGCTGTTAAGTGTGTAACGATAACCATAATATAAGAAAGACAGTCGCTAATTAAAATTAAAAAAAAAATAAAATCGCGCTCAGGCTTCTTCATCTCTTCCGTTCGGTTTCTGCAGAACGTATTACCCTTTAGCCACCATAGCCCTGTATACATCAAAACCATAAAACACTGCAAATAAACTCAAAACAAAATCATGGATCAACTCGAAATCGATCCCTGAATTCATAGGTGACATCGGTTTTATCCAATTTCCCCTAAATCAGAAAATCCCCAATTTGAGCTCGCGAGCCCTAACAATGGCGTCATGGTGTTCCTGCGCTCAAAATCAAATTAAACTATCCAGGCACGTTTCAAACATCATTATTAACACGAATCCGTAATCAAAACCTGTTTATGGTGCACTAATGATCAAAATCGAATGAAAATAAAACGAGGCAAACAGTGATATAGCGACGGTGATTCACGAAGCTGTAACGCTCGGGAATGGTTGGGAGAGCTTCAGAGACGTCCCAGGAAGGTCGTTTGATCCTCTAAACTTCTTGAATTGGCCTGGAATTCCAAACCGAATTGCTCTTTCTCTCTTGAATTTTTGAAGTTGATACGTGCTATTCTTTGCTTGCAACCCTTGTCCAGTCCCCCAAAAGTCCCCTTGGTCTGATCAATTTTGTGCTTTTATATTGCTTGAATTAGGTTAGCATCATGAGATAAAATCTTTGCAAATCAAGACTTTGATATAAGAATATTGAATCTTTCCCTTTTGGTTTTCCATCAAACTTGTACGATTCTGTCTTTCCAAAAAAATCATATTTTTATGACCTCTTCTTTATTAACCATGATTTTCCTTTATTTAAATTGAATTTAGATAAATCAATAAAAAAAATAATAATAAAGATATATCATGAAAATAAATGGGACCTAGCTTATGGACCTCAATAACTTATTCTTTGGGCCTTAATTTTGATCAAACCCAAGGCCATGTCAATTAATTCAATTACTTTGTATTTTATTTAATTTATTTAATTTTTAATTGAATAAAAATCCAAATAAATATAAATAATGGTTAAAGATAAATGAATTGATTTTAAGGGTCTAGATCAGGAGAGTGCGTTTTGGAGCTTTGTGTATTAATTTGAACTTGAATAGAAGAAATAGTATTGGGCAAATTTTGGGGTATGACAGCTGCCCCTGTTCAATTATCTTAAACCTGAAGATGTAGAGTGGTTTGTGTGCCAGTCGGTATCTGAAGGTGGAAGATGATTGAACACTAGAATACCAAGAAATTTGCCCTATTTGCAGTAGGGATTTTTTGTCGGAGATGGGCTTGTAGATGCCATCTGGTAGTTGTTGGAGTATGGATTGTTGCGAAATTTCTGCTTTTGCCGTCTTCTCTTTTTTGTTTGAATGTTGAGGAACCGTCAAAGGTGTCGACTCAAGTCTGTGTTGGGTTATTTAAGGAACCGTCAAAGGTATCGACTTAAATTCGAAGCATATTGTTGAGGCACCGTCAAAGGTATCGACTCATATATGCAGACAGATTGTATAAGGAACCGTCAGAGGTGTCGACTTATATCTGAAATGTGTTGTTAAGGAACCGTCAAAGGTGTCGACTTAACTCTTGATGTGGGTTGTTAAGGAACCGTTAAAGGTATCGACTTAACTCTAAAGCATATCATTGAGGCACCGTCAAAGGTATCGACTCAGATATGTAGATAGATTGTATAAGGAACCGTCAAAGGTGTCGACTTATATCTGAAGTGTCTCGTTAAGGAACCGTCAAAGGTGTCGACTTAACTCTGGAGATAGATCATTAAGGAACCGTCAAAGGTATCGACTTAATTCTGGAAGGTTGTTAAGGAACCGTCAAAGGTGTCGACTTAACTCTGGAGATAGATCATTAAGGAACCGTCAAAGGTATCGACTTAATTCTTGAAAGTAGAGACAGTAATATCCTGAAAAGTAAAGGTTAGTTTTCTTATGTCATGACGCATGTGTTATGTAATGAGTCTCTCAAAATAAATGAGAAATTTTGTATGTCATGCATGAATTTATTATGAAGTTATGTATGCAATGCATGAATATGTTTGTGTCATATGGTATGTGATTATGATCCATGTTGTTTTAGTCGAAAAAATAAATCTCCATGTCTTCGTGATTTTGATGTCTGATTTCGTCTTGAAGATGCTCAGCTGGGGATTTATAATTTCTGCTTGGGGATGATCAGTAACTTGATGTACCCTGATTTAGGGATATTAATAAATCATGTTGGAGAAGAGCAAAGTGTCGGAGAACAGGTGGTATTGAAGATGTAAATTCTGTTGGGGAGCCATGTCTTTGTCGGGCCGAGTATGTTTGAAGATATCTTCTAGAGGATTGCTCTGTGGGGATATGATTTTGTGAAATCGGAATTGCGGGAAGGCATGGATACCTTGCATATTTCCCCCAGTATTATAGTGACTACCATTCCTGGATTTGATTAGGACATGCCACTGAGTATTTGATAAAGATGTAAAACTAGACTTGCATAGATTTGCCCCTGCTAGTAGGAACTTTGGAAAGATTCGCCTCGCGAGGGCTTTATGAGATGTACACTATGGGCGATATGCCCCCAGTAATCATAGGCTCAAGACAGTGTCCCATGTTGATTGGGGACTAGCTTTAGATATACTTGGATGTATGCCCCTGATTGTTCGAGCATCCATGAGAGATTCTCGGAATCTTGACTTGATTGCCCCAGATTGATCGGGAAATAGTTTGAAGTCCACTTGGGATGAATGCCTTTGACTTTTGGCATTTTGAGAGATTCTTCGAATCTTGACTTGATTGCCCCAGATTGATTGGGCAAAACATGTCATGCCCCTTGTATACGTAAGAGACATGGCTTCTTGGAGTGATTTTGTTTGTCGGGATAACTTTCAGTCATTAGCCATACCCTGTGCAAATTCTCTCTGTTGCTAACATTTGAAATTATGTAGCAAAATTTGTTTAATAATGAATTCATGAGATGCAGTGCATACGTTTGTCTTGAGTTTTTGAAAAACATTAAAGCATGAGATGTAAAAACATGACATTTGTAAGAACATGATATTTATAACAACATGCCGTTTGTAAAAACGTGACATCAACTTGGCATTTATGGTAAACCTTAAGGAGTCAGGATACCTTTTTGGTAACAGTATGCTTTCGAACTAACCATGTTTCAATTAGGACTTTCAAAGGTTGTAACGTGGCTTGGTTCACGGTTTAATAAACAAAGGATAAAGGCTCGAAGTTTATTTGTACCCACCCCTCTTCGTGATGATCTTCAGTCCTAAGCTCAGCTAAATCAAACTTATGCATTCAGGTTCCAAGAGACTTTTGGATTTGCACCTTTGATAATGATGATGGTTCACAAGCAAAGATAACTTTTGAGATGGCAGTCACTTCTTCCTTTTGGTAGTTACAATATTGTGTTGTTCAGGAACTTATTGACTTCTCTCTTTTTTTTTTCTTCATCTTTTTGATATCCCTAACTTTTGCCTGAACTGTCTATTTTGAGCTTACAGTCAGCGGGATGCCTTGATTTTTTTTTTCCTAAGTCACCTTTTTGATTTTTGACTTAGCAGGCTTTTCTTTGTATATATGTTTTTTCATTTTTTTCTTTTTGAAAGATATTGACTGCGTTGCTTAATGATTGATGGACCATCATTGACGTCTCCAACACTTCTTTGATGTGTATGGTTGAACCTTTGTTGAAAGGTGTACTGAATGATTCTCTTAAAATAGAATGCACAGCCAAATTAACTGAGAACTACCCTGCCCTAGGTTATGATCAAGGGTTTTAATTAGTACAAGAAAAAAAACTTCTACTTCTTAGGCTCAAAGGGGTTAACGAGGGATTAACATCCTTATATCTCCACTCTTTAGGAATTGAAACAATGCCTGTACATCGTCAACATAGTCCGTTCAAAAGCATACTGTATGAGGTTGCGGTATCGTTTTCGTCATCCTCCCTCAAAAGGATTACAGCTTAGCAGGAGTTGAGTATCACAAAACATATGCAAAGTAAAGATGCAGTTTAAATGAGTGATAGCGAAATAATTTATTCAAGACAAACATATGCAATGCGCTGATGATGATTATAAAAACAGATTATGTCTATCATGAGTCAAATGTTTAAACAAACAGAAAAGAAAATTGCAAATGAAAGTAGATCTAATGATCCAAAAGTCCGTCCGTCTAGACGTCAATTAGTCTTGTTGTGACTAGGCATATGAGTGGTGATCACCACAGGAGTTTCAAGAGGGTTGAATTTGATTTCTCCGTCATTGATCAGATCTTGAATCTTATTCTTCAATGTCCAGCAATTGTTTGTGTACTGTCCAGGAATGTTGGGATGGTACGCGCACCTCGCATTGAGTTTATAGCCAGAGGTGTTAGAATTCTCAGGAGCATCCCTCAGAGTAATCAATCTGATCTTCAACAGATGTTATAATGTTTGAGCCGACGACATATTGATTTTGGTGAATTGACTCTTAGGTGCATCTGGCTTGCGTCGTTGTTGTGGAACTGGTGTAGAGATTCAGATTATCCGTGGTCCGAGCTTCCGGAATGTGTATCTGATAAGGATGTTTCAGAATGTCCGGGGTTCGAGCTTCCGGAATGTATATCTAATTGGAATGTTTCAGAAGTCTGGGGGTCAAGCTTCCAGAATGTTCATCTGATTGGAACTTTCAGAATGTCCAGGGTTCGAGCTTCCGGAATGTATATCTGATTGGAATGTTTCAGAAGTCTGGGGGTCAAGCTTCCAGAATGTTCATCTGATTGGAACTTTCAGAAGTCTGGGGGTCAAGCTTCCAGAATGTTCATCTGATTAGGATTGTTTCAGAAGTCTGGGGGTCAAGCTTCCAGAATGTTCATCTGATTAGGATTGTTTCAGAAGTCTGGGGGTCAAGCTTCCAGAATGTTCATCTGATTAGGATTGTTTCAGAAGTCTGGGGGTCAAGCTTCCAGAATGTTCATCTGATTGGAATGTTTCAGAAGTCTGGGGGTCAAGCTTCCAGAATGTTCATCTGATTGGATTGATTTGTTGACGATATTTTTCTGACCAGTTGGTCGACCTGAAAGGAAAAGTTAGTTTTATGTGATGTTATGAATGCAAATGCAATCTTTTCAAGGATCTTTAGGAATTTAGTTAGCAACATTAAAAAAAATTTTGGTCGCGTCTTTGTCTGAAGGATTCTGAATTTTGTCTTTGAACGTCTTTCTTTGAGAATCAAGCTCACCATATCGAGTGGGTCATCGCCTCTTGATTCGGGATACTTCTGAATTTGAAAGTACACGGCTAGAGGAAAATAAATCCTCTTGCCCCTTGATAGGTACTGAGTCTCTGAATTGGAAGGTATGTGGCCAGAGGAAAGTAAATCCTCTTACCCCTTGATAGGAATTCAGTCTTTGATAAGAGCACCTGAAATTGCGCGCCCTAAATTCCTAAGATCCTTGAAAGGGTTAGTTAAATCATGTTATGCTTATGATGTCATAATGTCATGAATGTTATGCGGATGCAATTCATTAGGCATAGTGTGAGATAGTAAGGGCAAACACGTCCTTTTAACAAAACCTGCAAAGAACGAAGGTTAGTAGCAAACACAAACAAATTACACAAGTCACACAAGTCACACAATTTTTTGGCTTAAGGCTTGCATGGAGTTTGATCAGGTGTCCTTCCCAAGGGTATTTCTATGGATAAGGAGATTCCAGCAACGGGTTCTAAAGTTATCCAGAATTGTCAGCCCTTCTAAAGCACCCTCGGACATGATGCATTTGCACCATGCAATGATACTTTGAGAAAGAACCTATCTGAATTGTAGCATCGGGTAGCGACTAGTTCTTAACATTTGTCAAGAGTAGTCCCCCCACTACGTTCCTAAAGGCCAGGATGGGTTATGGGTAACTAAAGGTCCTTGAGCTCCGGCGCACCCACAGACACATACATAGACCTCCCTCATTTGAGAAAGGTGTGCATATGCTATGGAGTCCTAACTCAAGCGTGAACTTCATATTGACTCATCTCCCACATATGTGAAAGAGGTCGCCATGACTATGCCACTCCTAATCTTAAGTGTTCTTGAATCCGGGAATAGGATTCGTCCTTCAATTTTCCCAAAACGCCCCTGAAAAATAAAGCAAGCAAAGCAGACAATAGAAAACAATTAAGTGAATCCTAAACTTTTAAGGTAACCCCTCTTTTAATCGAATATCCCCAGCAGAGTCGCCAGTTCTGTAATACGGTGAACTGACTTTTTATCGATCGAAATGTCGCGGTAAGCAAGAGTCACCACCGACTTTTATTTTATCCAAACAAATTCGGAAAGGCAAAAAGAAGCAGAAAAAAACCTTTTTAAAGAAATCTAAGTTCGGGGGGTAATTTATGCAAAGGGAAGGTGTAAGGCACCCTTTGCATCCATGGTTTTCCATGGGCTCTTAATTGCTTTGCTTGCTCGTTTGTTTTTTAGAAGAAGTAGATGAAAGAAAAAAGTGGACTTTAGCTCGTAAATGAGCGTAGCCAGTTTTCGAAGGATTGTGAGAAAGAATATTAAAGATGAGCATTGCAAGACAATTAGGGGCAATTACCTTAAACTCAGATGATAGGTCTCTTTTTTGCCTTTCAGAATGAAAGGGTCTATCCTTGCCATAAGAGGGCAGGAAGCCTTTCGTTTGGAGGTTGAAGGGTCGTCGAAGCATCCTTTGCCATAAGACTGTCCCATGCCATAGAAGGGCAGGTAATCTAAGGCAAGGATCAGAATAAGCCATTTCGTTAGGCAACCAGAAGATACCTCAGCCTTTTTCCGTAGGCAACTTCCGAGGGTCGAGGTCATTTGTGTATCGAAGGCAGCATCATTTAGGGTCGTGACCTTTTTATCGAGGCAACATGGCTGAGGTATCCTCGTATTCGAGGGACTTGGCTTATTCTGCAAAAAAAAAACACAAGGCAACAGGCAACAAGGCAACAGGCAACAAAGCAACAGAGAGGTTACCCAAAAGCGTGCGTGTGTGCACCAATCACGTGATTATATTCAATATATTATCTTGTAAATTTAGTGATTCTATGTTCAATTCAAAGGTTGCACTCCCTAGGATTACTAACCACGCATTTAAATAATATAATCAAAACAGATATGGGGGAGGGGAAGTGTAACCAGCGGATCCCTCAATAGGGTTTGACATAAGTAATAATAGAACAGAAAAATAAAGGGTAAAGTTTAGGGTTACCAAACTCGTGGCCTTGGCAATCAACAAACCCTGGAAATGCAAACCAACAAACAAATGGTGAGTGTATGGCTAATTCAAAGGTAAACCGGATTGACCCTAAAAGAATAAATAAATATATTAAAAAATAATTAAATAAGTAAAGGTACTTAGCTCGGATTTGATCTGATATGGTTGATAGGGCGCCTTCAAGGTTAACCCTGAAAAGGCAAAGGTAGAAAAGATGAAGGCAAAACAAACCCTAATTTTAAAAGGAAACAAAATAGATTTTTAAAAAGTAGGGCACTTAGCTTTGAGTTTTGATCTGATAGGGTTGGCGGAAAGCCTCGGGGGTAACCCTGAAAAAGGCAAAGGCAGAAATAGTGAAGGCAAGACAAACCCCTGATTTTAAAAGAAAATAAAATATGCTTTAAATATAAGATACTTAGCTCTGGTTTTTTGATCAGGCGCGTTGTCGGAGTGAACCATGTCGATAACCCTGAAAAGACATAAACGGAAAAGAAAATTTTTCAGTGTATAGCTAATTCTCGCAAATCTTGATTAAGGCACAAGTTAACCATGGTTAATAAATAAAAATCGAATTAATTAATTATTGGTTTTCAACCTAATTAATTAAATCGGTGAACATAAGGTTTCGATTAAACATCCTAACTCCAATGTTTATTTTATCGATTAAAATCACTTATAATTAATCAAGCAATTAACAATTAAGGTAATTTATCCTTTTAATCAAAATAAATATTAACCATTAGAATAAATATTTAAACAATCAAAATAAATGTTTTTACTATTATTTAACAAAAGAAATTTTTTAGAACAACTCTTATTTGAAAAGAATTTAAATAAGTTTATTTTTTATAAAATAACAATAGATTGCACAATTAAAAGTAAAAAAAATCAAAATTTCTTAGCTGCTAATCAGGTGTGGGATGGCTGAGGGACCGTGATGATCACTCATCTCAAGGGGCGTTGGATCTTTCTTGGAACGGATCTGAAGGCTCTTATCCGAAGGCGCACCATGAGGTTTCTTGAACCAGCGTGCACCTAATCTGTAAACTTGGGTTAACATGAAAAAATAAAATAACACTTGCTGGGGGCCGGAATCGAACCTCCTCCCTTGCACTTGCAAGAACCAAAGGCATGCTTCTCTCCGCTGGGACATTGTTGTTACGCTGTTAAGTGTGTAACGATAACCATAATATAAGAAAGACAGTCGCTAATTAAAATTAAAAAAAAAATAAAATCGCGCTCAGGCTTCTTCATCTCTTCCGTTCGGTTTCTGCAGAACGTATTACCCTTTAGCCACCATAGCCCTGTATACATCAAAACCATAAAACACTGCAAATAAACTCAAAACAAAATCATGGATCAACTCGAAATCGATCCCTGAATTCATAGGTGACATCGGTTTTATCCAATTTCCCCTAAATCAGAAAATCCCCAATTTGAGCTCGCGAGCCCTAACAATGGCGTCATGGTGTTCCTGCGCTCAAAATCAAATTAAACTATCCAGGCACGTTTCAAACATCATTATTAACACGAATCCGTAATCAAAACCTGTTTATGGTGCACTAATGATCAAAATCGAATGAAAATAAAACGAGGCAAACAGTGATATAGCGACGGTGATTCACGAAGCTGTAACGCTCGGGAATGGTTGGGAGAGCTTCAGAGACGTCCCAGGAAGGTCGTTTGATCCTCTAAACTTCTTGAATTGGCCTGGAATTCCAAACCGAATTGCTCTTTCTCTCTTGAATTTTTGAAGTTGATACGTGCTATTCTTTGCTTGCAACCCTTGTCCAGTCCCCCAAAAGTCCCCTTGGTCTGATCAATTTTGTGCTTTTATATTGCTTGAATTAGGTTAGCATCATGAGATAAAATCTTTGCAAATCAAGACTTTGATATAAGAATATTGAATCTTTCCCTTTTGGTTTTCCATCAAACTTGTACGATTCTGTCTTTCCAAAAAAATCAGATTTTTATGACCTCTTCTTTATTAACCATGATTTTCCTTTATTTAAATTGAATTTAGATAAATCAATAAAAAAAATAATAATAAAGATATATCATGAAAATAAATGGGACCTAGCTTATGGACCTCAATAACTTATTCTTTGGGCCTTAATTTTGATCAAACCCAAGGCCATGTCAATTAATTCAATTACTTTGTATTTTATTTAATTTATTTAATTTTTAATTGAATAAAAATCCAAATAAATATAAATAATGGTTAAAGATAAATGAATTGATTTTAAGGGTCTAGATCAGGAGAGTGCGTTTTGGAGCTTTGTGTATTAATTTGAACTTGAATAGAAGAAATAGTATTGGGCAAATTTTGGGGTATGACAGACAGCGACTGCGGTGGAATATTGGAGGTAGAAGAGGATGGATCAGGGGTGAGGATTAGACATACCCAATAGGCTGTGCTTTTTTTATTCCAGAACAACTTATGTATAATATTTTACTATTTTCAGAACAACTTTTTGTACTTATCGTTTATTATCGTTTGATATTTCTTATTGTCATTTAACATTTATATTTCGTTTGCGTTTTTACTATCGTTTTAATCTAATTTTGTATCAAAATTTTGATGAATTTCTAAAAAAAATCACTGTCAGGAATTATTTCTGAGATACATCTCCGAAACACTTTCCAAACACATAAAAAGTAATTTCAGATATGTATATCCGAAAACACCTTTGTTATAATATGTTTGGAATTTTTAAGGGGTGTTTTTCACCCCCTACATTACAAGATGAAAAAAAAATTCTCAATATTCTTTTACATCGACAACTTATATATTTGTAAATTAAGGGAAAATTATAATCACTTTCTTTAAAACTTACTAAAATAATACCAACACCCTCGTTAATTTTAAAATATATATTGAGAAATGCTAACTAGTGCCCTCAGGGCAATGGTTAAGCATTAAAAAATAGTAAATTTATCTCGGTAATCTGCATATTTAATGTCTCGAAAATTAAAATATTAAGTTTTCTATAAAATAGTTTCTATTTTTGTAATACTTAACTATTATCCTGAGGGCACTGGTTAGCAAGGCCCATATATACTAATCTTCTAAGTTATCATCAAATAGACAAACACATTCCTTCTACATTAACAAACACTAGAAAAAAGATTGAGTATACTGACAAAATATTTTATTAACAGGCAAAAAGATCCTCCATATTATCCTGGGTAATTTTAATTCTTGGATAAAACCTGGGGGGGTTTTCTTCTTAGAAGTATATCATTGTCCTTCTACAAACTATATGCTGAGTTAACATCTCTTTTTAGATCATAACGATAAGGCACACAGTGGCCATAATTGGGGGAGAAATTTTTTTCTTTAGATGACAAAATAGTATTCTCTTTTCAAGAATAAAAGATTTGATATCAGTGATGCACCACTTAAACAAACAAAAAACAGATATACATTAGAAATTCTTTAAATTAATAATCTCAGGATCGGAAAAATTTATTAATTTAGAGTTATTAATTTATCGATAAATTAAAACGTAAATTAGTAACTACTGTGTTCATATGCATTGGAAAACAGATAACTATTGAATCATATTTCAATAGAGTGTAATATTTTTTTTTTCGGTTTCAATGAATTATTAATTTATGATTTTCTTGGGACCGAAAATTATAAAGGGATCTCCCGAAAAATTATATCTTATTATTTTATCGAGTATTTCAATTTTTTTACATAGGCCCAAGTCATATATATATATATATATATATATATATATATATATATATATATATATACACTAATTTAAATATATACATACTAATTTTTGTACATACTAGTTTAAATATATATAAATTTTCAAAGATGCATCATCGAATTCACCCTATAAATTTTTGCGGATGCATCTTTGGACCATTTTTTAACAAAAATGGAGTGATTTCTTGATTTGCGAAGGATGGGGAGATTTAAGATCCGTTCGAAGATGCATCTCCGAAAATTTCTGAATTTTTTTTTAGGTTTTCAGCAAACACTATAGAGGTGGGGAAAAAACTCTCTTAAATCATGTGATAATACATGATTAGATGTATGTGAATCTTTTTATTAGAAAGAGGGCCTAAGCCCATTCAGTTGTGAAATGTTTTTTAGAGATTCTTTTTCCACCTCTATACTTTCTTAGGGGTTTCTGGCGTAATTTTTTTTGCTCCCGGAATTTGGAGATACATCTCTGAACGCATCACATTTCATTTTTTTGAATAAAATGTAAATTCGAAGATGCATCTCCGAAAACACCTAGAGTATATAATTTAACTCATGACAGAACTGAATGCTCTTGGATGTCCACCTAGATCAGCTCATGAGGAAATTTTGAAGAACCATCAGGCTGAGGATGGCCATGTCACTGATGTCTTGTCGATCTGTCAGCAGATACAGGCAATTGGGTAGCAGACTTTGGACTTAGGGATTATTGAGAGGTGCGGACCTGAGGCAGTGTCCATCATAGAGAAGGTGGTTAGCGAGATAACGACTGCGGTGGAATATTAAAGGCAGAGGAGGGATCAGGGGTGAGGACTAGGCCTACGTTGTAGGCTGTGCTTTTTTTATTCTAGAACAATTTATGTAAAATATTTTACTATTTTCAGAACAACTTTGTTTGTTTATCGTTTATTTTCGTTTGATATTACTTATTATCATTTAACATTTTTTTCGTTCGCGTTTTTGTTATCGTTTTAATCAAATTCCGTATCAAAACTTTGATGAATTTCTATAAAAAAAATCACTATAAAGGATTATTTTGGAGATACATCGCCGAAACACCTTTCAAACGCATAAAAGATACTTTCAAATATGCATCTTCGAAAACACCTTTGTTATAGTACATTTGGAGTTTTTCAGAGGTGTTTTTCACCCCTACATCACAAGATGAAAAAATAAATTCTCAATATTCTTTTACATCAACAACTTATTGTTGGCTGGAGATTTCGTTTGGGAAGATTAACCTTCGAAAAGCTTGAGTTCGAAGAATGATGGTTACTGAAGGCCATCTTTAAAGATTTAAGAATGGCTACTGACGGCCATGTTTCAAGAGAAATGTCTAAGTTGGAACGAAAGAGAGGAATGTTAATGCTAGCACAAAAGGCACTTTTTGCCAAGACTTAGACAATTCGCGGAAAATTGCATGAAGTACTGAAGCTTAGTGTATTTCCGCATCAATTTCGAATATAGCTATACCGCCACGCGTCGAAAAGGACTCGAGCGGGAAGATTTGAATTGCGAAACGGTTTCCATAAACTGCACATCGACAGATGGCGTCCCCAGGGTTCTCGTGGATAACGTGGCATTAGATTATTGTACGACCGTTAGGGTCGAATTTAGTATAAATAGGAGTCTTAATGATAGGATTTCGTGTGTTCATTTTGTACAAATTACTCACATATCGCTCAAGTATCAAGTGTTAAGAGAAAGAGTTCGCTGAGAAATGTACGTATGACACCACCAATTTGAATACATGTGTATTTACTTTTATCAAATGTCTTTTAATTTCTTTACTTCTCTTTCCCTATTTATGCCTTTACTTTCAAAGTCATTTAATTTCCATGTACTGTAATTTTCTCGCAATTTACATTCTTGCACGTTAATTTTCTTGCAACTTACATTCTCGCATGTTAATTTTCTTGCAATTTACAATTTCGCAATTACCATGTTTCTCTTATTACGATTTATGTTTCGAAGTTATACTAACTTATGCAATTAGCGTTGTATCGAATGATTAACCATTTGAACATAAGTTCCTTGAAATCAAAGCAAACAGGTATGAACCAAATCACATCAATAAACCTTTTGTTTGACTATGTCCTAGGATCAATCTAGTCGATCCTGCGAGTAACCAAATCATATTTATTATAGTTTGGAAGACTAGCGGTTGTTTACCGGAAATCACCGTAAACAAATTGGCACGCCCAGTGGGACAGTGTCAAACTAAGTGTTATTAATTGATTGTTTTGTTTTGTCTAGAAATTGTCAAGACCTTGTATGAACCTTAGGAACGGTAAATTAACCAACAGTGCAAATCCAGTTCCTAAACGAAGGTACAACAAGAAAATGGTCGTAACGACCAGTGCAGGGGGCGAAGAAAATCCCCCACAAGGATCAGGAACAACAGCGTCAAACGCGACGAATGTTTCGACATCCACTCAAGGAGCGCAGGCCATACCGGTTTCGACAGGATCTGAGCCAGCGGGTAGTTCGCAAACCATGGTCGGAAATACTTCCACGTCAACTGGGACTATCCCAATTTCAGTATCGACTACCGCTCCTCTGTCTGTAAGTGCAAGCGAGATACCACCCGTATCGACGAACGCTGCAAATCATTTGTCCACCCCAGGACCTTCATTCACTGTAGATGGTTGGAGACCAAATATGCAATACGGGATGCCATATTCGTATATGGCAGGACTACGAGGAGCAGGACCTACATACACTACAACCAACCCAACGGCGCTTTCACCGAACGTGGGTTCAGTAGGTCGAAGCGCACACAATATTGGTGCGTCGACTCAGATTCCCCCTATGACCACGAGTACTCAAGCAGCATTCCGACAAGAAATGGATGCAAGTAACCAGGACATGGTAGGACTCCTTGCTAGAGAGTTAGGAACCATCTTCAATCCAATAGTAACAAGCATTACTAGATCTAGCCAGGATAGCGCAGAAACATACCAAAGGTTATCATCACAATTGGGACGAATGGCGGACTTTTTGGGGGTCCCACAAGAAAGACGAAGGAATAACCAATCAACCCACCAAGAAGAAGATCCAATTGTCCGACAAATTCGAAATATAGAACCCCCACCAAGGCCAAATCCAACGGGACAAAACCCAATGGTCGAAATGGGAACTCAAATCGAAACAACGGAGACTGGCCAACAGGCTATCCCTCGACAACAGCCCAGAGTAGTTATGGTAGGGAGAGACGAACATCCTGACGCAGTTGTCCATAGAGTCAGGAGAAATGATTTGGCAACAGAAAATAATCTTACTGCCATGATAGAAAGAATAATGGCTAATAACGGTTTAAATACTGGATTTCGACGACCAAATTATACATCTCCCATACCTGAATACATCATGCAAAGTGAGTTGCCAAGGGGCATTAAGGTGCCCAAATTCACCAAGTTTGCAAGGGATACTAATGAATCAACGGTGGAGCATATAGCCAGATATTTGACGGAGGCAGGAACGTTAGCAGGAAACGAGGATCTAAGGATCAAGTATTTCCCTAGTTCATTAACCAAGAATGCTTTCGTCTGGTTTACTACCCTACCCCCAAATTCCATAGATACATGGACACAACTAGAAAGATTGTTCCACGAACAATTTTACATGGGTCAAACAAAGATAAGATTGAAAGAATTGGCTAGTATTAAAAGGAAGTTTACAGAGCCTATTGATGATTACCTAAACAGGTTCCGTCTGCTGAAATTGAGATGTTTCACATTCGTCCCAGAACACGAATTAGTCGAAATAGCTGCTGGTGGTTTAGACTATTCGATTAGAAAGAAATTAGATACCCAATATTTAAGAGACATGGCCCAATTGGCAGATAGGGTTCGACAGGTCGAACGGCTGAAAGCAGAGAAGGCTAAAGTAAACAAAAGTTACAAAAAGAAAGAATATCCTACGTTGAAGTCGAAGACACTGATAGCGAAAACTTTGATGACCCATATGGCATGGAGGAGGTCGAGATAGACCTAGCTGAATTAAAAGAAGCGCCGCCTTATGCTTGCAAATTACTTACCCCTGCTAACGGGAAGAATCTAGTAGAAAATGATAAAAGCGATAGATTCCCTAAGAAAACTTATACATTTGATGTCACCAAGTGTGACGAAATATTCAATTTGTTAGTAAAAGATGGCCAAATGATAGTACCTCCTAACTCTAAAACTCCTCCGTTAGAACAACGGAAGAAGCGAGGTTTTTGTAAATATCATGGTTTTTTAGGCCATAAGACCTCACAATGTTTTCTTTTCAGGGATCTAATTCAGAATGCTCTCAAGGATGGTCGTTTGAAGTTCGCTGACAAGGCTAAGAGCCATATGAAGGTCGATACCAACCCCTTGAACATTGCTGATACCAACCTGTGTGAGCCATGTGACATCAACATGGTGGAAGTATCTGAAGTCGAATTTGCTGAACCAGAAACAAGGTCAAAGGAAAAGCAGGCTACTGATAGCCTAAATGATGACGCGGCTTTCAATACTGAAGTTGAAAGGTCCCTCAATCAAGAAATGATCGACAATCCGGAAGAAAAAACTAGTGAGGCCACTGAAGACCTCAGGATGAAACTCCAGCAGATTCAAATTTCTGAGGCCCTTCCAGCAGTTGTCAACATGGTAAATGCCAGACGACCTTTGTCTGAAATCGAAGAGTTGGAGGAATGGTTGGAAAGGCAACAGGGAAATGTGGACATTTCGCCAAAGGGGGAAACCTTGAAAGATTACCTTTGGAAATGCCACGAGAAGAATGGAGGAAAAATGCTGATGTGCCCAAGATGTTCTATAATGCTGAATCGGAGAATCCAAGCTGACTTCGAGAGGACCTTAAGAGAGAGATTGGAACAGCCTTGGAGAGGTGGAAACTTACTGCTAAGGATATACCCAAGAACTGCGGAAAGTTTGGTGAGTTTCTTGGTCAGATGCCACAAAGCAAATACGGAAGTGGTGTTATGTCCCAGATGTGGAGCTGTATATGATGAACTCCTAGCGCGTTCCCTCGAGAGGAGTTATTTTATCATGAATCGGGAAACCCAAGGTCTCCGTCCTAATTTATATCTGTTCGACAATCGAACTACGTATAAGAGGCCTGACAGTCCTCACCCTAAAGCACGAAGGGTCACATTCAAAGTCCCTGCAGATACACCTAGGGACAGATGGGTGCAAGCTGGCGCAAGAACCAATAAATGGCGAAGTTGGGAACAAGGAAGAAGAACTGCAATGGCTTATAGGAAGCAATTCCAGACCTCAAATCGAGAGATGCATAGGCTCAAGAATTACAAAGACAGAAATCCTATTTCCAGATCCCAATGGAGGAGGCACCAGAGAATGAAGAAGGCCCAAAGAGAATACAAGCCAAGGGAGATTGGAGAGTCTAGCAGCAACCAAGTCCAACACCAGGGGACAAAGATAAGCAAACCTCCGGTAGAACGCAGACTCTTCGAAGCTGAAAATATTTTAGAAGAAGAAGAAAAGATGCGGTCCAATTCCTGGAAGGAAGAAGATAGAATGACAAATGATTTCGATTCGGATGGAGTATCATCCCTCAACTTGATATGCAACGTAGTGTCAGTCCTCCCTCACGAGTTTAATCAAGAAACTGAAGTTGAGGAGTGTGAAGAATCTGACGTCGAAGAGATGGCAAAACACAGACCTGTGTGTTACTATGTGTTAAACAACGGAGCGGTTGAGGAGCAGAACGCTTTCTTCGAAAGGCCCGACGAAGGTATGCGAAATCATCTGAAACCACTCTATATAAGGGCTAAGATTGAGAACGTTGGCATTAACAAAGTCCTGGTGGATGGAGGGGCAGCAGTGAATCTAATGCCCCAATACATGTTGAAGAGAATTGGGATGTTCGACACAGATATAAGGCCTCATAACATGGTTTTATCAAACTACGAAGGTAAAATTGGGCAGACTCTGGGAGTTGTTCAAGTAAATTTGACAGTGGGTTCCGTTACCAGACCAACTATGTTTATGGTAATACTAGCGAAAGCAAACTATAACCTCTTGTTAGGAAGAGAGTGGATCAACGGAGTCGCTGCGGTGCCTTCAACTATGCACCAAAGACTAACCATTTGGAGACAAGATGGCATAGTGGAGAACATCGAAGGAGACCAGAGTTATTATATGGCTGAAGTTAATCAAGTCAATAAGACTAGTTTCGATAGGAACTTGGGAAATATAGGACCTTGTCATGCTGCAGAAGATATATACACCCCAAACAAGAACGCATTGTATTATCTATCGTTGCATCCAAATGGCTTCCAATGGAACAGGGAGATAATGGACGGTCCAGAAGAGGGCACATCAAGAGAGAATTATCCAGAGGTACGGCCAACAGGCTGGGACGACGATGTTGATAATGTCTGAGTCCTCCTTCTTCGAGAAGATTTCGGCTTATATAGCCGAGAATAAAAGAAACACGGCTCTCGAAGCCGAGTTATCAAACATAACGCTAGAATCGGTCTCAGAAATCGAAGCGATATCAGATTCAAAGTTACATGCGTCCTCTCAATCCTTTGAAGATCCAGTTCGAATGGCAAACACCACGGAGGAAGAAATTACCCAAAAATTGGATGCAATTTATGACGAAGAGCCTCTGGGATTCGAAAAAGATCCTATGGCTTCAAATATTAAAATGTTAGCCCAAGACCCACTTGAAGAAGTAAATCTCGGGGAAGGGGATCGGAAGAGGATAACGTATGTCAGTGCAAAGCTGGAACCAACTCTAAAATCTAAAGTCATTACGTTGCTGAAAGAAAACAAAGATTGTTTTGCGTGGGATTACGATGAAATGCCTGGTTTGGGACGAGATCTAGTCGAATTAAAATTACCAATCAAAGAAGGGAAAAAGCCTATTAAGCAGACTCCCAGAAGGTTCGCACCTGAAATCCATTCGAAGATTAAAGCAGAGGTACAAAGACTCCTGCGCTGTAAATTCATCCAGACCACGAGGTATGTTGAATGGATTGCTAATATTGTGCCAGTTATTAAAAAGAATGGTTCTTTAAGAGTATGCATAGATTTTAGAGATTTGAATACAGCAACACCTAAGGATGAGTATCCTATGCCTGTGGCAGAAATGCTGATAGATTCAGCAGCAGGATACGAGTATCTGAGTATGTTAGACGGATACTCTGGATACAACCAGATTTTCATTGCGGAAGAGGATGTGTCCAAAACAGCTTTTCGTTGCCCAGGGGCAATAGGCACATACAAATGGGTAGTAATGCCTTTCGGCCTAAAAAATGCTGGGGCAACATATCAGAGAGCAATGAATTCTATATTTCATGATTTTATAGAAACATTTATGCAGGTATACATAGATGATATTGTGGTGAAATCTGTATCAGATTCCAATCATCTAGATCATCTGAGCCAATCATTCGAGAGAATGCGAAAACATGGCTTGAAGATGAACCCCCTTAAATGTGCTTTCTTTGTGCAGGCAGGAGACTTCCTAGGGTTTCTGGTCCACAAGAAGGGGATAGAAATCAACCAGAATAAGACGAAAGCCATTATGGAAACAAAACCTCCCTCCACGAAGAAGCAACTGCAGTCCTTAGTGGGGAAAATAAACTTTTTGAGAAGGTTCATCTCCAATTTAAGTGGACGCACACAAGCCTTTTCACCTCTGCTTCGTCTCAAAGGAGGAAAGTTTGAATGGTTAGCTGAACATCAAGAAGTTTTTGAAAAGATTAAGCAATACTTGATGCATCCTCCAATATTGGCTCCTCCGAATGGAAAGAAGCACATGCGCTTGTATATTTCAGCTTCGGATAAAACAATAGGTAGCATGTTAGCTCAGGAGGATGAGAATGGCATCGAAAGAGCCATCTATTATCTAAGTAGAGTACTCAATGATGCAGAGACTAGGTATAGTGCAATAGAAAAACTCTGCCTTTGTTTATATTTCTCATGTATTAAACTCAAATATTATATAAAGCCAGTTGATGTTTATGTTTCGTCCCATTGTGATGTTATTAAACACATGTTATCAAAACCTATATTACACAGTCGAATTGGCAAGTGGGCTCTGGCCCTAACTGAGTACTCATTAACATTTCAACCCCTTAAGGCTATGAAGGGGCAAATTGTGGCAGATTTCATTGTTGATCATGCAGTGGTGGAAAGTTCTCAACAATATGTGGAATTGCCACCCTAGAAGTTATACTTTGACGGTTCAACTCACAAAGAAGGAACTGGCGTTGGAATATTGCTAATTTCTCCTGAAGGAATTCCAACAAAGCTTAAGTATAAAATCGAAGGCCCTTTATGTTCAAATAATGAAGCTGAATACGAGGCGTTAATAGCCGGACTTGAAGCTTTGTTAGAATTGGGGGCAACCAGAGTCGAAATTAAAGGAGACTCCGAATTGGTGATTAAACAATTGACGAAAGAGTACAAGTGCATCAAAGAAAATTTGATCATGTACTTTATCATAGTAAACAGGTTGCTTAAAAAATTCGAATATGTGGATCTGAACCATGTCCCAAGGTTGCAAAATCAGGAAGCAAATGATTTGGCACAACTAGCCTCGGGATACAGGGTGTCGAAAAACAAATTCAAGGAATTAATCCAAGTAAGAGGCAGAGCAATGGCTACGAAACTTTCGCCAAGTGATTTGGAAAACTCACAAATCGGGTTTGCTAACAAAGAAGAATTTGAAGTTTTGAACATAGACTCGTTGGCAGACACAGACTGGAGAAGTCCAATTGTGAATTATTTGAAGGACCCTTCTTCAGACACTGATAGAAAGGTAAAATATCGTGCCCTATCATACTTTCTGATGGGAAATGAGTTGTTCAAAAAGACTCCTGAGGGAGTATTGCTAAAGTGTTTGGGAGAAACAGAAGCTTACTTAGCCCTCTCGAACGTCCATAGCGGAGCATGTGGTGCCCACCAAGCAGGGCACAAAATGAAGTGGCTTTTATTTCGATACGGGATGTATTGGCCTTCCATGTTAAAAGACTGCATAGAGTTCGCCAAAGGGTGTCAAGAATGCCAAGAACATGCAGGTATTCAACATGCTCCCGCAAATGAATTAAGTTCAATAATAAAGCCTTGGCCCTTTAGAGGGTGGGCGTTAGACCTAATTGGAGAAATTCATCCCAAATCATCTAGAGGTCAAAGGTATATTTTAGTAGGAATCGACTATTTTACAAAATGGGTCGAAGCTATACCACTTGCGAATGTTGATCAAGAAGCCGTGATCGAGTTTATTCAAAAACATATTATATACAGATTTGGGATCCCGGAAAGTATAACCACAGATCAAGGATCAGTGTTTACTGGACGAAAAATGCAAGACTTCGCTAAGGAGATAGGCTTCAAGTTGTTTACCTCTACACCTTACTATGCTCAGGCAAATGGACAAGTCGAAGCAGCGAACAAAATCATAATTGGTCTCATAAAGAAACATGTAGGGAAAAAACCTAAAAGTTGGCACAAAACTTTGGACCAAGCACTGTGGGCTTGTCGAACATCTCCTAAAGAAGCTACGAACACTACACCTTTTCAACTGACATTCGGACATGATGCGGTGCTCCCAGTTGAAATATACTTGCAATCAGTCCGGATACAAAGACAAGCAGAAATTCCTCCTAACATGTACTGGGAGCTGATGATGAACGAACTGGTTGACTAGGACGAAGATAGACTTCGAGCCTTGGAGATGATAAAGAGACAGAAAGAAAGGGTATCCAGAGCATACAACAAAAGGGTGAAAGGTAAAACGTTTATTAATAATGACCTAGTGTGGAAAGTTATTTTACCTATAGATCGAAAGAACCAAGCTTTGGGGAAATGGTCCCCACACTGGGAAGGCCCTTTTCGAATCTTGAAAGTATTTTCAAATAATGCTTACGAGATAGAAGAATTAGCAGAAGATCGTAGAATCTTAAGGGTAAATGGGAAGTATCTAAAGAGATACAAACCAAGCATGCACGAAGTAAAGATTGCCAAAACGTAGATATTTAAGTAACACTACGTAAGCCAAAATGGTCAAATTTGCACCAAAATGGCTCTGTGACCAGGAAGCATTTATAAATAAAAACACGGCAAAAGATCTTCATTAATTGAAAAGCGAAGAGTACAAACGACTTTGGTCTATATAGGACATCAGAGATTACAAAAGTGGAGCAGCAAAAAGAAAAGAACTTAAAAAGGAACTATCCTTTAGTTCACCCTCTGGTCTAAATCTTCCAAAGATAGCGGATGAAGACCCTCTACTTCGAACATGTTCATACGACCCGAGTCCCGCATCCTTCGCACCACACCTTTCCTGAGGAACAAGTAAGATAAAAACCTCCCAAAAGGAAGGCAGCTGACTGAACCCTCGCGAGAGGAAGTTAAAGCAACAGTTTCCACAAGCCCTCTGAAGATCAACAATGGAAAGTTGATCTTCTCCCCTCGCAAAGCACAGGAGATGAACTCCAAATCCTCCACCATAATCTGGTTTTCATCACAGCTTCGTGGATAGAAGTTACCCACTAGAAGTTGATGCCAAATCCTAATGAGTTTGGCGGTGTAAGGATCATTCTCCATGAGACTCGCCAACAGAACAGAAGTGGTCATGGTGAAACTGTTATCATCAAAGGTTGCCCCAGTGCTACTGCAGCGCAACAAATCAGAGATGGTGGAAGGCGTGATAGATATATCGGCCCCTCGAATGTTAGAAACTATAGTAGTTCTTCCTTCAGGATCAATGCGTAGGTACGCAAACATCCAGAAGTCAGCAAGCATCTTAGGATAAACGTTTCCTTCTAGGATTGATAGGTAAAAGCCCATCTCCTGATTCTGGAAAAGGGCACGAAGGCTGATGCGATGCCTGATGAATTCTTCTGGGCAAGGTTTGAACTCTTTTTTGATGAAAGTTACAATGTTAGCATAGGTCAGGTTGTTGTTGAGTGCCATGCTAAGAGTTGAAAAAGTTTGAAGTTGAAAAGAGCGCGAGAAGGAAGAGGAGAGTTCTGAAATGAAGGGGTAAAAAGAGTGTGAAGAGAAGAAAGGGACACTAACCCTTTATATAGACAAGAGGAACGGTAAGGAAACGTTTTTAGTTTTAAATGATTGATTAGACTGCATTTGGTGTTTCAGAGGGAAGTTATGATCACCGCCGTTTCCCGCCCTTGGAAGTTGGAATGTAATCATAAAACTGATGCACGCACGTCTTAAAGAGACGTTTAAGAAGAAATAACGTCAGCAAATAATGATGATTACGGCTAAGGGAAGGAGAAACGTCAAGTCTAGGGTTGCGAAGGATAATCGAGCCACGTGAGGCATTTATTAAGATTACTGTGGCGTAAAAAGAAAAGAAGATATCGGCAATATTGTGAAGTATGGCCAAACATTTATCGTCGATCATTTCAGAGTAAAATGTGAATACATAGAAAGACAAGTTTGCATATATTCTGAAAAGGAACGATTACAAAACAAAGGATCGGTGCTACAAAGAAAAAATACAAAGCTCGAAGACAATTAATTAAAATCCTTGGGAAGGCTATCTTTGATCTTTGAATGTTGAGCCTCCCACGAAGACATACTAAGCTCGAGTAATGCTTGTTGCCTCTTTAACTCTTCGATCTCTGGCACCAATTTCTGCGCAGCTTCGAAGTGTTGGATACTCAGCCGTGCTACTTCAGCTATCTTTAGATCATTGGATTGGTGAATAGCTGCTTGGCGAGACTCGACTTCTTGTATCTTCTCTTCAAGTTTCTTAATCTCTTGCTTCCAAGATTTTATATTTTTCTCACACTCATCATATTCTTCTTGTTTCTTCAGACGCTCCATCCTAAGAGCGTCACCCTTGTTGGTTGCCTCAGTGGCAGCTTTCCATGACGAACTATGAGAGGCCATTTTTGCAGCAAGCTCTTCATTAACCTTGTTCTGTCGAAGAATGTTAGCCTGAAGCTGGTCTAGTAATGAGCCCAGAAGTACAATCACATCTGAAACCTCTTTCAGAACCAGGAGTAAATCCACCTTTTTCAAAAGTTGCTTCAAGTCATGACATTTCATGGAATCCTTGCTTAAGAATTCGACGAGGTTCGTTTCGAAGAATTTTTCCCTTATTTGATGAAGGAGGCTGGAGATATCCTCTTTGTCTCCAGATTTGGTCTGAACAGTGGGAGAAGCTTCAGACGTGAGAATTGAAGTACTATCCATGGTCATCATGGTTTTGAGAAAGCTGAGAGGATCAGTTTGTTTAAGTTGCTCCAATTCTGAAGGAGTAGGTGTGGGTGGAGTAGTTTCAGGAATATCGACAGTGTTGAAATTTGAGTTTCCACAGGGGTCTGTTTCGACTAACTTGGAGGTTTCCTCTTCGACACCTTGATCAGATACGGTGTCCTCACTCCCAATCGATGGCACCGCTGCATTATCTTCGCCTAGGAATTGACCCTCCTCACCCATACATGTGTCTTTGCGAATAGGAGGAGAATCATCAGTCGAATGGCTTACTTCAATAGGAGATGCAATATTGATAGTGGCAAGAGGAGTGACATCTTCAAGGACTGGTGAAAGTACATGAGAGATGTGCTGAGAGGCACCTGCAAAATGAGAAAATATGGGTAATTATAGTGCGAGAGTTGCAGGAAAATTATTTGATTTAAGCAAGAGACTTCTTGGCTCACCTTGGGGATTACCAAGGTCAATTGCAGCATTGAAAGAGTTAAAGTCAGAAGTAGCGGTTCCAATATCATCCTGAAATCATAAGGTGACGTTAACTTAATCATTCGAAATAAAATTCATAGAAATGATTATGTTGTAAAGACCCAGATACCTTAGCTGCATTAGTGGCTGGACTTGAATTATGGCTTTCCATCACTAGAGCGTTACTAGTGGTTTTCAAAGGTGATTCTTCAGAAGGCGCTTTATCACTCGAAGAGGTAATCTTCGAAGATCCAAGTTTTTTCCCTTTGCCCACAGGAGTGGTAACCTTTTGTTTTTTCTTGGTCCCTTGTCTGGTGCGAGGGGTAGATTTGTCGTCCCCATCCGAAGCAGCATCTGGAGTAGCAGTTGGAAGATTCTTTCGCTTCGAAGATGTCGGAGGCTTTGAACTCTGAAGGGAACAAAATACATTAGAAGAGAAAATGAGCGTTATCCGTAAGACGTGCAAAATTGGAATTTGAAGGACGTGTGTACCGTGGGTTTCGCATCAGTTGTGACAGAGTCACTCTCACTTGATTTCTTGCTCTTCGAGGCCTCAGAATCTTTCTGCACAGGAATGGTTTTAGCCTTTCTCCTGTGAGCAACTGCTGTAACAAAGATGGAAATTATTATCCTAGTGAGGGATAGAAAAGTCAATCTAAAATTAAATAGACCCAAACCTTCGGGTATTGGAGTCAAGACACGAACGTGTTTAAGATCTATATGAAGATGCCCTTTGAAAGTATCCAGGGTATGCTTAGTCGGGACCACTCGCTCAGCGCGTTTTTTGGTACTCTCTTGAAGAATTTTGAGAGCATTCCCACACACGAACCAGTCTGGGAAAGGAGGACTTAAAGCCACACCAAAATCAGCACTTGGTAGTGGAGGGAATTTCGGAGGATTAAGTTTAAATGCCACTTCATAACGTAGTTCTGGTCGAACAGACGGAGGCAATTTTAACTTACCCAGTTTTGCAGAAAACTTTTCACGTAAAGTGACAGCAGCTTCGCGAACGGTCCGACTAAGGTCATCAGGCCTGTAAATAGTTTCAAAGAACTTTTGAAAGGCTTGGATTTCTTTAATATGAGTTGAAGTACCTTTGCGGAATTTATCCTGCACAGCAGCAAAAGCTTCAGTTAGTTCTTGAGTAAGGCCTTCGACATCATAGATGTGTGTGGTATAATAATCTGACCACCATTGTTGAAAATCTGGTATGGTATAGAAAGCAGGTACAAAAGAGACAGGTGCAAGTGTGAAAATATCAGTGTATTTGGCTATTTTCGCTTCACATTCCTCTTCGGTTAGGTATAAGGTGCGGAAGCACATGTGGTTCCTTTTGTCGTACAAGCACTTGGGTTTCACTTGGACCAAGCCAAACTGTCTTGACACAAGATTTGGCTGATAGCAAACGAGGATGTATTGACCTTTGGAAGGTCGAAGCCGATAATAGAATAACCTTGGGATAAGGAAAGCTTCCCAAATAGCCAGAGACTCAGCTTGATGTTTCGGAGATCTTACAGGAAACTCTCGAGTAAACCATTCAGGACCCACAGCTCTTCGTACGAATGGGGCCATTGAAGAAATGAACTGGTAACGTTTAGCAAACATCATTATATATGCTAAAAAATGTTCACGAAGTTTCCCAGTTTCTTCTTTTGGGGTCAGCAAGGCCAATCGAGTCCCTTCGACAGTTCGATCTTTGATTTCTGGAAGTTCTTCGTTAATGATGCCCCGGAACGGAAGGTGAGCCTCGAAAGTGGCATTAAGCCATAGTTGTAATAACCAGAAGGGACCAGCGAAAAGAAGAGATCCTGTTGTGTAAGTCTTTACAAGGTCTACGGCTTCACTAAGGTTTTCGTAAAGAAATCCTAGAATCAATTCGCTCAGGTTCAGTTTCTTTCCATCGTGTAATTGATTAGCCATGCATAGATATCTTTTTTCTACTTGTATGGATCGAGAGCAGAAAACACATCTCGAAAGCCATAGTGCCAAAAAAGCAATATGTTCTACGTCAGAGACCTCAGCATTTGTCTGATCATGGTATTGCTGGATGAAAGCAGTATAAGTAACTGTGGCTTCATTGAAGTTGATGGTATCAACATCCGAGACATTAGGGTCAAAAGTTTCACCAGTCGGTCGAAGACCTGTGATGGCAGCTACATCGAAAAGGGTTGGAGTAATCATTCCGCATGGGAGATGAAAGGTATTATGAGAAGCGTCCCAGAAATGGATTGACGCTACTAACATGGTTTGGTTATACTCTAAACCAGTCTTAGACAACTGAATGAGGTCGTAAATCCCTAATTCTTGCCAGAAAGAGGCCTTTTGTTTCTCTACTTTGTTCAACCAAGAATAGTATAGTTCTGGATCTTTTGCTAAAGGGATTGACCTAAAAACCCTTACAAAATTGGTTACATAATCTAACCTAATTTTCTCTAAGACTAGGGAAGGCGTAGTCGAAGCTTCTCCTGTAGGGTTAACATCTTCTGAGATGGGATTACCTTTGTCATCTATTTTTATCTTGCTCACCAGAGGCCTAGTTTTATAATACGCAAGAAAGAATTTATCTGATGAACTGTTTTCTCCTGATAGTGGGCCCATGAAGGCACAAGTCTTTTCAGAAAGTTCAAAAGGGATAAGTACCTGAGAAGCGTAAATAGCGTGTTCTTCCGCAGTATTCGGTTTGGGTATGTATTCCTGATTCCCCAGTTGTGTAGGTTTCTGAAGCTTCAGAATTGGTTGGAGAATATTTGAAGAAGACGCCATTGAAAAATGTTGATTTGAGGAAGAAGTTTGAAGAAACTGAGCACGTTGTTTTCTGGAGAGAGTTTGAATGGAACTGAAAGGAAAAAGAAAGGAAGAGGCTAGGTATTTAAAGGTTTAACGGGAACCCTTTCAAACCTTTTGGGTAAAAACTGGAGGACACGCGGCAAGTGTTGATTTAATCCAACGGCGGTCGAACAGTCACCAGCTTTATTCCTAGGATATAGGAGTAATGATCATAAAGTAAGGTCAAGACGTGGGAACGCAACTGTTGAGAAGACGTTTCTGAAAGTGATAAGACGTTTTGGAATTAGAGTTGTAATTGATTATGACGTCAATTATTAGTCTTGGGACTCTAAGAAAGCAAAACAAAATCCCATCGTGGCAAGAAACGCCTATTTCTTTCGTTTATCGAAACATGCATTTATTGGGGGCAATTTGTTGGCTGGAGATTTCGTTTGGGAAGATTAACCTTCGAAAAGCTTGAGTTCGAAGAATGATGGTTACTGAAGACCATCTTTGAAGATTTAAGAATGGCTACTGACGGCCATGTTTTAAGAGAAATGTCTAAGTTGGAACGAAAGAGAGGAGTGTTAATGCTAGCACAAAAGGCACTTTTTGCCAAGACTTAGACAATTCGCGGAAAATTGCATGAAGTACTGAAGCTTAGTGTATTTCCGCATCAATTTCGAATATAGCTATACTGCCACGCGTCGAAAAGGACTCGAGCGGGAAGATTTGAATTGCGAAACGGTTTCCATAAACTGCACATCGACAGATGGCGTCCCCAGGGTTCTCGTGGATAACGTGGCATTAGATTATTGTACGACCGTTAGGGTCGAATTTAGTATAAATAGGAGTCTTAATGATAGAATTTCGTGTGTTCATTTTGTACAAATTACTCACATATCGCTCAAGTATCAATTGTTAAGAGAAAGAGTTCGCTGAGAAATGTACGTATGACACCACCAATTTGAATACATGTGTATTTACTTTTATCAAATGTCTTTTAATTTCTTTACTTCTCTTTCCCTGTTTATGCCTTTACTTTCAAAGTCATTTAATTTCCATGTACTGTAATTTTCTCGCAATTTACATTCTTGCACGTTAATTTTCTTGCAACTTACATTCTCGCATGTTAATTTTCTTGCAATTTACAATTTCGCAATTTACATGTTTCTCTTATTACGATTTATGTTTCGAAGTTATACTAACTTATGCAATTAGCGTTGTATCGAATGATTAACCATTTGAACATAAGTTCCTTGAAATCAAAGCAAACAGGTATGAACCAAATCACATCAATAAATCTTTTGTTTGACTATGTCCTAGGATCAATCTAGTCGATCCTGCGAGTAACCAAATCATATTTATTATAGTTTGGAAGACTAGCGGTTGTTTACCGGAAATCACCGTAAACACTTATATATCTGTATAAATTTAAAGGAAAATTACAATCACGTTCTTTAAAATTTACTAAAATAATACCAACACCCTCATTAATTTTAAAATATATATTAATCTTCTAAGTTATCATCAAATAGACAAAACAAACACATTCCTACTACATTAACACAACACTAGAAAAAAGATCGGGTATACTAACAAAATATTCTTTCATATAGGTATGTTTGCTTTGGTTTTTTTTAAAAATGACTTTTGTAGTGTTACATAATTTTGGGAAAAAAATTTTACAAAAAAACTTTTTATAAAAGCTTTAAATAAAATTTTTGGTTGAATAGTTATTCTTAAAATGTGATTTTAGATATTTCATTTATTTATGAAAAAAATTAGATATTAAAATTTTAAAAAATCACTTAATTTTGAAACTATTTCAAATATATTTTTATAAAAATTATTTTTGAAATACAATTTCTTTTAAAAATTGCGATTTTGACTAAATTTTGTTGTTCAATTATGTTTATGTTATAAGATGTCAAAATTAATGTTTTATTTTATAAAAACCGAATATAAAAAAACTTGTAAAATTTTGAAAAATAGTTTTGGAAATTTATTTTTAAAAATAAAAAATCTATTTTTTCTAGATGAAACAAAGGGGCATTTTTTTAGATCATACGATTTAAAATCAATGCTGAGATTTGCATTGGTGTGATATGTATTTAAACCAGAATCTATGCATTTGAGTGAAATCTAAGACATTGATTTTAAATCGTATGATTATTATTAAAAGCTCTCAGTTCACATAATAGCTAAAGTTCTCATTTGATACGTGTATATATATATATATATATATATATATATATCTATATATATATATATATCTATATATATATATATATATATATATATATATATATATATATATATATATATATATATATATATTTTGTTGGAGGTAACTCGAGGGGGTCAACGAGGGAGCACTTTACTTGGGACACACCTTTGTGAAAGACACACCACATCTCCACCTAAAACCTTAAGGTTGATAGGTGTGTGGGTTCACATTATTTACTTGGGACACAGTTTGTGAGACACAAACCACATCTCCACCTAAAACCTTAAGGTTGATATGTGTGTGGGTTCTCTCACTTATAAAGTGTTAATTCTTCCATTTTCTAATCAATGTGAGACTTCTTCCTCACACTTGATTCTCAATATATATATATATATATATATATATATATATATATATATATATATATATATATATATATATATATATATATATATATATATATATATATATATATATAAGAAAACAATATGCTTATGAACTTCCTATAATGTCCTTTTTGATAAATTTAACACCCTGCTTTTTGATGGGCATTCATGTACTATATTTATTGCCCCAAATAATCATTACTTTGTTCATGCCTCTAACACTCATTGGTCTACGTATGTGTTGGTAAATCCAACAATTTGAATTTTAAAAATGTTTGCATTCAATTTTGCCTACCTTTCTGAATTTCAGCCTATAAATATATGCAACTACAACTCCAAAAACCATGATACTGATCTCCTATTTTTTTAGTACGTTTTATGGTTGTTATTTGATTTCATATCACAAATTCGCTTTGTTTGATTTTTAAAAAGAATTGTGGAAAGTCGTTGTAACAAATAAGAAGATGTATTTTGACATGATTGTTTATGACAAAGAGGTTGCTCAATAAGCTTGAATGTGAATATATTTGTGAAATACATTTTTCAGTTTGTTTATAGCACATATGTTTGGGTGAATATTTTTATGGACTATAACTTTCACATTGTTATAAACAATTTGTTTGTTGAATGTCTTTGCGTTATATGCCATAATATATTTCTATGTTTTTCTAGGGTACTGATATACATGTGGTTGTTCCTCCATTAGCCGGTAACTACACAGTGGCGGATCCAGATTTTTTTTTAAATGGGGGCAATAAATAATAAGAAAATAATTTATATTATTTGTCAAAATAAAAAGATATTTTAAGTTTTTACATAATATAGGATTAAAAAAGGTTTAATATTATTTTTTGTTGCGTATGTTAACTTCGGGGTTCATTTTGATTTCATAATTTAAAAATTTTCCATATTGACTTTTTAACTCTTTAAAATATATCATGTTTTCTTTTTATCAAATTAACGACGAATTTAGCAATCAATTTTCTAAAACTTTCTATTACTAATCGGACGAAAAAAACTAGCAATATTATATACTTTCAAGAGTTAAGAAAAATAATTAGAAATCAAAATAAACAATAAACTTAACATAAGACAATAAAATAACATTAAACAATGGAAAATTAAATTTTTACTATGTGTTTTTTCTTCATCAATATCGTCTTTAGTATGACATCAATAAAAAATTGTACTAATTTATTTTTGATCAGTCTCTATAATATAATAAATATGCACCTATGTAAAACAATAAAAAAATTATCTATTATCAAATTAAACTTTAAAGTTAATTTAATATAAAATAAAAAATATAACTTCAATATAAAATTATAATGATAAATTAGTATTGACAAGTCTCAATATTACATTACAAAGCACACACAAAATTAGTGAAAGGAGATACTAAAACACATAAAATTAGATACACTTTATTGCAAACCTTAAGTGGGGGTAACAAATAGACAATATAAGTGGAAAGAAATTTTGTATATCTATATTAAAGTAATTTTTACCTTGTGGGGGCAAGAGCCTCTCTCTATAACACATGGATCCGCCCCTACACACTATATCAAATTTACATGTTCAACGCAACGAATTGGTCTTCCTTCCACCACAAGTTTGTACTGAAACCTTCTAGGTCCAACTCAATGAATTGGAAGCACTGAGATCGGAGAAGGCTAATTATTTAATTGTTCTAAAAAAACTTAGAACTTTATAGATTTGATCGAAGTTGAATGGAATCGGATCGATATTGATAACATCATTATTTTAATATAGGTTTAATTGTAACTTTGGTCCCCTACTATAATTTTTTTTAATTTTGATCCCTCTTTTTTGAAAATTTTAGTTCCTAACTAATTTAAAGTCAAATTTTAATGGCAATGTACTTATTTTATTAAGATAGGAACAAATCAACAATATTTCAAAAAAAATTTGGCCTTATTTTATTATTACTACCTTTGTTTGTGGGTTTTGACGAGTCAGGGGTGGTTGAAAATATTAAATTTGTGATGGTAAAAAACTAGCTACCTTAATAACTATGGTTTCCTATGTCACTATAGCTAACCGCCATTGAGTGGTCTAGCTACGACTCAATTTTCAAAACGGCCATTGAGTGGTGTAGCTACGACTCAATTTTCAAATTTAATATAATGAGAAATGAATGTTAATTACTAGCCATTTTTATGAAAATTTTAGTAGTTAAAAATTGAATTAATTTCATCTTAATACAATAATTTTTTATATTTATTGATTAAATTTATTGGTATTTTAAATTAGCTTGACTAAATGTATGAATAAATTACGTGTTATATGATATAATTGATTGATATTCTAAAAAATTATGAATAAAAAAATGTTCATGTCTTAAAGAATATTTGATTATGAGAGTATTGATTAAAGATATACATAATATTTCATTTAAATTGGTTTTATTAGATAGACTTTTAAAAATTATGAATTTTTTTTTTACAGAAGTACTCTTCTTTTATTCGAAATTTATTTGTGGAAGATTGAATTTTACTCTTCTTTAAAAAGTTGAGTTAATTTTAATAAAAAAATTCAAATTAATTGTTTATAATAATCATTAATAACTATATTAATATCTTTTAAAAAAACTATATTAATATAATTTTTATGATATCATCATAAGTAATAAGAAGAATTAATTATCTATTATTTAATTTGAATTTTGTTACATTTTTTAAATTTGTTGTTTAATATTTGATTTTAGTTGATTTTAGTAAATGAATGATCGATTTATATTCAAAAAAAATTATGAATAAAAAAAACTGTCTTAAAGAAAATCTATATTATGCCAGACTTAATTTGATTTTTATTTGTCTTAAATATTTGATTAGGAGAGTTTTAATAAATTCAATTATGAAAAATATACATAATATTTAATTTAAATTAGTTTAATTAGGTAGATTTTTAGAAATTGTGATTTTTTTACAAAATTACTGTTATTTTATTAGAAATTTATTGGCAGAAGACTGAATTTTGCTTCTTCTTTGAGAACTTGAGTTAATTTTAATAAAAAAATTCGAACAAAATTCGAACTGTAATTTTGTTATAATATATATTAGTAAGTTATTAATTGAAATTTATATAACAAAATCAATAATTATGAAATCTTTTTTTGTACAAAAATGATAATACAATATAATTGAATTAAATAAATTTTAATAAAAATATAATAGAATGAGGCATAAAATAATACGGGTGAAATGCATTAAAAATTAAAGATTATAATGTATTATAAATAAAAATTGGTAAGATTATAAAGTATAGTATTGTGATCTAGAAAAAATACATAAGAAATGTATGAATCAAATAGTATCAAAATTGTATGATAATATGAATCAATCTTAATTATTTTATGATCACAAAAATAAAATTAATATATAATTATGATTTAAACATGAAAATTATATTTATTTACAATTTTAATAAATTTTATTCTCTCCTAATATGAAAATTTTATGCAGCGGGAAAAATAAATTTATTGGTAAAAAAATTAAATAATAACGAAAACAAGTTTACTATTGACTCGACTATTTTTGTAAATAATGCAAAAAAAATATTATATAAGAAAAAAATATATTATTGATTAAAAAATAATACTTATATAGATGAAATATTCTTAATTATTTTATGCTCACAAAAATAAAACTTATATATAATTATTGAATCAAACATGAAAATTATATTTGTTTAAAATTATATAATAAAATTTATTTTTTCCTGATATGAAAATTTTATGCAACGGAGAAAATATAGTTAATGATAAAAAAAGTGATAAAAAACGGGAACTAGTTTACTATTTATTCAATTATTTTTGTATTCAAATATTTTTGTAAACAATGGCAAATAAAAATATTTTTATATAGAAAAAAAATAATATTATTGAATCAAATAATAACTATTTTTGAAAAAACGTAACGCACCGGTACCCGTACGAATGCACATTCCATACTTAGGGGTGGCAAAACGGGTAGGTCGCCCCCGCCTTATGCCCGTAAAAAAATAGCAGGGCGGACAAGCCCGCCAAGTGGAAATGAGCATGGAAATCTAGGCCGCCACTCCAAGGTGGCGGATTGGAGGACGGCAGACTTGCCCGTCTATTTTTCTCTTCATTTTTTTAATAGATTATTTGACTATTTTTACATTTCAATTAGAATTTTCACTTATTTTTTAGATCAATTTTCTATAAAGCATCTTTTTTAATAAATTTTACTTAAAAAATATTGTATATATTCATAAATAAATGTATAAAATAAAACCATCAAGAATTGCTATTACTAAATTAACTAAAAAATGATGGACTTAAGGAGGGACAGACTGAACAGATCGGCTAAACGGGTTTTGAAAGGCGGAGGGCTTTGGTTGGGCGGGTATTGGTGGGCGACGCGGCGGACCCAAAATCCCAATCCAATCAGCCATTTTTTGACGGGTATGCGAGCCAGTCCGGTGGACCACAACCCGTTTTACCACCCATAGTCATACTAAAATATGTGCAAGCCCACGAGTTATTATATTTTTTTACAATTAAAGAAATTAAAAGTAAATATATTTTAAATAATATATAAATCTCACTCTTATTACATTTTAGAAGCATATGTGCGTAGTGCACCAGTATCCGTACGAATGCACGGTGTCCAGATCAAAATTTGTGTGAATCCACGAGTTATTACATTCTTTTTACAATTAAAATTTTTTTAAAATAATATATAAATCCAAATACAAGAAAAATGTTTGTTTTTTAATTATCTATGTTACTAATATTTTTGTTTTAAAATTTGTTACAATTTAAGATACATTACTTTTTAGGATAATATTTAAAAAATTGAAATATATATTATTATTATAAAATAATTTTGTTTTTATTTAAAAAATATGTCTTTTTTTTTAAATAATAAACTCTTTTCGTAAAATAATTTTGTTTTTCTCAATTATATTTTGAAAACAAAATCGTGCCTATCCCACTAATACGTGCGAACGCACGGGTATCCCACTAGTGTGTGTGTATATATATATATATATATTATTTTTATTTTTTTTGAAATAAAATGACATGCAAAAACATCTTAATAAAATATGACATTCCAACCATTGGCATTTTGTGCAATTGTGAAGTATACGCTCTTTATTAGTTAAATCAAAACTAGTAACTTCTTTTTGACAGAATAACTAACTTTTTATAACAATCCAACCCAATAAATTTACCTACATAGGGTTGCTAATTAAAAATGATAAAAGATGGTTTGTTATAGCATCAATAACTGATCGAATAGTATAATTAACAAATAAAAACTAGTTTTGCAAAGGTGTCAAAAAAAGGATTTAGAATCGTCCTTTCCGAATTCCTGCCCATGCTATGGCTGCAACTGCAATACCCCCCAAATGTGCGGATCCTGATATCGTATTGTCTCCCTACAGATCAATTTGATTGTTTTAGTACACTGAATGTCAAAGTTTGTAGAAATTATGGTAATATCATAGAGTAAGGTTATGAGTCTAGCGATGCTTTCTGGACAATTATGCGACTTGAGATGGAAAATGTTATGAAAGAAATGTAAACATGATAATTGATAAGTTAGACAGAGTCCACCATACCTCAATTATATTCAGCAAATCTTTCCCGATCAAAAAGATACCCTTCATGAACCATAATTTACATGAGAAAAAAGGATATGAGAGTCTCCAACTAACAAATTTCACTTTTTTGACCTAGCATAAAGTAAAGAACAGCTTACCAGCAACGCCGCAGGAACTGGTATAAAAAAGTTTAAGTATAAAGTTGCTCTTGGATTGAGGAATATGTCCAGCAGTATAACTGCATTCACAGCTCCACTTGCTCCCTAATCATTGGCAAGTTCTGGTTAAGTTAATATGACTTTAACTAATGCCGTAAGTGATAAAAGGAAACGCTCATAAATCATAATTGACAAGTGAAGCCAAGAACATCAATAGTTGCAATACATGTCCTACGCTTCCTGATGAAGAGAAGCCGGTTATAGAATAGTTACTATAAACTCACCAACGCAAATTCCCTTGAAAAGTTGATAGCTCTCCAGTCCTGTTGCAAACAAAACGCAGAGAAACGTTAAAACCCAATAATAAAATGTTGGTGAGTATTTTTCACATCTTTCAAAGCATTTCGTTAAAAAGATGTATAAGTTCCATCCAAGAGTATAAATATTAACTTTTGTTCATGTGTTAAGAAAATATACACTAGGCAACTTAGCTACAAAATGTTTATCATCATTGTAATTTGTATACTAAAACCATACATTTCTCAACAAAAAAAAGAAGTTTTAAAACTTCTAAAGCAAATTGAAACTAAAATTGAGAAATCCATATATCAAAGGTTTGAGATTGAAGAATGAATTAGCATATAAATTACAAACTTTTCTAGCATCTGGTGAAGGCTAAAAATCAAGATTTTGTTCCTTTTATTCACCCAGAAATTTGTTAGGTGAAAAATTTAGAATTGGGAGACAGGCAGTCATTTCTAATCTCACTGGACCTTTGATGTTTGAGCCTTGTAGGCTTGATGCACCAGATAGAAAATAGAACCACCTATTGCACCAGCAAGATATAGCTTCAGCAGAAATTCAGGTCCAAATTGACTTGCAATCTGCTCAAAGCCCAATTAGAAAGAGTAAAAGATTAATGAAGCTAATGGTATTGCGGAGGAAAACAAAGCATGTAACAGCAAAATTTATCAGTTAAATGATAGTATCTGACATACTCCAACTGATGTTCTTAACAAGTCAAGTTATATGTTCCTGTGTGCAGCAACAAAGTATGGAAAATGAAAGAGACATACATTAACTCCAAAAATTTGGGAAAAACAACAAAAATCAGTCATACAAGAATTTCAGGGGATGGCTAGTGGCAAAACCAGCCTGTAATTTGTATTGTATTAAAAAACCCCAACATATTTTAGAAACTCTTTAATTTACAAACTCAATGTTTCACATATAAGGGATATTTCCTCCTAAATCTCACACCTAGTAACAGTGATACCAAGAAATTACAAAATGAATGAAACTAGTCCGAACAAGTATATAAACAGAAAAGGAAAAATATGAAATACGCATATCTAGTCATATAACACCAAGGAATTACAAAAGGAATGAACAAGTATATAAACAGAAAAAGAAAAATATGAAGTAGGCATATCTAGTCATATAACACTGAAAACCAAAGTTGATTTTGGCATGTTTAAAGCCAAAAGTGATTGGGAAAAAAAGACTATCTAAACTAAAAACTTTTTGCACAATTACTGATTATTAGATTTATATTCAGAATATTTAAGCTAAATCATTTGACAAATGGAGCGGTTCAAGACAAACCATTTGGTGAGTGAAGTGACATAAACAGTCTTCAAGAGACAGAAAATCATCTAGAATACCTAAGAACTTCAGATGTTATATGTTTCTTGTCAAAACTATTGCAATTCGAATTAAATACCAAATCCAAATTTCATAACCATATGACATATTATTCTGTGTTTTGGAGAAGAATGCGAGTCTACACACCAGCCCAAAACAAAAAATTGCTAAGATAAGAAAAGGAAAGAAAAAACGAAGAGATGAGAGAGAAATAATGATTAAAAAATACAATTCAAGAACAAGGAACCGCACATTCCCTCCAAAGAAGTAGAGTCCAATCATGTTGTAAATTAAATGCCAGGTATCTGCGTGACTGAACGCATTGGTGATCAAAGTGTGGAAGCGTCCACTCTTAATATTGTCCAAGGAGATCTGTTGACAGAAAATAAACTAATTAGTGCTCTAGATGAAGTTAAATCCATACAGACTATAACAAAACAACAACACATTTACTAATTCCATCCTTCGCTGGTAAAGTGCCAATCCAGCAATCATAATTACTTTGATGGATTCTACACTAAATGTCTAATTCTATATGCATCAGGAATGAATTTGGCCTGAGGGTCTCTTAGTATCTCCCAAACATAAACTTCAACTCGAAAATTAGGATACTCTAGCTATTAGGAATGGTTTAGAGCATAAAAATATTGTGTTTTTCCAGTTTCTATCTTCAATAGAAACAAGATAAGAATATTGATACATCTACAAACTACTAACACAATAGTAATATATCATACCGTAACAATACATCCGTATCGACAATTTTCCTAAGAAACATTTGATAAACCCAATAGTAGGTGGGAGTTACATACAAAGCAAAGGTCGAGCAAATACATTTACAAGCATCATCAAGTTGAATAAAATCCATAAATCAAGAAACTCACAGTAAAGTTATTTAGCATAAACTTTTGACTTGCTATCCTCCAAAATAAATAAACAGCAACATTAGATACAATCAAGCCGAGAACCACGTCATTTGGTGATAGCCTGTTAAACCATGACCTCCTGCAAAAACGTCAAAATATTTTATCGAAATACCATATAACATGTAAGCAGTCGAAACAAACAGGTAAAAAAAATCATGGATTTTCTGCATAGTATTATTGGTGTAAAGTTCAAGCTACAATAGATACAGCATTTGAACTTTAGTACATTACAGAATAAAAAATAGTGATTACAGTAATAAGCATTAGAATTAAGTAATAAGATTGAGAAGCAAAAACCTCATAAACCCTAATTAAACCGAATTCCAAATTATAATCATAAAATCCAATATGGAAATGAGGAATGTAAACCAAAACCAAAACAAAACAAAACAAAAATGAGCCGGAAAATTACCAACTACGGCGGTAAGAGTTATAATTTTGGTTGAAACGGAAGTTCTGACGATGAAAATGAAGTCCGGGAAAACTACGAGCAAGGAGGCTTTTGGAGAATAAAGTGGAGAGATAGTTGCGCGAGAGGGATGAGAACTGTTGGACGGTCGTTGGTTGGGAGAGAGAAGAGCGAATTATGGTGGAAAGGGAACGCCATGAGTGAAAATGGTGAATGGTGGAGGAAGAGGGAATGTGATGACCTAGATTGGAAAGTTGGGTGATGTGAGAATGAGGATGAGTGTGAGAGATGCGGTGAGAATTGAAGGAGAGGTTGGGTTGGCGTTGGGAATGGTGGCGTGTGACCACCGTCAGCCTCCGAACTAAGCTCTGCATTTTTTTCACTGTTTGATCATAAGCTGTTTTTTTTTTTTTTTAATTCGAAGTTTAATCATAAGCTGGAAGTGTGGCCATACCCCGGGTTATTTGGAAAAAGAAAAGTGAATTTTTTTAACAAATAAAAAAGTTTTATTTTAGGCAAAACAAAGCTCGAAAGCTCGCTGTTGTCCATGGACTTGGATCATTTCTTTTATTTTTTTCTCCTTCCCTCTCCATTCTCTTCATCTCTCTCTTAATCTCACTCTCACTCAACAATAAAAAACAAAATTTAATCAAAAGGGAGAATGCAATTAAGAGAGATAGAGAGGATGAAGAGGGAAGGAGAAAAAAAAATGAAAGAGATGATCCAAAGTGTTGTTGTTATACAAAATATAAGACAATTTACATTTTTTTAAATGTATTTATTAAAGAGTAATCCTTATAAAACCCAAAAATGATTTGGAATAGAATCAAAATTATGGTCCACTCATACACACCAAAACACTTCATATGTGAGTTGTCTACTTAAATTATGAACTAACTTTTAGTCATATTTAAAATTTATGATAGTGTCTTTATTTCCCTAATATCAATGGATAATATGGAAGTTAACTTCCAGAATTATCATATAGGAAAATGAATATAACACTACCTTTCATGTATTTTTCATTTCATGATTATATCATATACTTTCAAAACCCTACAAAAATTCTCTTTCAAATGCTCTTAACAATAGGGAATTAGACAATTTTTAAAATTTTCATACTTAGAGTGATTAACATTCTTTTTCTTCTTATGACGTTGACAGGCTGAGAGACAAACGTTTGACTCTACTTCACTATCATTTGAGCTTTTATTGCTTGAGGAATCATCATCGCTCTCCTAAGCAACATAGACTTTTCTTGATTTTCTAGTCTTGTTGTGTTCACCCTTTTCTTTTTCTTTGTGAAGAGATGGACACTCGGCATATAATGACCCAATTTTCCATAATTGTAGCATTACCCTCTTGATTTCCTTTATTGTTGTCATCTTCCTTTGAGGATGTGGATTGTCTTCTAAACTTAACAAGGTTTTTGTCATAATGCTTTACTCCATTCTTTCTAATGTATCTATTGTACCTTCTTGCAAATAGCCCTATTTCTTCATCATCATCTGAATCTTCATCATCACTGGAAATCACCATTCATTTGCTTATTATGAGGACCTAGAACTCGAAACCTTTATAGCAATAGACTTCTTTTCCACCTCCTTGTCTTTACTCTTCTCTTTCTTAAGCTTCTTTTCATGTTTTTTCTCATATTTTTTTAAGCAAGTGAGTTCTTGCTTATGTTGTTCAAAATTTCCAAACAATGTAGTGAGGTCATGTGTATTGAGATTATTGGCTTCCTTGATTGCTGTGACCTTTGGTTGTCAATCCCTAGTAAAACACCTTAAAATTTTGTTAGTAGCAATAACATTGAAAATTGGATTACCATGTAAATTTAAACAGTTAATGAGATGGGTGAAGCTTTTTTGCATATCGACAATGGTTTCACCATGCTTCATGCGAAATAGCTTAAACTCTTGATTCAATGTGTTAATTCTAGCTTGTTTGACCTCATTAGTTTCCTCATAGGCAATTTGTAATGCGTCCCACATAGCTTTAGCAGTTTTATAATGGTAAACACGATAATATTCATCAACACTGAGAGTGAATATAAGAATCTTTTGTGCTTTCCAATCATAACCCTTTTTTTTTGTGATAATTGTCATTCCATTGTGCTTCCAATTTGGATATAACGACACCATTACCATCTGTCATAGTAATTTGAATTGAACCGTTTATAATGGCGTCCCACACACCCTTATCATATGAATTTATGTAAATGCGCATATAAGCTTTCCAATAACCATAATTTTCAGCGGTGAAAATAGGCGCTCTATTATACGCCACTTTAGGTTCGGTTGCCATTATATAATAAGTGTTTGAAGCACGAAATTAACCAGAACTCTTGATGCCACTTGTTAGACGACGAGACCTTATCTAGAGAGGGGGTGAATAGATCCTCTAATTCAAAATTAAAAGTTTTAAGGTCTTTGAAAAGAGTTTAAATTTTGACTAGCGGAAATTTTGGTGTAAGTGTGGTTCATGCTAATATGTTTTTTCTTTTAGGTGAGTTAGAGGCTATTATTCTTTTGAGTTTTGTTATGTTAATTCGAGGGCGGAGTTAGATACATCTTGTGGCTTTTTTTCTTTTCTTTCATCGTAGTTAGGCCTTTAGTGCCTTTTCTTAAAATATATATTCTATTTACCTTTTAAAAAAATTATATAGTTGCTATATACACACTTACTATGATAGTTGTTCCTCATTGAAAGAAATATACTTATCACACTCATTCAAAGAAATAGAATTGTGTTGATTCATAATTTTCTCTCGTTTATAGGAGTTCCGAGTTTTTATGAAACCCCTAGCTCCTCGTTTCCTATGGTTGCACTCTAGAAGTCATGCATAAACTAAGCTTTTTATAATTGTTACTATTTTTATCCACAAGTTATGTCACATTTGATTTAAGCAACTTCATTTAAAACTTCAAGCATTTTGAGTTATTTGACAAGCATACAAAGCTAACTTTCTTCGGTTAAGATATGCCAAGCAAACTTGCTCAATTCAAGTGCCAAAAAAATATATATTTCTCATTATCAGAAGCAAGGTTTTGACTTTAAACTTGAGGGATAATTCATAATTAGTACCTACAATTTCTTCATAAACTTAAACTTAAAAATTGCAACTGTCACAGTGAAGGCCTTCCAAGCAATTTGTGTCTCAGAGTATCATATCTCCGGTCTGCTGGCAGACTAGAGTGCTCTCACTAGCACCGCGGTAACTATTGTGCATAATTTGCTAGGCTCAGATTAGATTTCGGTTTTCGTTGTCTGTAGTTGTCTCCTGACTAGTGCAGTATAAACACCATTCTTGTCTAGAAGCTCATCATGAGTACCGCTCTCAACTATTTGACCATCAGAAACAACTGCAACAGTATTAGCAGTTTTCACCGTTGATAACCTATGAGCAATGACTAGAACTGTCCTTCCCTTCATGATAGAATCCATAGCATCCTGCATCAAATCCATCGCATATTTTAGCATATTGTGCAAAACACAATAATAAGAAAATTTTACATGTTCATGAAGCTGGAAAAATAAACTCAATGCGTTAATTCACCTGCACTAAGTATTCGCTTTCAGCATCTAAGGCACTGGTGGCTTCATCCAGTAGGAGAATTTTTGGGTCCATAAGCAAGGCTCTGGCAATTGCTATTCTCTGTTTCTGTCCTCCTGAAAGCCTTATACCTCGCTCTCCAACAAATGTCTTGTATTGTTCGGGGAATTTTGATATAAATTCGTGTGCATTGGCCATTTTCTGCACAGTTACAAACCAATCATGAATGAATGAAATACGGGAGAGATATTTTTGTTAGTGAAAGAAGATATTGAATATTACAGCTGCATTTTCAATATCAGCGGCATCAACTTTGCCATCAAATCCATAAGCTATGTTTTCCTCTATGGAACAATTGAAGAGTGTAGGCTCCTGACTCACTATACTGATCTGCAAATATGCAAGCAAACAACTTTAGTTGTTGAAATAACAAAAAGGAATTAAACCATGGTAATATGGTGGAACAGGTTTTTTTTACCGAGTTATTAATCCATGGTTAAAGTGTTTGGCAGTAAATAGAAATAAAAAACAAATTTAAGAATCAAATATTATAAAAAAAAAAAACGAAGAACATACCTTTCTGTGTAAATGCTGGTGTGATATTTCAACCAGAGGAACCCCATTCACCAAAATCTTTCCCTTGGTTGGGTCATAAAATCTTTCAATTAAGTTTGCAATTGTAGTCTGTACAAACCAGCATGTTAAATAAACACAGGAACAAAGGAAAAAGTAAGAGAAGATGATCACAAGAGATGGACTAACCTTTCCGCCACCGCTTGGACCAACAAGAGCAACCTTTGAGCCAGGTTGCAGTTTTATATTAATACCCTAAAAATGAGCAGGGAATTATACATCATTTTAACTATTTACACTGAAGTTGTATAACCAGAACATAAAACTAGAAGGAAACACCTACCTTGAGCACCATATGATTAGGACGCGATGGATATGAAAACCATACATCATCTAATTCAACTTCCCCATCATGATCACTACAATAATAAACATTTAACATCATTTCTCATTTTAAGAGATCGCCAATCTTGTATAAAAACTATTTTAAGCTAAGAGGGTATGTTCAGTCTATATGCAATGATTCAGAAATTCATATAATATGAAGAGTGAAACAAGTAGAAGGGAGAGCTGAACTCTCAGCAAATAGCACTTGAAAATATATTTTTAGAAATTTATGCAACTGACCCTATAGGACATTTATCTCCGGACTTGGGCATGGATGAGGCACGATCCAACAGTTGAAATACCCTTCTACTAGCACCGGCGGCTTTCATAACTACAGTATACAATCCTGACAAACCAGATATAGAAGATCCAACTACAAGGCAAAGTAACTGAGTCAACATAAGAAAAAACTAGCAGTTCGAATATGACAGATCAAACCACCACTAAAATAAATCATAAGAATCCTTTCACATGGATAAGGAAAAATAGAAAGAGGAAAATACCTGAGAGACTATAAAGAATGAAAGATGTAAGATCCCCCGAGGACATGGAACCTTTAATTGTCAAATTAGCTCCATATATAACAACTATTATAACTGAAAGTGTAGATGCTGCATTAAGACCTCCAGAAAAGATTCCAACAACTTTCTGTATCACAAATTAGATCAAATTAAATATTGGGAAGGCAATAAATCTAAACACAACCACACGGATCAAAATAATAAATGACTAACTCACAGCTTGTTTAAGTCCAAGTGCTAGAGTTTCATTAACTTTCTCAGAGTAGCGTTCTATTTCATAGTTTTCCTGAGCAAAAGATCTAACTGTTCTTATCGCACCAAAGGATTCCTAAGCAGCGCACACAAAATTAAAACCGGTTAGTTAGCATCTCTTCTCCTATGAAAAAGAATTGAAGCTGTTCTAATATGTTTAGTGGGAGAGGCATACCTCAGCTATTGAAGAAGCTACTGCAGCTGCTGCTTGAGTTTTATGAGAAAGTTCACGCAAGAAACGGCCAAACTGACGAACAGCAACAGATATAAGGGGTACCACAACCAAAGCCAACACTATAAGATGTTGTCAAGAGAGAGAACACAAGTTAGGATAAATCTTAGATAAATAAAAGCCATGTCAATTCATTCAAATCATCCAAAAATCTGGTTAATCATTCCAGACAATTCGAAAAACCTGACAATCAGAGAACCTGTTCAACCAGTTTAAAACCAGTGGTGACAAGTCGGTTTGATTATTTTTTATTCCATCAAAAATAAAAATGAGAAAAATCTCACATACAGGGTCCACATAAGGATTGGTATTATTTAGTTTTTTTCATGTAGGACATGTAAAAAGTGCCATTGTTCATGTGAAATTTGATCTGTTTTGGTTCAATGATATGGATGTGTAGGTGTTGCACATATTACTCACATGTTAACTTCCATGATGTTGCAAACATGAAGCTAAGACCAATAAATGCAGTTGACAAGTTTCTTAAGGCCTCGGAGAGGTTGGTAGTTGCAGCATTCTTAATGATTTGTGTATCTTCAGATAGCCTACTTAAAAGTTCCCCGGTCCGCGTAACATCAAAGAAGGCTATTTCCTGAAAAACCCATCATCCATAAACTAATAAACAAGCATTTAATGTGGGCTAAATGGTAATTACTAATTCAAAAGCTACAAAAATGAAAATTTCTATTCTCCAAGTCACCAAAAGTAAGACAATAAGAGAAACAAATTACCTGGTTTACAAGGTGGCTAAACAAATTCTTCCTCAGGCGTGCAACCACCCTTTCGCTGGCCGTATAAAAAAGCCAGGCTCGAAGTGCCGAGCAAATTGAACTGTAAAACTCGAATAATTCAAAGAGACCATTTTACATCCAAAGAAAATCATGTGACATGTAAGAAATCATAAGATAAAACTACAATGATGATACTAACCCGATAATAACAATGAGCAAGATGTCTAATATGGTGTTCTTAACAGCATCTAATGCCGCATCTTTCTCCTCAGGAGATGTGATATTCTTGGAGACAATATCAATTATCTTCCCACCAAATTTTTGCTGTAGTAGTAACATATATTTCCATGTTCATAAGAAAGCACTTTATAAAAGCTATATGTATGTTGACATATATAACTTATAATGTGTCTGTGAGAGAAAGATAGTAAATGATGCATACAACTAAGGTACTTGATGTGGCTGCAATCAACAGAGCTACTGTAGCAATGACCAACTTTCCAGCTTCAGGCTTTGCCTGTGATTATTTTCCAAAACAGAAAAGAGAAGTAAATTTAACAATCTTAACAAAAATATGAATACAGTACATACATCTAAACAAGGCAGTAGTTACTTACAAGTGAAAAGACTCTAAAGAATCCAACATGTGCAGCCTGAAAGTTCAATACATAAAGTTAACAATTGCTGACAATAACAATAATAACCAATGTTTTAAAAACCGGTCCGTCGCAACCTGCCGATACCGATACCGCTATTCATTATTTATCATATTGTGGTTAATTCACAAAGCGCAATAAGTGTCACAACATCTGTACCGACCAAAATCGCAAAAGCATTTACGCGACTGCAACCGATATTTAAAACCTTGATAATAACATGATGGATTGAGAAGTAGTGTAAGGTAGAGAGTGATTACCGGAGCATCACCATGTTCAAGGTCTGAGACTTGATCTTCCGTGGAATCATGTCGTTTCTTTCCCCTTCCCTAAAATATATGGAACGAATGAGGAAAATGATTTTGGCAGTTTATAGTATTGCAATAAGTGCATAACAACCAATAAGCATGAACAAGAAAGCATGCATAATCGAGAAAAACTAAGGTGAAGCATAGAAGCATTAACGTTTGAAAGGAAGAAGTGATTTATGATGATAGTGAAATAGTTGAAGGTGAATTTGAAAGTAGGGAAGAGGAAGAAGAATGAAGAAGATACTTACACCGCCGCGTTCAGCTTCCAAGAGAGGTGCTCTTTCGCCTCTAAGTCCGTCCATTTCGAAGCAATGGCCTTTTCGTTGTGTTGGATAGTCAATAATATAGGAATGTGAATACTGAGGGAGGTCAAGTCTATAATCTATAATAAAAATTAAATAATGTTTAAGAGGTTGTTATTGTTCCAAGATTAGATTTTACTACTTTATTCTTTATCAATTTTGGGGAAATTACAACAATATAGAGACGTGCATAGTCATAGATAGGGTTACTTTAATATTTTGTTTTGTATGTTTTTGGGTTTGTCTAGTTTGAAAAAAAGAAAGATTATTTGTATTAGGAGACGCCAGCAAGTGCGTCATTAACGAGGTTAGTGAGTGGTATATCCTGCTTGGTACTTGCGGCCTAAGTTAGTTTAGTCCGTGAATGTGGTGGTTCCCACACATCCATGGAGGCAAATATGCTTTCTTTTCTTTGACTTTTTTTTCTTTATTCAAATTCCACGTGTTGCCACGTCACTATACATAAATAAATTAAAATTTTTATACTCTAATGTACATAGAAGAAATTAGGTTTAATTAGTTTGGCGGTCTCTTAATTTAATTTAAGATTTTATTTAATAAATTACATTCGTTTAAAAATTATTTTGTCAGTTAATTTAATTCATTTTGTTTGCTATTAACATTAAACATTATCAATTTTTTAAATTTTAACTATTGAAGTGTTAATATAAGAGTTTATTAATTATAACAATATCAACATCTAATATATTTTACATATATTCATCTTCTTTCCTCTGCTTCTTCATCATTTCATCGTTAGATTCATTAACATTCATCTCAAACTAAAAAAATCAAAAATAAATTTAAAAAACAATATACTTTTTAAAAAACATACTTTATAAATTTGTTCTTTTGAGATGTCTGAATGTTCAATAATGGTGTATAGACAATAACTTTTAATTATCAGAATAATAATTATTTTATTTTAATTAATAACTATTTTCATTTAAGAGATAAAATTTTATTTATAAATGTTAGATTCTTTTTTTTTGCTCTCACGAGTTTTTATTGTATGGTTATTTAATACAATTAATTTTATATGATTATTATTTATTTTATTTTTAACCTGTTATTATTTTCACTATATTTATAAAAAATACATATTTTATTTTTTATAATAGACAAGTAGACAAAATAATTGTATATAATTTAAAAAAAATAGAGTATATTTTACATTTTTTAGGTATATTAACAATTACTTATAATATATTTATATGTATAATTATAGTATATGATTATTATACTAAATATTTATTGGTATATAATGTATATAATTTTATTTTTTATGACATATCTTTCTAGTTCATTTGTATAGCATGTTGTAAACAAGCATATCGTAAAATTGTTTTTCTAATGATATTCATCATTAATGCCAATCAGTAGAAAGCATTAATTAAGCTACATTACAATTTTTCTCAATCTGGCAATGATGATAACAAAATAGTCAAAACTTATGCAATTTATTTATGGAGACGAAAACATTAGTTTGATTAGTATCCATCAAAGTGATGGATTGGGCAGGGCAGTGGAGTATTTCCTTACCCCTATGCCATTTCCACAGCCTTTCCTAGTCCCTCTGCTATCAACTCCATCACCCATATAAATACCCCAGATTACTATTTATAACGTGATAAAAACGACAGATGTATATTATATTATTCACGTTTTGTGTCTTATCGCCCACATTCCGTAATTCGGGGATTTGTTTTTGTTGGATTTCACTTTGGCAAATGCTTTTTTCCAACAATCATAACATTAAGGCCGTGTTTGGTTGTGAAGAAAAGTTGTGAAGAGATAAATATGTGAGAGAGGGAGAAGAAAGAAAAAATGTTGATTAATTATGAAAGTAACTAGATATCCCTAATTTAAAAAATATGTATTAAAAGTTAAATTTCATAGTTAACATTAATTCAAATAATTAATTATATAATTATTTAAATTAATTATTTATTTAATTATTTATTTTGATTTAACTCATTAATTATTAAATAGAAGCCACAATTTTTAAGTTAGTAGTTGAATTCTCTATAAGGCTATGTATAATGGGAGTGTTGAAAAACAAATTCAATAGTTGAATTCTTGTAATGAGGGTGTTGAATATGGTGTTTAAAGTGAGGTGTATTAATTGGTGTTGAAAGTTTTCAACATGTTGAATGTGGAAAGAGTGAGGTCCACAAAATACTTTGTAAAATTTTATTGGTTGTTTTGAATGTTTAGATTTTTTAGTGTGTTATGAATGGTGGTGGAATAGGATGTTGAATTTTATTAAACAAAATCATTGTAGTGAGTATAAATTAAATGTGTGTTGAATTATTAGGTGGAAGAAAGAGAAGATGATGTGTAGTATAAAAAATGAAAAAGAAGAGTATTGAATAATAAAACCATTATACATAACCTTACATTTCTTTTATGCACCAAGCAAGAGAAGCAAGAGAAATCACCTATTTCTCTCTGTTATCTCTCTTTTTTTACCTCTATGCCACCCTTTGATTTTTTTAGTTTCAAAATGTCAAAGTTTAAAAATAAATTTTTAATATGCCACACATTGTATTTTACACTCGGCCATGAGGAGAACAAGCGGGTGAAAAAGATGCGTCCATGTACCCGCTCGGCCATCCATTGGATGAGCGCATGAAAGTTTTTTTTTTTCTTTCATTTTTTTCTGATTTTTTAATGTATTAATTTATATATTTTATATATTAATTAATATTAACAATTTAGAAAATGATTTTAAATGTCTAAAAATATTTAATGTTATTTAATAATTATAAGAAATAATATTTTAATATAATATAATATTTTTATTAATATTTAGTAATTATTATTTTAACATTTTAGTTAATATTATATGAAAGATTAATAATATTTTGTTCGGCCGTTGTTTGGCCGAGCAGTTGTAACCAAAATGTGACACTTTGAAAAAATATTCAGAGCATGTTCGACCATTCATTGAGTGAGCGGATTAATATTTTATTAATTTTTGGTTGTCTATAAATAAGGATGTTTTGCTCATTTTGTTCTCACATAAGATACATCCAAAATCTTATTTTAATTCTTGAAGATGTCTTCAGACACCTTTTCAATGTTTTCATTTATGAAAAGAGATGCAACACTATTTCTTCAGCAACAAAGCCTTCGTTGATGATCAAACTCTGGAACAAGCAGACATTCGAGCATCTTCAGAGGCACTTGATTGGCTGCCTAGACGGAAACATTATCGACGGTGAAAAGATAAGGAGAGTTGACAGGCAAGTTACGGTGTCCGGTCCAAATGGAGTAACTCGTTCTTGGAATCCCGTAAAAAATGACGTTGGTGTCCTTATGATGATGCTAGGACCAGATGATATTGTCTTGATGGTTGTAATCTCCTAAATATGTTGATGTGTTTAGTCGTTTTATTTGTTTATCGTGTTGTTTTTTTATGAGTGGTTGTCTTTGTTTGTTTATCGTGTTGTTGTTTTAAGAGTGGTTGTTTTTATTTCGATCTACCCGAATGCTGTATTTTAAGTTGAAAATAAAGATTAATTAAAAAGACATGATATGGAACGATGAAAATAAAGATTAAGAAGACATGACATTACATAGCTAAACACGTTCATGAAAAAACTATGGCCTATTAGATGAGTCTGCTACATTTGGACATTTTCTACCCATATGGCCTATTTCACGACAGATCCAACACCTTCTCTTTTCCCTTTCATAATCGTCCATTTGAGTTCTAATGCTACTACTATTTGGGCGTCCTTTCTTTTTCCTTCGCATTGTCTCGTCATGGCAAAGAGTAAATCTTGTGTATTGTGGCCAGTTTTCTTGATGTGGAAGTCCAAGGAAGCTTTCCTGGTAAACTTTAAAAACAGTAATAATCTTGAACACGTCTGATATGTGAATGGTGTGGTCTTGGCAATATGCTAGCACATGTTGCTATAGCATGGGAGAAAGGAAAATGAAACGTTTGAAATTTTCCACATTAGCATATTCGCTTCCTGAGATCAACATTATAGGTACCAATAGGTCGACCGTCGTTCTGGTTAATTATTTTGGCCACCATGAAATAGAATCTCTCGTGATCGAATTGCATGACATTATGATTGCTAGTTTTTTTCACTTCTTCAGCCATTCCTTTAATGCAGTTATCTGTGAAAGTTTGACCAGATGCCAAAGTTTTTGTCCACTGGTGACCTCGTTTACCAAAGAGCGATCCCATTCAAAAGTATGATGCCTTAATCAAAGCAGTGATTGGAAGGTTTCTGGTAGCCTTAAGAACAAAGTTCATTGCCTCGGCCAGATTTGTTGTCACGTGTCCCCAGCGCGATCTTCCGTCATACGCCCTTGCCCACTTCTCCCGATGAATGTTGTTTATCCATTCAATAGCCCTTGCCCACTTCTTACCCGTCAATTAACGCATGTCCTTAAAAAAATAGGGATGGTGTGACAAACATGGTACGAACTTAAAACCTTAACACTTTAATTCGGTTTGTAAAAAAATACTGGCAAAACAATCATATCTGACTCGCCGAGCTTGTTGAATCACCTTTAGTTTATATAAATATAGAGGGTTAGATTGAGTTTATTATACCAAAACGACTCTAAGAATATAATGAGATTTGGGTAGTTATGTGTCATATGAGAGGATTTACAATTTTTGTTTAAAATTTGTAGTTGAGATGATTTATAATTTCTTCTTTCAAGAATTATAGTTGAGAGAGTTTACAATATTTTCATCTAAAAATTATAGTTGTGAGGATTTATAATTTTTTTCATTAAAAAACTATAATTGAGAGAGTTTGCAATTTTGAACTTGTAAAAATTTCAATTATATGCGAGAGTTTGTAATTTTTCATTCTAAAAATTACAAGTTGAATAATTATTTTTTTGAAGAGATATTGTAGACGTAAGTAATAAAGTCTTGAACCATAATAAAATGATGAATCATATATTTATTGATTTTTGTTTACATTACTTCTTTTATGAGAGTGTTTTTGCGTGTGTAGAATTTTTTTTCTACTTTCCTAACGACTGATATTAGAGTTAAGGTTATGATCAAGAGAGGAAGAAAGGAAAACAAATGTTTCGATCAAGAGAGGAATGAAGAATAGTAAAAAATTTAATAATAAAAGAAGAAGAGAAGACAACAAGATTGTAGAGTACAAATGTGGTTGATCATTATAAATTATAATGATCTTAAACTCTTTGAAGACGAAGTTCGTAATAAAGTAAATATTCATTTAAGTCTCACATCGAATAGAAGAAAGAAAATATATTAAGTAGAGTTATTTTGGGTTTTAATTTTACCACACCAAATTTAGCCTAGTAGGTGTAATGAAATTTGAGTAGTTGTGTATTAGAGAGGGTTTACAATTTTTTTATTCGAAAATTGTACTTGAAAGGGTTCTCAAATAATAATAATAATGATGATGATGATGGTGTGTTTAAGTCCTTCAACAAAGAAAACAGATATATGAATTTAACTTTTAAGATTTCTCCTATTTATACTGAAAATTCACAATTTTATGGTCGTATTATTAAGATTATTTTCCGGGTGAGTGAGGTAGCTCAGTTGACACTTGCTACCTGAGTTAAGGAGGCTGTCGGTTCAGGGTTCAAATCCTGGCAACAGCATTTATTTGTAAACAATAAATTAACTGCCGATTTAAAGACCCAAATTTTGTGACCGCCTATTCGGTCATAAAAAATGTTTTTATATACAATTTAATTTATATAAAAAAAATAAAGACTAAAATTTGCGAAATAAGTTAATCAATAACTTATTCTCAATTTTCCCGCCGCGACAGACGATTACTACCATTTTCAATTACTTTTGACTATCCTTTTTTATAGATACTACAAAAAAAAAGACGACAAACAGGGACTAAAACTATACACAAGTGCATAAATTCACCCAGAATCACTGTCAAGCCAACTGAATTATTGCTGACAACTTCAAACTAGACATGTAACACAAAAGAATAGAATTCCATGCATCCCACTTCAAATTCGCCTTTCCCTTAAAACAAAGAGCCAACCCATCCTAAGGCAAAGTCTTGATAAAATCAAAGACTTCCTCTATATTCCTAGGCTTAACATTGAATACAACTTCGTTTCTAGCCAGTCACACTAACCGAAAAATCCAAGCCACACCAGACTAAGAAGCTTCTTACAAATTCAACCATCCAACCCCATATCTGTTGAAAACACGACATAGCCAGATCAACCACTTTAAACTCCCAGAGAGCTATCCAATCCGTCACCAAGGTCCACACATGCACCATGATTGGATAAAATAAAAACAGACAGTGAACCGACTCAGCACCACTGGAGCAGATTGGACAAACTAAATGTTGCTCACCAACAAGAACCCCTTTCATAGCAAGCTCTAGCCTAGTTGGAAGCTTGTCAATAATGAGTCTCCAGCCAAATAATTTAACCAAGGTTGGCACATTGGCTTTGCGCAAAAGCTTCAAGTCCTCTAGAAATCTAACATCCAAGCTCAAATTGACATTACTCAACTCCTAAAGTCTTAAATAATTGTTTTTAATTGAAAATCCATTGGTATTCCTCCACCCCATTACTTTGTACTCAAACTCCTAAATAGACTCCACCCTCTTCAAAATTTCCTCCAATTTATTCAATTGAACTTTGTTAGCCTTCAAAATATTAGGCTCTACTAGACCAAGATCCCAATGCCAATCATTCTCAGACCAACTACCCATGTCTGCCACTTTGGCAAGAGGCTGACTAGCACACAAATGAAGTCCAATAAAAAGAATACTCAAAGGATCCTTCCCCAACCAAATGTGATTCCAAAAGTCAATAGAAGCCCCCTTCCCTAATTTACATGAAATGCTACCCGAAAACCAACCACGATCAACAATATCAAAAATACACACACTACTAAGATCCCTTCACCAAATAGAATACTTTTTGACATTACCAGACAGACCAACTTCTAAGAGGATGGAATGAAAGTAGTTGTACCTGAATTTGAGTGACTCTAACCAGGTTGAACTTCTCACAATGCTTGATACCCAAGCCAACATCATCCTTAGCCATACAAACCCTATTCCAGCTAACCCAATTAATCTTCTTAACACTTTCGCCACCACCCAATAAAAAGCCTTATGCACCTTAATAATCTCCTCCTAACTGGATTTAGGAGTCTTGAAAAAATATAACATATAAATGGGCAACTTAATCAAAACTCCATTCAACAATACTATTTTTCCACCCAATGAAAGATGTTTGCTCCAACTAGAAAGTTTACTCTTGATCTTAACTATGATAGGATTCCAAGTTTCCTATCTTCTAGGATTGGCCCCCAATGGAATACCAATAAAGATGAATGAATTTTTTCCTAAATAGCAACCCAAGAAGGAGGAAGTTTACTGCAAGAACTCATCCTTCAAATTAATACCAAATAACATACTTTTGTGCAAATTAATACAAAGACCTGGTGTTAAATCAAAGCCTAAGAGGATAGACTTGATGCACCGCAAATTAGATCACAGACCATCACACAAAAGGACTATGTCGTCGCCAAAGTGTAAGAATTCAAAGTGAGTGGAATTATCCACCTAGAAACCAAGAAACTCTTCAGCTTGAAAAGCATTTTGTAAGAAACCAATTAAACCCCGTGCAACCAAGAGGAAATGAGACCAAGGATCACATTGTCTTAGGTCCCTAGAGACTTGAAAATCATCTATAGGGCTACCATTCGCCAAAACTTACATGGAACTTAAACACCGTGACTTCCATCCAAGACACCCACTTAACGCCGAAATCAACCCTCCTAAGAACATATCTAAGAAACTCCCACAAAACACAATCGTAAGCCTTCTTAAAATCAACCTTCACCTGCATACACTCCCTCTTGTCCCTCTTATAAAAGTCCAAAATTTCATTAAGGACAAAAATCCCATCTAAAATATGTCTTCCTTGCAAGAAAGTTAATTAGCACAGAGACACAAGTTTGGCAACGACCATCTTAAGTTTAGAAGCCAAAATCTTGTGCACAATCCTCTACAAACAACCAACCAAGAAAATTTGCCAAAACTCCTCCTTTTGCAGGTTATCGAACTTAGGAATCAAAGCAATCAAAGAAGCAGTAATAACTTTTGGTAACTTAGCTTGATCATGGAACTGCTGCAGAAACTTAATCAAATTCTTCTGAATAAAATCCCAACATTTCTTGAAAAAAATCAAAGTTAAAACCATCTGGTCCTAGACTATTTTCACCATCATTATTCCATATAACATCCTTAATTTCCTCTAATAAAAAAGGAGCTACAAGAAAATCCTTATCTCTTCCAAACAACTGATTAAACCACACACCATCCAACATGAGCCTATCTCAGGTAGGCTCGGTAAAACTAGACATAAAATGATTCTTAATATCAAGTTTTACCTCCGCAACAACCAGCACCATGCCACAAGGTGAGTTTAAACCTAAAATATTGTTCCTTTTAAACCTATTCTTCATGTAACTATGAAAAACTTTGAATTGGAATATCATTTAGAGAACCATTGAACCTTGATTTCTACCTCAAAATACTCCTATGTTGCATAGTCTCCCAAACCAACTTAGAAGTCACCCTTCTAGCGTTGACAACCTCTAAAGCCCTAAAAGAATCATTAGAAGCAACAATGTCTAAATCATTAAGCTCTTTCATCACCTTATCCACTTCCAAATACACAAAACAAAAAACTTATTCCACAATCTCACCATGCCTTTCAAACCTAGCACCATTAAACTGTGGAGGTGTGTTTAGGAAAGAACTCTTGTTTAAAAATGTGTTGGAAGTCATCTTCGTCTTGAGACGACTAGTCCTTAAACATGAATTAGATTCTGATGCCACTTGTTAGACTTGTGACTACACACACAAGAGGGGCGTGATTTGTTTGTTTCAGAAAAACAGTAGTTTGAAAAATAATTGGATCACATTCAAAGTTTGAAAACATTTTAAAAAAAGTTTTAGAAATAAATAGCGGAAAATAAGATGCAAAAATTAGAGAGTTAAGGGATAGAGAGATAAATCCAGAAGTTATAGAGGTTCGGTAAAAAAGAAAAGACCTAATTCTCTCCCCAAGATTTTTTTGAGAGGATCCAATAAACTTAAGAGATTTTAGTAGGTTGAACTCTTGAACCCCTTTATACAAGGGAAATGAAGTTTCTAGCTAACTTCCAACCAAACAAAGAACAAGGAGAGAAGTGGCGAGTCTTCCTTCCAAACGACGAATTGATGTAATTAGTCTTTTTTCTATATACCAACTTTGGAGCAGTTAGTCTTCAAGTTAAACATAGATTTTGCACAGGCTAATCTCGAACCAGTGTGAATTTTTAATCTGAGTTTAAGTCACGAACCTATAAGATTTTATACCATAATTATCTCCAACCTTAGCAAGCTTTTAACGGCCCAGAGCTTACTAAGTTGAGATTTTAATATCGGGATGATCTCAAACCTATGAAGACTTTTGAACGGCCTGAGCCTTCGAACCTGACCAATGACTTAGTAACTAAATTCTCAAACCAAAGCTTTTAACGGGTTTAGCTTTGAATCCAAATGAATAATCTTTAAATGGATAAATTATTCAACTAAGGTAGAAACTAATGTTCCTTGGTGAATTTACAATTCCACCCTTCTAGAATTACACAAATACCTCACTTGCAAAAGAACTTTCTTAAAAGCACTACGACTAAATTTCTAAGTGAGAGATAGTGAGAAAAATATTTTTAGAGCGTAAGGTGTGAGGTAACTGCTTCGTAAGTGGGATAATTGCTTCGTAGTTGAAACTCATAGTTGTTGTGTGGAATCATCATTAAAAATATGCTAAGTTCTTGAAAGCAAGACAAAACACTAGATCAACTTCGACTGACAACTGTCGACTTCCATATTATATTCTTCATTACAAAGTAGTCTTTAAATCCATACCCCACTTTTAATATCGAAATTCTCAGATAACAAGAATATTAGAATAAGTTTAATACTAATAATAGGCTTAATCTCAAGAGTAACACCCATCAGCTTGAACGTACTCAAAACCTTCTATTACAGGTCAACTAGTAGCTTGTATAAAAGCAACCCAGTAACAGTTATTTGTAACTAACAATTTCATAAATAAAAAGTTAGTTAGAAACAGAAAGTTTAATTGTCCCCATCAATTCTCACAGTTATTGTTTGAGTAAGTTTAATACTAGTATTGGTTATAGAAAAAATCATATACCAAAAAATCCATGGCCAGGTTTTGATGCTTTATGAGGTAACTAATTGACATATCAGACAGTATCACTAGTATCTATGATCTGAATAGCATATTTTGCTACATGTGAGGCCTTTGATTATTACATCAACATGATTATATATTAAAAACTGAGGGACAATTGCATCCCAACTTTCAAAACTAGAAATATCATTGATAAAGTCTAACATGATTAATAAGTTCTTAATCCGAATTGAATCAGAAGAAGAGAATAGCACTATTTCAAGCTTCTACTTCCATTCCCTGTGGCCTAACTTGTCTAAGATAACTGGCACACTGAGGTGTCTGTCATATATTGCACAACCAGTTTCCTGCATCAAATGGAATATGAAATTAGTCTTTTAATCGTCGTCTTAAATGAACTATGTGGTGAGACAATTGGTTGTAGAAACATGGTTTCAAACTAGTGCATGATAATCACCTTAAGTAATCCGGAGAGTGCAAGAAGAATCACTCTCATTCTTCACCTGCAGAGATTGTCTATGATGCTCGACTCGCTGAAGCTGCGACGACAGTTGTAGTAAGTCAATGGTTGCATCATCTTCGCACGAAAGACGGTCTTTAGCATTCACAAAATCTGAATCTTGGAAGATTCCATCTGCCATTTCGAAGTTCACAATGTCATTATTGACTGGTAACAATAAAGGACTGAGATGACTTCCGTCTGCAGGATTTAATTCTGATAAGAATCCATCAGACACTCGGCTTGAGGATGTCGTTTGTGATCTTATGCTATAGAGATGGCTATGGCTGGTAGGGATAACCGGAGGGTGATCAAATGGAATTCCCGACGAATTGCTTGAAGTGTTCTTGGATTGAGATGACAGAAGAGAGAGAGCACAAGAGTCTGAAATTCCTGATAATCCTCGAACGGTTGATGCATGAAAAGCATTGAAGTCTTCTCTTCCTAACGAGGTATTGCCGACGGCATGTGCATAATGGTTATTGTTTTCACCGAACATGCTGCTACCTGTAGTGGATGTAGCAACATTTTCATGAAGGAAGGGAAATTGTTTGCCGTTGTACGAAGCAAACAAAGACCTTGGTTGATGATGTCCATTCGTAACAGGCACGGAAGATAAAGGTCTAAAGCCGGTTTCATGTTCTGATTTAATCGGTCTCGAGAAACCATTCGAGAACACGTCTGGACAGATAAAAGACGCCTGTGGTGGCTTGGTTCCGTGGAACCTTATATCTGCAAGAAATCAATGTAATTTAATGACTGCAGAAAGCAACAAATGAATCTGCATATCAAATAAAAGGGATTATGAAGAATAGAGTTCGATTCAATCATGATATGTTTTCATTATAAATATATTATTACCACCACATGGCTGAAACAATCGCCTGGAATTCGCGGAGTGAGCGCCTACTTGTGGTTTTCTTCGACGCTCATTATGGCCTGCAAGTCGTTTACGGCAACTGCGCTTACCATCATCGAATTCAGACAGCAAATGAAACCTGAATAACAAGCTAAACATTACAAACAGACCTATATATCATAACCATACAGCTTCTTATTTCAAGCTTATCATCCTAAGCACAAACATCACTGAAGCAAAAGAAGACATACCATTGTGAAGCTAAACTAACTTTCTATAAGTGTGTGTTTAGTTCTACGATATCGAAAACTAATTCTAACCAAAAAGTGAGTTGAGGGTACTGAGATTTATGTTTTATACATGTACCTGAACAATAAATTTAAGGCTAAAAATCTATTGTATAGACAACAACTCCAAATTCTATTCAAATAACTAAATAATTATACTCAAGAACATTCAAACATGTCAAAAACAGTTCAATAGCTCTAGAATCAATTTTGCCTAAGTATATGTTTGGTTTCAAGTTGTGAGCATTCAGAATTGATAATTCTATCTGAACAATGATTCGTAGCTTTTGAGTCTAAACATGATTTTTACATTGAAATTTACTATTCAACTCACTTTTGCAATAATTTATCCTAACATAAATCACTTCAAGTTACTTTAAGTCAAAATCAATTAACTCAAAATCAATTTTCTTCGCCCCAAAACCAAACACACATGAATTGAAAGAAGTGATAGTCTTGAAAAATTGACCAACCTGCTACATTGTTGACAAAACCTCTGCTCAATTCCATTCACTATGACAACAGCAGTCTTGGAGTGAACCTCACAAACTTTGTGCCTTTTATGGTAATCTTTACAAGAACTTAGATCCTTGTTACAGCCATAAACTTGACAGTATGCAGTCAGAGAATGAACTCTAACTCTCTTGGGAGGGGTTGATGACTCACAAGAAGACAAAATAGGCACTCCATGACCATGATCACCAAAATGTCCCAGCTTCAAATCAATAAGAGAATCCCAACCATTAGTTTCCACCACAGAGTTAGAAAGCTTGGAATTTGAATCCCCTTTCAAAGAAAACCCATTTGGGTCACCAAATTTAGCATCAAGTTTCTTGCTTGAAACACTCCCAATGAAATTGAAATCATCTGAGAATTGTTTCCCTAACATTTCACAAAAACCCATTTCTCCAGAACCTTGATTCTCATTGGAAACATAACCCTTTTCTTCAGATATATAACTCCAAGATTCCATCACATGTAACAGAATCAGGGAACTAGAAAACTAGAAAAAACCACAAAAACCACAATGATGCAGTAAGCAAAAGTTTATCTTTTTAGCATAATAACCATTGAAAGAGCATATTTTGAAGAGGGGTAGCGACAAGAGAGTGAGAGAGGGAGTGAAAACTGTAAAAAACTACAGAGAGAAAGAAGAAAAGAAAGTGTCAGAAAAACACGTGATGAAAATGGAGAAATGAATGAATGAAATATAGGTGAATATAATGATGAATGTGTCAGGATGAACAATAGAGAACTAGAATCCAAGTTGTTGTTATTATTGGAGTGAAAAAGAAAAGGGAAAAGAAAGCCATTGATGAAGGAGTGAAGAAAAGGAAAGGAAAAACAGTTACTACTAGAGTGAGATTTTTTACAGTGTTAGGACTAAAAACTCATTGATTGATTCTATGAAGAATGGAAATTGGAGAGTGATAATGTAAGTAGTGTGAGTTTGTGTTTCTATTTTTGGGGAGGGACAATGAGAGTGTATAGTTTTCCACAATTTTTTCACTCATTTTACTTTGTTCCAATGTTAATGTGACACATGTCTAATGTTTTTGTCTTCATATGCATATAGTCACTAAGCTAATTTTGCCCCTACAATTCTATGACTAGACTCAATAGTCAATAGTGACACTCTCTCTCACAATTCATAATTATTCTTCTCCTTAGATATATAATTTGATTTAAGATATCATAAATAATAAGATACTACTCTCCGTCCTTAAATATAAAATTTCATAGACAAAATTACACTAAATAAAAAAATTGGTTAAAATATTAAAATTGGTTAAAATTACACTATTTTTCTCCTTACACGATAGTATTTGATGTTTTTTAAAAATTGGCCCGTCGTCTTCGTTGAATTATTGGGTCATTAATCAAATCATATAGTTAAATTGATTTAATTCGGATAAATTGACTTTTATAATAAATAATATATTAAATTAATCGAATCAGAAGATTTGATCTCAAAAAAATCACAATACTTGCAAATTTTTGAAATATAGTAGTCTTACAAGTTCATTATTTAAATTTAAATTTTAAACATAGTAGTCATTACACACAACAAAATACAAATTCAAATAAATTTTGAACAAGGTTTAATTGTAACATAAATAGAATAACTGATTTGAGAAAGAAAAATTTATTTCGAATAAAGTTTTTATTTATATTTTAATTTTAATTTTTTAAAAGAAATTATCAAAAGCGGTGTTGTTTACATGAGGAATAAAACAAACATTTAACTCTCAATTTTTAAAATATGTCGGTTTGTCAATTTTTATTGATTTTAGCTGATTTTCACTAATTAAATAATTTACTTGATCCGTCAATCACATCAGATCAGCGACTCTTCCATTTCTCGATTATACCAATTTGATCCAATTTTTAAACATTAATATTTGATTAAGATCCAAAATATTTCTTATTTTAATAAAAATTACTTAATTCAATCTAATTTTCAACATGCAGTAGTGTTAAATATTCAAAAAAATATTTTTGTCATTTATTATAATCTTCTCTAACATAAAAGATTAGTATTTTATAGTTGGAATACTAAATTTATACTAAAATAACATCATAAAAAATAATAAAAATGTCAATTTAGTAAACTTATTTAATTAATGTTTTTATAATGTTTCTTAATAATTGATATAATTACTAAAAATTTGGACAATAACAATTGTTACTTTTGATTCTGAGGTCATATTTTATTTCTAAGATAGTAAAGTAACATGTTCCTTTACTTTACAAATTGTAAAAAGAAAAAAGAGTCATGATGCAGAGTCAATGCCAGATCATGGTGGATTGAATATGTTGGGATCTAATAGACAGGACCCATACTATCGACACATCCCTTTCATGACATGTGTGCATAACCATTAACTATTTTTTGTCGTTTTGTGTGCGTGTCAACAAACCATTGAGAGTTAAGAGATTGCTCCAAAACAATTGAATTTCAACCAACCAACCTAAAAGAACTGTCAATTGCAGATACACCCAACCCGCTTTTAATTCCTTCCGTTTTGTTGATTAAAGTAATTAACGCACGACTGCTTCATTGCTTACTCCTTAAATGGAAACAAAAATATCTTTTTTCAAATTCATTGTCACTAACTAATGCTTTAAAAATATGAGTATATATTATCAACAATCTGTTTGGATATTCTTAACTATGAAAACTATATAAAATAGTAATTGATAAAAATTATATCAAATTATCATGTAAGACACGTGTTTAGTCTAAAACCATTTAGAGATCTATGAATTATTGTTAAGTTTTTTTTTAACAATAAATACGTCTTTTGATTTTTTTTAACTTAATTAAATATTTCGCATTAATTTCTTAAATAACAAATAATTCAAAATAGTTCTTTAACTAACATTCTGTTATATGAAATTGTCTCTTCCGTTAATTTTTGATAAAACAAAATTAAGTCTTGCCTTACTAGACATTTAGTAACTGACTTAGATTTTGTTTATTTTATATTGATTTAAAATTTTGAAATAAAACAAGAAGCGGAGCTGAAACGTATTAGGGCAAAGTTTCAGTGAGATAAACATCATTTGCAGTCTGAAGATCAAAGGAAGTGTGACGAAACACAGTGTGAATACGAAACAAAGTTGAAGACGAAACAAAGTGTGACAAAATGAAAGTTGGAGCCCTGGTGTCGTTGACGACGCAACTAATACGATCATACTCAATTGTAAGTTACTAAAAATGCAAAATTTTAGATTTACCCATCTTCCTTAGTATTTCTTCTATCTTATGTAGCTTGAATAGGTCATTGAGAATGGGTTTGAATGTATTGTGCATCATTCTGGTAAGTTTTCTAAGGAGTTTGCTAATTTTACCCAATCGGGTTATAAAAGGTTAGAGACAATTTGGGACGTTGATCATGATTATTGGAGATATTTTGAAATTTTGGGCAAGTTAAAAGAGTTAGGTTATCCAACTGTAGATAAGCTTTGGTATTACGATGAAATGAATATTAATGACATTGTTCTGTTGGAAGATGATAAGGGAACTAAGAGGATTAAAACAATGGCATTGATGACTGAGACATGCCATTTATATGTTACTCATCCTCTTTCACAACATGGCATTATGGAGGAACCCATACTTTCACTAGAATACTCAATTCCGACTATATTTGAAGATGTTGTGGATGAAGGAGTCAACTTGAATGAGGTCCCTATCATGTTTGAAAATATTGTGGATGAAGGATACAACTTGGATAAGGGGACAAATGTGGTGGAAGAGAATGTGGGTGATGAGAGGGCCACTTTGTTTGAAATAAATGTGGGCGATGAGGGGACCACTATGATGGAAGAGAATGTGGGTGATGAGGAGGCCAATTTGTTTGAAATGAATGTGGGTGATGAGGGAACCACTGTGATGGAGAGAATATGGGTGATGAGGGGACTACTGTAATGGAAGAGAATGTGAGTGATGAGGAAACCACTATTATGGAAGAGTATGTGGGTGATGAGGGAACCACTAAAGGATTAAACCGTAACTAAGAAGAAGTTAAACCAAGGAGACATGAAAGTAGAGGGGACCACTAAGGGATTAAAGTGTAACAAGGAAGGATTTGAGGGAGTTAATTTTAACTAAGGAAATGTGGAAGTGGGAGGTATCACTAAGGGACTAAATTGTAACTATGAAGAAGTTGAGGGAGTTAACTTTAACCAAGGAGATGTGAAAGTGGAGGGGATCACTGATGGTAGTGAAAATAGTGCTTTGAATGTTAACTTAGAAGACTCAGAAAATGATAAAGGAATTGACGGAGAGATAATAATTGATGACGAGGAAGTATCATGTGAAAACCAAGTGAAAAGAAAGGGAAAAGGAAAAAGGAAAAAGGAAAGGGGAAAGGAATACGCAAGGCTAAAGGCAAGGGGAAGGGGGAAGTCAATATTGCGAGAACACATAAACAAAGGATAGTGGAAGGATCATGTGAAGGGAGTGGTTCTCTTGATGATGTGAATGAAGTTGAGATCTTAAGGGTGTGTTTGGTTCGGGGTAGATGGAAGGGAAGAGAGGGGAGGAGAAAATTTTAATTAAATCTGTTTGGTATAAATTTTATGAGGTGATGGGAGGGGAGGAGAGAAGAGCAAAACTCCTCCAAAACACACTTTTAGCGTCCTTCAAAATTAAGGAGATTTGGAGGGTGTCATACCCTAATTTTTGACCCTAAGATCCCACTTCATTTACATTGAATCTAAAAGAGTGTGATCATCATTATCATCATTCATTTCATATAAACTCATTCACGCATCATTTGCTTACCTAAAAAATACAAAACAAAAAAAAGTGTTTGCTTGTTTGCTTTTTTCACAAGATAGATGATTGATCAAGAAAGCTCAAGCAATTAGGGTTTTATGACTCAAAAAGGGACTCAAGATTCTCATTTGACCAAGTGATTTCACTTATCAAAATTTAAGCTCAAGAATGCTTTAATTCAAGATCATCAACTTTCAAATTCATCTGGTACACCAATTAGGATTTTGACCTAATTCTTTGGGAAAGTTGACTTTTGGTCAAAGCATGGTCTTATGGCTCAAAACATGATTCAAGGGTCACAAGTACTTCATTATAGCCCACTCCTACCATTCATTTGGCTAGAAGAGCTTGATTCAATTGGTATTAGAAAGATTGCAATTCAATTGGCAAAAAGTCAACGCTTCAAGATTTACCTTTGACTTTTGGAATTTTGGTCAACTTTGGACTTCTAAGGTTAAGGATCATGAAATTATGATTATTGAAGTCATTTAATCAAGTTTAATCAATAAAATCAATCAAAAGTCAAGATTAGGGTTTTGAGGATTTTTTCTAAGTTATGGAAATTTTGCATGTTCAAGTACTCAACTTAGGAGACTTGTAACTTCTTCATCAAGTCACCATTTTTCATGCTAAAATGATCAAATTAAAGAGAAAGTTTCATACAACAACTTTTTCATAGAGGATGAATTCCCAAAAGGAGCAAGGATTTTGAGTTATGAAGCCATGAAGTTGATGTCTCAAATGAAAACACAGAGAAATTTTCAAGGCAGTTTTGATCCTAAAAAGTGTTTGAATTTTAGGTTATTCTCAACAATGATCCCTTATGATTTAAAGAAAAATCCAAACATTAAAGTTGTATAGTATATTTTGGGCTTTCCAAAAAGTACAATAACTCATTCATAGCATGTGTGAGTTAGGAGATTCGAAGAGATGATGTTGGACTTTCAAACTTGAATTATAGGACATTTGCAAGACATGAACTTGAGCAAATCATAAACCAAATCTGCATATCCCTTTATTACAGGTCACATTCCTTGTAAATATTTCCTTATTCAGAAGATTGCACAAGTTTTTAATGCATTACACATTAATTTGAAGCATTATTCAAGAGTTCATACCATTTATGGAATGTTTTGCCAAAACAATTACACTTCCATTTGCATAAAGAAGCTTTAATCACAAAGTCAACCTGTCTTGAGTGCCTACATTTTTTCTTTTGCACTCAAACAACTTTGATGCTTTTTCTTTTGCACTCAAACAACTTTGATGCTCAGAAGCAACACCTCTAAAGTGACAACCACCCTAAAGGAGCCTTGTACCTTGTCTTGGGATTCCATGAAACTTCAAGTTACATTTCAATCAAACCATGAAACTCAAAGTTGTGGAAACTGATCAGCCTTGATCCCCGCATGATCTCCTATAAATAAAGGTCTCCACAACATCATTTAACACGCCTCAACACACTCTAAATCCCTCAAAACTCTCTACAACTTAGAATTAGTCTTTGAAACTCCATTAAAGCTTCAAAGAGCCAATTCTTAGAAACTCTTTCCTCTTGCAAGTTTCTTGCAAATTCATCATTCAAACACATTCCATATATCATATAGGAACTTCTGTATGCATAAAAAATCAACTGAAATGCCTTGATCAACATCTCATAATCTCACTTTTCCATCACTGCAACTTGAGTTGGCCAGAAGGATTGAAACACTTTCAGTCCAAAGCAAGAATTGCAAAACCTTCCTGGGAGTTCACTGAAGCTAGGATCATCACATCACCTCCAGGAGTGCCCTAACTCCATACTCGATTCTCCCTTCAGAGGTAAGTTAACTTGACTTTGAACTTCATGTTAAGAGCACCATTTTAAATAAATCTCGATTCTATTATGTTTGTTAGGATGTAAGGATCATTAACCCTCAACTGGTTGTCATTTATCTTTGATTAATGTGATTTAATTTGATTTTGAAAAATTAGGATTCGTAGTGTTTTCTTAGAAATTCAAGAGATACAATTTAAATAAATTGATGAATGATACATATTTGAGTTCGTGTTGAGATTCTACACAAGTTTCATGTTTATAGTTTTGCATTTGTTTGAGTATTGAATGAATTCGAAATTCTAAAAATGGCTTATCTTGAGGTTGAAGATGAAGTTTGAACATTTGAATTTAGGTCTTTGTTTTACATATAATCAAATGGAATCAGTTTTAATAATGGATGTATAGCCACCCAGTGGTAGAGCGCACGTCTTATTGTCACATTTGAGCCTTGGGTATAGGGTTCGAATCCCCCTCGCCCCAAACCTTTTGCTATTTTAATTTTTAAGAATCTTACACATGTTTTGGTATTTTGTTAACTGAACGCATGTTTTGTTCACCACTAGCGTATGGTGTGTTGGTTAAGATTTTGACTGGTGATCTTGAGGGCGTGGGTTCAAGATCAAGACCATTTGGCCACAAAAATATATTTTTATCACTAGTTTTATTCACTTTCTTTTACAACTTTGATTATTTATTTAACCTAGCAAATTAAATCATTTTAACTTGATTTTTTGCACACTTTTCATTTATACTATCTATTTTTAGAATATATTTTAAAATCCCAAAAATATTATTTATTTGATCATTTTTAATCATATCAAAACTAGTACTTTTTATACCTTTTAAAAGGTTTTTCCTCAATTTTTTTTCCTTCATCAAATGATTTAATTGAACTTGTGTGATTACACTAGGGTTAATTTTAGCCTCTTTTGAAGATGATAACATGAATCCAATTAATTTTCATCTAGGGTTTAGTTTGTTTCTAAATGGATAAACTTTGTTTGTATACCAAAACCCTAACTTGTGATCCATGATCTTTTTCTATGATTTTAATACAACAACTTATTGATATTAACTTATTCATCAATGTCATGATCATTACTTTCATATCCATGCCTATACCATGATAAAGTCAACCATGTCTTTTAAACTTTAAACTTGTGTGATTGAATGTTTATAAGAACTAAAATGTTTGTCTTATACCATGTTTATACTTGACATCTATTAGGACTTTGTCAATCCTTGTTTCAATGATCATACCTTGTTTATTTACTTGTGTACATATTTGATTGATCCATATACTTGTATTATATACCTCTGTTATATACTTTTATCTTGATATTATTGATTAACCACACATACATGAGACACATGCCCATATATTCATCCATGTGATCATATACACCATACTCATCATCATACATGATATGATTGATATTAAGAGATGGTTCTCTTTCATTCCATGACCCTTATACTTAAGTTTGTATGTATATATTAATCTGTTTGTCTATACTTAACTCACTTTGACTGTATTCATGATACACATACCATGTCTCACCCACCACTTGAGATGCTTACCTGACATGTATGATTCCTCATTAATGTTGTTGAAATTCAAAGGAATGGTATAGTATTGACTAAAATTGTCAAGTATACCTCTATTATATACTTTTATTGGATAGTCAAGCTTATCAAACCATAACACATAGGTTTGCATATTTAACCGCTTAATCGTTCATACTTGACTTATCATAGTTGTCATCATGGTGGTTGTCATCATCAAAAGTATATGTCATATTACCTGCAAAACAAGGTTCCACAATTTCGACACATATGAACTAGTAGCAAGGATGAAAACGATTAGAGTAGTATTTGTTTTAGCCTCTTTAAATGACCTGATAGTTCAGCAAATGAATGTTAAAACAACATTTCTAATTGGATATATCGATGAAGAAATCTACATGGAACAACTAGAACGTTATGTGCTTCTTGGAAATGAACAATAGGTGTGAAAGCTTGTCAAATCCTTATATAAATTAAAACAAGCACCAAAATAATAACATCAAAAGTTTGACTTTGTCATACTAAGTTCATAATCCCAATTATTGCGACAAGTGTTTGTACACAAAGATGCGTGAAAATATTATAATGTTTCTTTGTCTCTATGTTGATGACATGTTGATCATTAATAATGAGATGGATGTAATTTTAGAAACAAAGAGGTTTCTTGTAACACCCCATATTTTATATTTATTAATTTAATTGGAGTTTAAATTAATTTCTTGGATTATTGGTATTTTAAATTGGACTTAAGTTGGAAATTGTGTAAAATAAGGTTATTGGGCCAAGTTGTGGTTAGTAATGGAGGGGGTGTGATTGGTAGGCCCTATTACTAAAGTTATTTTTCTTTATTTTCATAAAATAAGATACTTGGGAAAAGGAGAGAATAGAAGCAAAGGAGAAGAAAAGTTCAGAACGTGAGAAGAGCAGAGAACGTGAAGAAGCGCGAAGAGAGGAAGACTCAAGGTCAACCTTAAGGTAAGGGGGAACTTATTTGGTTAACATCTATTATCTGGTTAGGGGTTGATAGTACTGAATAGGTGTAGAATTCGTGTCGATTGAGTCATATGATAGATTTAGGGATTTGGATTAATTGAATGATAATTGATCATTTTGTTGGAATCTATGATGTTTGTGTTATTTTGACTTCAATTGATGCTTGTTGTGTGTTCTATGATGTGTATGTTGTGTTGTATATGAGTTTTGATTCCTTAAATTCGTTCAGGTGGAATTAGGATGGAATTGAAATGTGTACAACACTGTATTTCTGCAGATTTTGGGTTGCAGGTACGCAGTAACCGGTTAATGAGGGCAGGGTAACCGATTACTGCAGTGTAAAATGGCAAAAATTGCTGGCTGGGAGTCGGTAATCGGTTACTGAAAGGGGTGTAACCGATTACCCATACAAAAAATAGGGAAATGTGTTTCGTGAAATAGGGTAACCAGTTACTGGCATTTAGGTAACCGATTACCACTGAAGGTTTTTGAAAAATGAAGTATTTTGTAAAACTCATAACTTTTGAACCGTTGGTCCGTTTCGTGTGTCATTTCGAGCTAAACGAACCTTGTGAAATAATCTATGCGATGATTAATGATGTGATTGTGATTAAATGATGCATATTTATATAAACATGCTTGATGATGATGATGATTATGATGAAATGAGTATTTTGATGATGTTACTCATAGACTTGACGATGGTATAAGTATGTTCATGTATGTTTGCATTCATTCATATTCATTGTTGATGTTGTATCCATGATGATGTGTTGGATCAGTAAAGGGCATGATTCCAATTGTGTGGAATCTGTGCTGGCAGGGCCGTATCTTGATGATGTTGGATCGGTCATGCGTTATTCCCATTTAATGATGTTGGTACCACATGCATAGTGTCAGTTAATTTCATATACATACTTTTATAACATGATTGGATGTTCTTCCAGTGTTATAAATATTGATGATGTGTTGGTTGGTTGCTTATGATGATAAAACTTGTCTGAATGTCTATTTATGAAACGATTGGGTGAATGATGCAACTATGACGTGTTATTGCTTTATAACCTTATAACATTTGTTAATTATGATGAGACTCACCCTTACATGTTGTCATTTTCAGATTGAGGATAGCGGTTGTTCGACTCGGTGAGGATTAGCTCATGAGTCAGTTGTTTAGTTAGCGTCAGGTGTCATGCTCTGATAGTTGTAACACTGGGGACACGATGTTTAGAGTTTATGTTTTATGACTCTGATTATGTTTTGATGTTTTGAAGGATAAGTTTTAAAGATGTTAAACTTAATCCGTATGATTTAATTTCCGCTGTGTTAACATGAAATGTTTTTAATTGATGATGATTGCCTCAGTGAATGCATGACATAACTGAATGATGTTTAATTAATTATTGAATTGTGGCACCCTTGGTTTCATGTACTCTGAATAAATTTATTTAATTTGCCGCGGAGTTTAGAAGGGTGTTACATTTCTGACTTCCACATTCAAGATGAAAGATCTAGGACTAGTATACCAAATTTTAGGGATCAAAGTATAGAGAAATAATATGGGTTATGAACTTAGCCAAATACATTATGTTGAGAAAATTATTGATAAATTCAAACACTTACGCTTTAAGGAAGTGACAACTCTATTTGATCCTAGTGTCAAACTTCAAAAGAATGTTGGAAGACATATGGCTCAATTGAAATATGCAAGTGCAATTGATTGTCTAATGTATTTCATGCAATGTACCAGATCCGATATATCATTTGCAGTTAGTAAAATGAGTAGATTTAGTAACCTTCAAAAATAAAAATAAAAAAAATAAAATGAGTAGATTTACTAGCCTTCACAAATGTACCAGATCCAAATAGTGAGCATTGGAAGGCCATCACAGGGATTTTTGGCTATCTTCTGAAAACCAAAAGTCTTGGCCTTTGTTATGATAGGTTTTCTGCCATACTAGAGGGATAAGATCAATTGACACTAAGGTGTTATGACACCAAATCCTACCCGTTTATTATTATTATTCTAAAGATTAGGTATTTTAAACGAAGTTATCTTAGAGTCAAATGATCCCCTCATATATATATATATATATAAAATCTTAAAAGAAGATTTTAAAGTTATAATTTGGTGAACTGCAAGACTTTTATTTATTAATACATTTTTATATAAAAAAAATTAATCAGATAAATTCAAATATAATAAATAATAGTATATAAGTGGAACACAATTAATGGTCTTTAATATTTTAAAGTGATAATAATAATTATTTTGTTGATTAAGTAATAATTAATTTGAAATATAAAATATTACAAATGCGATATTTATAATGAAGCTTATGAAAAAAAAAAAGTTTTAAAAGTAACAATTTGAGAAGGATTGAGTTATTAGGATAACAAATATATATAATATAGTTTTTTATACAAATATATATTAAATTATCCTTCACTTCGGAATTCAAATAAATTTTAAATCAAATTTAAAGGACAATGATCCCTTCAAAAGTTGTTGCATTCATTTGGAGGGACTTGTTGAACCATCTGCCTACTATAGGAACACACTAATGAGTAATGGAATTAATAATGATAGTTGTCTCTTTTGCTTCCAGCACTTCTAAGATGTTAATCATATGTTTTTGATTGTTCATTTTCATATAAGAGTGCTATGATTGATTTGGTGTGTCGGGGTTTTGGTGTAATGAAGGTGTGGATAATTTTTTGCAGCATGACTCATTAATGTGTGGATAAAAGAAACACACATTTTCTTGTATTTTTTTGTTGTTTGCTCCCAAATAAAATTGTTTCTCGACCGGGTTATCACAAGAAGCATAATTGATTCGGTTTGAATGGATTTTAGATTTAAAAATAGTTTGAATCTATAATATTTTTATCGGATTGATTTGATTTAGTTTTTGATATTTTTAAAAAATAGAATTAAATTAAATTAATTTTTTGGTTATATTTATAAGAAAAATTATACTTTTTAAACTTATTGAATAACTAATATATCTGGTATATATATTGTCCAGATTAATTAATTATTCAATATATTTAAAAAGTGAATTTTTTTCTTATAAACAGGATCAGAGGTGGTAATAGTTTTGATTCTGTTTGGTTCGATAGATCCATTTACAATTTTTTTTTTCAAACATCATATCCATCAGTGTATTTTTTACTATCGTGTTTTTCGATGTATTTTATGCTATTATTTTTAAAAATAATACATTTCATGTAATTTATTTCATGCTCTATTTTTTCTAACAAATTACAAGTTGCTCTTAATCCATACGAAACATTGACATGAATTTCATTGCATCATGAAATAAGTTTACTATCAAATATAAAAGTTGACACTTGACATCAAAAGGTTGGAAAGATATTTGAAAGCTTAAGTCTTAACAAATAGAACACAATAAAACACATGTCAATTAACATGTTTGATACCTCAAACACACATAAAAACTATTTGTAACAAGACAAAAATGAATCTTGTTGAAGAAGAAGAAACAAAAAAAAGTAAATGAAAATTAACGAAGAAAAGTTGAATACGAAGCGGACGATCATAATATATTAGAACATAGATAGAGAGAGCAACATTTTTGGCAGGCAAGGAGAGCAATATTTCAGTAAAAGAAATTTTTTTGACTTATGCTTTCTACTTTCTATGTTTTAGAGTTTGACTCTAGATGCGTGTTTTGCTGAAAAGAAGTATAAACAAAGATGGAGAATGGTTGGACCGGTACAAAATTTGGGCTTAATGATGACTGGAATAAAAGATTTAGAGAGTAATTATATCTATTGGTTTAGTTCATCGGTTTGACAGTTCCTAAAAATTAAAACCGAGAGTCGGACCAAACCACATCATTTTTTATTGATTCAATTTGGTTTTAAAACCGAACAAAAAACAATCGATTTTATTTCAATTTGATTTGGTCTAAATTGTTGATTTAATTTGATTTTCTGATCTATTTACGCGCTTAGTTATCACAGATCATTCAACTATTATGTCAAAAATGAAGATGATTTATCAAAAATGGTTTATAAAGAAGGAAGAATAATTTTATTACAATATGTAAATATCTTTAATGTAGCTATATTTATATGGGTCTTTAAATTCTAATTCAACTACCAAAAATTGATATTATTAGGTCGGACATCAACACCAAGCTAAATATTTTCTTACATGACATCATAAAGCTTTGGTTTATAACGCTAGACTTTTACATTCACTGTCAACAATCTTTTTCTCTTATTTTCCTTAATCGCCGGTTGAAATTGCTTCCTCCAACCTCGTTGTTGAATCTGACCCTCCCTCTCCAAGTGCTTCCTCTCAACCAAAATTCTCTATGGTCCCAACTCAAAATAATACTCATGTCACTAATCATACCTTCATTGCCCCTAATATCACATACTCGATCAAAGTTAGGCTAGATATGAAAAATAATCAATACAATACATGGTCATAACTCTTTAAGATCTATGTCAAATTCTACCAAGTCATTCATCGTATCATTCTTTCCTATATGGATGATACGATTGACCCCTCTCTCAAAGAAATTGATCCAAAACTTCGACCATGTATTGATGCAATTGTCCTACAATGGATCTGCAAGTATGTATCTGATGATTTGCTCAACACAATCATTGAACGTGATTTAGTGGCTGAACTTGCTTGGAGTAGTCTACTTTAAGAAAAATAATTGAAAGAAAAAATTCAAGGGCGCTTATATGGAACAAGAATTTTGATGATCTTAAATGAAGCAATTTCCTAATGCTTCAACGTATTATTAACATATGAAATAGCTCTCTAATCAACTATCCAACATTGGTGCTATTGTATCCAATGAGCAATTGATACTCCAACTTATTTCTAGATTGGCTGATTCTTATGCTATCGTCAGATTGAAAATTCGACATGGAGATACACTCCCTCCTTTCTACAAAGCTTTCTCAATGATGTGGAGGAAATGAAAGGGGCGAAAAAGGAAGAAACCATCACATATAATTTCCTGTTTCTCGCATCTCAAGGTGATAATTTAATTCGTAGGCAATTCTTCAAATTGTCAAAATCATAACAACACAAATGAAAGTAGCGATCGCGGTAGCCGTAACAATTCACCAGAGGAAATATGGGTGGTGGTTATGGTAAGATTCGAGGTGGAAATTGAAGTGGTCGATCACAATATTAACAATGGGCGCCATTTTTCATCACCACAACAACGGTGGGCCTTTCCATCATGAAGTGTACCGTTATAACCTTGGGCCACGCCACCGAGTCTGTACCCAATAACACCAAATTGGCATAGTCAGTTTCTTTATCATTGCGAACCAAGAATTCTTGGTTCTAAGCCTTACCAGGCACATATGGCAGACACAACACTAACTAGTGCTCAACTATCATATGTGTCAACTTATGACACTCTGTCATCATGTAATTTTTATAAGTATATGCATGTGTTTTTAATCATTTTCAGGTGATTTGATTAAGTTTGATCAAGAAATAAAAATAAAATGAAGAAGTGAAAGACTTAGGAAAAAAGTGGAAAAAGAAGAGACTTTTAAGTAAAAAAGAACATTTAACGCCACGAAAAATCATTGCCACATCGTGGCGAGATGGACATTACATCATAGCGAGATGAAAAGGCATCACGGTGTGATCACTCCCTTTTTCTGTCACGTTTTTACTGTTATAAATAGGATAAAGAAAGGAGAACAAGAGGTGGACGTTTTTGGTACAGATTATTGACGACAAGACAAGGTTTGGAGCTGTAGAACAAAGGTTTTCATCTGTGAAATCCAAATTCTAACTAGATATTCATGTATTGTCTCTTTATTTCTTCAGTTATGATTACTATGAGTATGAGTATATAACTTTTTAATGATTAGGGATTTCTTGACGAACCTGTATGAACCTATCAAATGATATGTTTGCGTAATTTACTATTGGCACTTTTGCTTAATTCAATATATTTATTCAATTATTTTCATATTTATTTCTTTATATGTGTTGATGAATTCATATATCAAACTTTGATATGTATCAATTACTAACTATAACTATACGAGTTTGATCTAAATTAACAGTTCAACTTAGTAATTGATTAGGGATAAAAAATTATAAGTTGTAACTTAAGGTTTAATAACCAAATATTATCTATTTTAACTATGCAACTGGTCTAAGGGATTAGGGAGTTGTGGTGTAGAATAGTGAGTTATACACGAAGGAATTAAGTATAAAGACTAATTTAAACCATCATAATCACCGAGGAATCAACATACGACTAATATAATCCATCATCAACAGTGATAAACATGGGATTCAAAGCAAGACCTAATGGTCTTTAATTTGGTTAATTTTTTAACAAGTTTGTATTTACACAATTATTCTTTCAAACCGAACATTTGAAAAACCCCCAATTTTACTTTCAATATCACCTTAATCGTCTTGTTAATATAAAACAATCCCTGTTGATACGAATTTAATTTATTACTTGCTAACCTTGTTTGGGAGAACTGATGGTGGACATATTTCAGGATAGGAGACTACTATAAGAGAACTGATGTTGGACATATTTCTTTGGGATTTCAACTTGCTAACCCTGTTACTTTTGATATTAAAATTTGTGTGCTTTCAAGTTTGAGAGATGACCCGTTTGACGGACATGCTATCATTGACCCGTGAGAGCATTTGGCTCACTTCTATGAGACATGTTAGATGTGAAAACCTGATGAAGTAATTGATGGTCAAATCTAGTTAAGGTTATTCAAATTTTCAAGAATATGCAGAGCTAAATATTGGTTGTAGTTTTTATCCACGAGACTATTCAGACATGGAAGGAGTTGGAAGACAAATTATGCAAAGGTTTTTCACGAACATTCATTTCGTGTAAAGAAGAGCTGATATTTCAAATTTTAAACAAGGTGATGTTGAGTCCTTATCTGATACATGTATAGATTCAAACTATTACTTTAAAGAAGTCCGAATCACAACATGAGTAGTATAAAACAAATGCAACATTTCACTAAAGGTCTAATAGCTCAACCAAGAATGCTTTGTGGATGCCTCATTTAGAGGTACCGTTAAAACAAATAATGAATATGAAGTGAAAGAGTTGATAGAGAAAATGTGTTTGAATGAGTATTGTTCACAAAGTGAAAGAATAGTCAAACCAAAGGGTGTACTCGATCTGGATTATAATAATGCAGTATTAGCTTAACTAGAGGTAATTACTAAACATTTAGTTGGAGCTACCATTGTTGTAGCCAATTTTAGTCATATTTAGACACTAAAATGTGATTTTTGTGGACAAAGGCATTCTAATGACAAGTGTGTACCATAAGGAACTAGTGTAGAAGTTCAATATGCAAATTTTCAGAAGAATAATCCCTACTCCAACACTTACAAGCCTGGATGGAAAGATTATCCCAACTTCAAGTGGAGGAACAATCAAACAGTAAATGCAAATCAAGGTGTTCAACAAGCACCACAACAAAGGAAACCATCTTATCTTGATGAAGCCATGACTTAGTTTGTGAAAGTTACTCAAGCTAATTTTAAGAAAGTAAGCAAGAATCAAGAAGCCGTGACAAAGAATCAGAAGACTATGAGTAAGAACACTGAAGCTTCCATCAAAATCTAGAGATGTAATTGGCCATTCATCTAGACAATTAGTAACAACACCTAGTTCCAAAGGGGACTTTTGTGGGAATATTGTAGACAACCTGGATAATGAGAGTCGCAAAGTCACCAAGTTAAGAAATAGAGCAGTACCTTCAATCCCTAGTGCTAGTGGTGAGAGAAAAAAAGTAAGTGAGGGTGAGAAGAAAAGTCAAGAAGAGAAGGTAGTTTAAAAAGAGGGAGCGAAAAAAATCAAAGGGGGGAGAAGGTGAGAAATAGATAAAAAATTGTTATGGGGAGGGTACTCTTGATAAGCTTATAGATTGGAACTCACCTTTGAGAAGAATGTAAAAAAGAAATTCTCAATTAACCTAACCCATAACTACCATACTATGCCAAACCACATTACCCCATCTTAAAGAAGAAACCAAAGAAAGAAATGGAATTAGGGAAATTTAAGAAGTTTATGGAGATGCTTATAAATATACAAGTCAATATTCCATTATGGTAATCTCTTGAGAAAATGCCAGTATATGTAGTATGGAGAATATATTACATTATAAAAATAATGTAGTTCAATTTTTCAACGCAATCTACTACCAAAAGTAAATGATCAAGATAAATTTACTATTCCGTGTTCTATTGGTCCATTGAAGTTTGGTCATGCAATTTTTGATTTAAGAGCACGCATCAACTTGATGCCTTTATCAACGATAAGGAAGATGAAATCTGTAGAACCAAAACCAACCCACATGACTCTTACTTTAAGTGATTGATCTATCACTTTTCCATACGAAGTTCTAGAAGACGTGCTTGTGAGGGTAGATGATTTATTATTCCCTGGTGATTTTTTTATCCTCGATATGGCAGAAGAATTTGAAACACCATTACTGTTAGGAAGACCTTTCTTAGCAGCAAGTAGAGTTTTGATTGATGTTGAGATGGGAGAATCGATTCTGAGATTCAACAAGGAACATGTTGTTTTTAATGTATTTTAGGCCATGAAACATCAAAAAGAAAATCCTTAGTGTTATAGAGTTGATGTAGTGGAAGAAATTGTTCAAAAAGTAGCTGCAAATGAGTCACCATCATCACTGGTGAATAAAGTAATTGTTAATTCCATTGAAGAAGTTGAATATGAATGTGATAAAGAGGTAGTACAATGTATAATTTAGTTGCAAGCAACCCAAGTAGAAAGAATAATGAAATAGATTGAAGAGTTAGGTGGTAGTGCACAGTATAAGTATAAAGTGCACCTAAGAGTGAGTGAATTAGGTATGTTGATTTTTTTTTTCTTTAGAGATGATGTTCACTTTAATCTTGGTTTAGATAGGTGATGAAGGAGTAAAGTGAGGAAAATAAAGAACACCAAATATTTATACTAGTTCCCCTCACAATCCGAGAGTACGTCTAGTCCCCTTACCACATGTAAGAGATTTTATTATTGTTAGATCTTCATAAACAAGACTCTAACCAAGTTATCAAGAACAATTCTCTTGAAACTTGTTCCACAAGAAAAGAAAACAATCCTCTCTTTTTTTGTAACCTTATTTCCAACAATCATGGATGATAAGTAAACACGCCTAATATCAAACAATCTTTGATACTTAGGAATTTGTAACACAGCAATAATTTGTATAAAAAGAAAGTTTATATAATGGACAAGACTTAATCAAATGAACAAAGTCTTGTTCTTTTTCAAATATGAAATATCAATATCATAAACTCTCTAAGTGCTCAATGATGCTTTTAGAATGATACGAACATTTTCTCAAAAAGCATCTAAGTTTGGAAATTTGTAATGAAAATTATGTAGAGAGTTTTGTATAATTTTGATTGAAAGAAGTGTTATGAAAACTAATGTGTTTTTCCTTAAATACATCCTAAGAAACCTCTATGAATTAATGCAAAAGTTTGAGACATTTTCATAAAGGTTTGCAATAGTTTAGAATGACCATACTTCATCAAAAAGACAGAGTTTTGAATTGTGTACAAGACTTCTTAAGTGAGTTTAAACGGTCACTTGATTTAACAAGTTTGCAATGTTTTTCAAATTTGAAATTTAAAAACTGTTTGAGACCGCTGTGAATTATGGTGGTTTTTTGGTGGTGTTACGACGGTTTAAAATGGCACAATTTACCAAAAACAAAAATGTTTTAAAAATTGAAAAATTTGTCCAAGTATTTGAGCAAACTTTATGCAACATCTGTTGATTGATCCAAGTCAATAGATTATATTTGAAAGTGATTTAACATGGTTCGAACATGAAAAATAAATTTTTCAATGCATGATAAAAAATATTTTGAGCACTAAGTAATATATATGATATGAAATTCATATACCTAAGATGATGAACAAAATCTTGTGAACCAAATCATATCTTCATAGATCTTTTTTCTCTTTCTTGGATAAGGTAGTGTTGAGTTTGTCTTCATCAAAACATGTTGGAAACTTGTCTTCATATTCTTCCCTCTTTTTGATGATGACAAATATGACAATTGAGAAGCATAATATTGATATCTTCATAAATATTTGAGTTCACAAAAACTCCCCTTTATCTCCCCATAAACTTGATATCTCTTTATTGATTGATTTGCTGTAAAAGTTAGTGAACACAAAAATAAAGCAAAACGTACAAGCGCGCGCGCACGCACACCCACCCACACACACACACACACACACACACATACACACACACACACACATACACACACACACACACACACACACACACATATATATATATATATATATGTGTGATTTTCTCTCCCCCTTTGGCATTATAAAAAATAGGAAAAAAAGATAAAAGTAAAGGTAACAATATAGAAATCATGGATCATAACTTATAGACCATAATCTATGGAAACATATAAAATATTTTATTTTAAATATGATATCATATAAGTTAAGAAGAAAATAGTTAGAGCAAATAAACACACATAATTTCATATAGTGATATGATTGACAAATTATAATAAAAACTTCATGTACCTTGGAATACTGCATGATTTCTGGGTCGATGTTGTAAGCATTGATTGCTATGTTACGAGTCGTGTATTGATAACACCAATTATAAAGCGGAGACCCTCTAAATTATATAAATTAAGAAAGCCAAATATCTCTGACTTGCATATCTTTGGATGCAAATTCTTCATCCTCAACAACGCGAAAGACAATCTCTGAAAATTTGACGCAAAAGATAATGAAGGCATACTCATAAGATATTCCACTTCTGGTAAAGCTTTCAGAGTATTTAGCGAAAGAAATATAATAGAAGAAGAATCATTTCATGTTACCTTTGATAGATCTAACCCTAAATCATTAGAAGCATAAATGATTAATTGTGCAGGTATCTTGGAAAAGACAAATTTGAAGGAAAAGGATCAAGAACCAGTTCAAGACCAAAGCCAGAATCAAGTCACAAATGAAGAACCGACTTAGGATAAAATCATAGATACTCCACCAAAGCATCCAGATCTTCCAAAAGAATAGAGATCAATAAAAGAAAATTCTATTCAAAATGGTATTGGAGACATCTCTAAGGGAATCACTACTTGACGATGCCTTAATAAGATATGTAGATTTATGGCTTTTGTTTCACAAATTGAGCCAAATGGAATTGACGAAGCTATAATCAATGAACATTGGTCTCTTGTCATTCAAGAGGAGTTAAATCTATTTGAACGAAACAACATTTGGCAGCTCATTCCCAAAGCTTAAGTTAATCTAGTGATTGGCACTCGATGGGTCTTTTGCAACAAGCTAGACGAAAATGTCAATGTTTTAAGAAATAAATCCAAAATCGTTGTGAAAGGATACAATAGACAATAAGGAATAGATTTCGATCAAATTTATGCCCTCATGGCTAGATTAGAAGCCATAAGGATGGTACTAGCTTTCTCTTGCATCATGAATTTAAAACTATTTCAAATGGATGTAAAAAGTGCTTTTATAAATGGCTACATCCCAGAGTTGGTATATGTTGATCAACCTTCCAGTTTTATTAATTCGACCTTTCTAGATCATGTTTTCATGCTTATGAAAGCGCTATATGGACTGAGACAATCTTCTAGAGCTTGGTATGATCGTTTGAGCAAATTCTTGGTTGAAAATAAATTTTAAAGTGGACAAGTTGATAAAACTCTCTTTATCAAGAAAATTGAACATAAAATCTTATTAGTTTAAATTCACATAGATGATATCATTTTCGGTGCTACTAACAAATCCTTGTGCAAGGAATTTTCTAAAATAATACATAATGAGTTTGAAATGTCAATGATGGGAGAGCTTTGGTACTTCCTAAGACTTCAAATTCATCAGACTAAAGAATAAACTTTCATAAATCAAGCTAAATACTATAAATAAATGCAAAAATTACTTGACATAGAGAAGTCCAAAGTGATAGCAATCCCATTGTCAACATCTTGCAGCCTCGACAAGGACAAAAATGGTGAACGAATTGAGGAAAGAAAATATCAAGGTAAGATAGGTTATCTTCTCTATCTTATTTCATCTCGCCCTGATATTATATTTGTTGTTTGTCTATGTGTTCTCTTTCAAGCATCCCCAAAAGAATCACAACTCAGTGCGGTCAAACACATTATGCAATATCTCACTAGCATACAAAAAATGGGCCAATGTTACCCCGATGGAGTGGGTTGTGACTTATTTAGGTACACCGATTCTGATTTTGATGGGTGCATATTGGATATAAAAAGCACAAGAGGACATGTCACTTACTTGGAAAATCACTTGTCTCTTGGAAAAACAAGAAACAAGCAAGTGTTTACTATCCATAGGTGAGGCATAATACATTATTGTGGGTAGCTGTTGCTCTCAGATTATCTTGGTGAAACAACAACTTAATGTTACGATGTTAATCTTGGAGTTGTTCTGATAAGATGCGACACATTAGAGCCATAAACCTCACTAGAAACCCGATTCTTAGCTCTTGGGCCAAACACATTGAGTTTAGAAACCCCGTCATTAGGGATCACATTGAAAAAGAGGGATGCATACTTGAATTTGTGACCTCATCTAATCAACTCGCAAATATTTTTAAAAAACCTCTTCCTAAATAAAACTTCTTTTTCATAAGAACTAAACTAGGAATTTTAAATAAATCATGCATGAATTAGTATGCTTTCGTGTCTCTTCTCCTTATTCTTATCCCCTTTCTCTACTTGATATTATGTGATATGTGTGCTTTAGATGTTTTCCACCTTTTACATTCCACTATTCAACTTACTATGATCTTAAAAAATACTAACACAAATTGTTTCTTAAGTAACAAAATACTAAAATTAATCATGAATTTTAAATACCATAATTCACCCCTATCTCTCCTCTTGTGCTTGAAGTCACTTGTCCAATAGTAAGTTGATCATGTGATAAATTCTTGGTGTAAAAGTTGCAAGTTGAACATGTGTGAAAAAAATTAGTATGAATATTGTGAGCTGAACCTATGTTAAAAGCTTGATTGATAGAAGAAAAATCTCAAATGCGTTATCGTTAGGGACTAGACTTAGACCTCGTGATTTTAAATCAAAATAAATATGGTGTGTTCTTTCTTTTCTCCCTTGTCTCTTTTATTTACTTAGTTTGTTATCAATCATCTTCCTCTTCTTTTATCTTCCACCAACAACTTATTTGAAAAGTGTGTTATTTCTCTAGCTTTCTAGTTTTTTTTTTTATAATCACAATTCACCCCGCTTGTGTTTGAAGTCGTTTGTTCAACATATTAATATAGTGTGCGCTCTTTTTAGATGAGCACGATAATTTCAACGACAAAACCGATGTATATGAATGTAAAGAGTTGACATGGTCTCATTAAAATTGCGAACAATTAGAATAATTTTAATGGGAAAATATATTTGGTTGTTTTTGCCATGCGGGCTAAAACTGTCTAATTTATGAACAATTTTAATCAATTTTATTTGGCAAAATACACTTTTTGGTCCCTTATGTTAACCTCGGGGTTCATTTTTGTCCCTTAACTTTAAAAAGTGTCATATTGGTCCCTTAACTCTTCAAAATGTGTCATTTTAGTCCTTTTTGTCACATTAGTGACGGAAAAACTCAAAAATCGGTCGCTATTTCCGTCGCTAATATGATAAAAAGGACTAAAATGACACCTTTTGAAGAGTTAAGGGACCAATATAACACTTTTTGAAGTTAAAGGACCAAAATGAACCCCAAGGTTAACATAAGGGACAAAAAGGGTATTTTGCCATTTTATTTCAATAATAATTAGAAACAAATAATTATTATCCTACAATTTATATTATTTTATTGGTAATAAATTTTGATTCAAATTTATATATTAATTTTTAAAAAGTAAAATAATATCATGTCTCATTCTAAAAAGAACTCATTGTTTCATGCAAAGGAATTATTTAAAACGACCAATTGTTGTTGCTACTGCTAACATTCCTTAATTTCAACCAAACTATTGGACCAAATAAACAAATTTCAATGACAAGTTAAAACAAGCAACAAACTTTATGGTTAAGCAATCAATAAAATCATACATTAGATATTAGATATATCTTTATAGTTTATTGATTCAACTTTTTGAATGATACTTTTATTTATATTTCATTTCCTAGTAAGAAATTCATGTTACCGCCGGGTCCTATCTGGAATCTACATTACACGTCTATCAAACTATCATTCGTAAAGTATGAATTTATTTTTCAATTGGTTAAAATTTACATTGTTATAAATATAGGCTAATAATATGTATTTGCTTTTAAAGTTTTGGTCCGTACTTATAATAAACTGTACAACCAATTCTATAACTTGAATTATATTAAACAACATCAACTCAAAGATTTAAAAGATGGACATGAAAATGAAGGTGATATCTTATAGATACGTTCACATTTACCCGTGAATTCAGATGAGTTAACAAATCCAAGTTGAATTCAGATGAGTTAACTCTAAAGTTTTATTAAACCTATTTTATATGTTAGCTCATTTTTTTAAATTTAAAATATATGACAGTTCTCCGTCAAATTTTAAATTTACAAATTTTACAGATCTAAAATGTATGACAATACCCCGTTAAAATTTATTTTCTACATTTTTATAAATAGACAAAACTTACTTTTGATACGGTGATAAAACTTTATGTTATGTGTATTAATTAAATAAAATGATAATACATCATTGTATAAATGTATAAAGAATCATAAATTTATATTTTCATAAAAATTTATGTATTTTTTTAATCATAATTGTATCATGTTCTTTGACCAAGGAATAGAAGTAATTGTTGTAAACCATCTACTATTAAATTAAAGTTAATACTACATTCAAATGTAATCATTATAATATTCCAATTTTTTAAATGTAAAACAAATAAATGAATAAAACAAATATAATATGTGACAAAATTAATGCCCAAACAATCTGGTAATCTGGTGAGAGTATTGTTCAAAAAAGACTAAGCTGTCCTTGTTTTTTCCACAAAATGGGGTGAGTAATTTCTCCAATTGATTTTTGGATTAGTGTTATATTTCTCCAATTAGTAGTAAACTTAAAATTGTATTTTATAAATTGTATTTTATTCTAACCTTACTAGTTTATTACTAAAAGTAACCATTACTTTTGTATAACTATTTAAGTACATGTTTTTCTCCAAATTATTATTCATTAAATCAACCACAAACCTACAATCAAACAGATTCAAATCATCACTTTAACATGATAATATCTCGGTTTTCAATGAGAAAATGCAGCGTGGTGACCGGAATAGGACAAGCGCAATCGTTGGTGGACAGAGGGTTGTGTTGTCGTCGTCAAGGACAAAGTTGCTTTATATTAATTTCGAAATCATGGATGGAGGAACGCTGATTTGTACGTGGATTTGTGCGGTGTGGTGGATAGTAGCTACGTTCTATGGGTTATGGCTTCACATAACTTCAAACCCTAAAAAGAATTGAGATGTAGTAGAGAGGATTTTGACGTATGAATGCATAACAATATGTATGGAAGGATATTAATATGGTTTACCTAAAATTAATTTATTCAATCTTGGAAAAGGGTGGCTTGCAATGTCAGTTGCAAGAATAATATATTTCTACCTTTTCAATTTCTCGTTCCAATATAAATGCAAGGTATCATTGGTGATATTAATTATAGAATAAACATAATATAAAATTTAACAAAATTTTATAAGTCTATCATATCAGCAACATTTAATGACAAATCAACATGGTGCAAGCAATGAATCAAAAAGTCTAATATGTCTCTGGAATCATAAAAATTTAAAAAACTAATCAGAAGGTTATAGGTGGTATTTCCAAATACTTTGATTTTTATATATATGCATGTATATTAGATTTCGAAGACTATTGTTGTTTGGTTGAAGTAGTCATGACATGCTAAAACAAACTGATATTAATAAATAAAAGTGCAAGTAATTAATCGTGAGCCAATTGGTTTGGTGGAATGGTTGGACCATTATTACAAAACTACAAAACCTCAGAAAACCTATGTTGCACTCTTGCAATTCTGCATGTACCCCCTCTGAAAACCTAGGACCATTTATATAATTAAATGTGATCTACATGTTTAATCTTTATTTTTATGAAATAAAATTAAATATGTAATCTATTATATTAATTAATTTTACAATGAACAAATTTTGTCAGAATTTAAACACCACACTAAAAACTAAAAATAATATATTTATAATGATTAAAAAAATGATATATTTGCGGAGAGTATACCTATAAAACATTTTATTCATTGAATTATACTTAATGGTTGCATGAAGACAGAGTTGTGCTCCGAGTTAAATTCTTATTCAATGTATTCCTTAAACATAAATTCATTGGCACGTCTCCTCATGTTTGTGTTGCATGATTCTTCCTTATAATGACCACGTCAAGGACATATCGGCGGTTTGTGGATATAAAGAGATGGAACATATATGTTAGAATTTTTAAGAACATAATCCTCACTTGGCTCTCGTAGAAGATATAATTGTCGATGTAGGAATATCTTGTAGTATAGATGGGGAGAAGCTAAGTCAGTCATGATTTTTTAGAGGTCCAGAATAAATAATAAAAATAAATCTTAATAAAAAATTGAGCAACTAATTTTAAATTTTTTTAAATTCTATTTTTAATAATTAAAAAATAATTATATATAAATATAAAAGCAGAGACGAGCAAAGATAATTCTAAATAATTTATAAAAACTCTAAATTAATATGCAGGTTAATTCGTGGTTTTAAAATGAAATTAAGTTTGAAGTCTTTAAAGAATAACTTTGTTGTTGAATTAAAACAATTAATTATATGAAATACGTTAAAATATTTAATGATTTTATGAGAAATATTTAATGATTTTATGAAATACCATAAATTAAAAAAATATGTTTAAAATCTAAATATTTAAATATTTTCCAGTAAAAATTTTAATATAATATAAATCACATATTTTTTTAAAACAATATACTTAAAAAATAATCTTTTTAATTTTTTTATTTAATATAACATTAAATTTAAATGATATTTTAAAATCTATAAAAATTATAACAAAATTTAAAAAATTGAATTCATTATGAAAATTATTATAGGACAACTTAAAAAATTGAATTGACAAAATATGGAAATACAAAACTTGATACTACAATATTGGCTCCCAAAATGCCATTCACATCCACTAAGCCACTTATTTGATTTGTAATAATGGTGTAATATAATATTTAATATATTTCTCTTTAATTTACAAAGTCCATAAACTTAAATTTTGAGACTCCATTATTTTTTAGGCTTTAAACTGTGGATCTGCTTGTCTTGTCCTAAAGCCGGTCCTAGAGAAAAGTCGAGGGGTTAAACATACTTAGTAGTTTATGTTCGTCTGCATTAGCTTTTGTATTTTTAGAACAATTTATGTATGTTTGATACATTTTGAATTTTGTTTAATTAATATATTTTTTATTTTTTAATGTATGTGTAGTATTTTGAATTAGTTAATATGAGTTTTTCATTTATGAACTAAATGTTAGTTGGCTTAAAAAAATGTCAATGTTCTTTTTAACAATGTTGTTACCTAGAATACATTTAGGGGATTTCGAAGAAGCATTTTTGGAATATCTAATACTCCATAATATAATGTGTAAAAAATATACTGTTAAAAGCTTAAATTGAATTTAGTGAGGTTTTTTTAGATATATCTTCAGATTCACTCCAGGTAGGAATGTAAAATTCATGGGGATGAATAATATGATATCTGTGTCTGCTCCGTTGGATAAATATGATATTCATATCCGCCCCGTATCCATTAGATATCCGCTAAACGGGTAATTTGCGGATTTTAAGATATCTGCGAATATTTACAGATATCCGTGAATATTACTATGTTTTTAAAATTATGTTTTGAAAAAATATTTTCAACTTTTTAAAGACACATAACATTATTATCACATAACATTTATACAAATCTCTCTTATTTTAACAACAAAATTTCATCACATTAATTTCCTTCATTTTCACCTAAGCATAATATTCATACATTTTATTTATAACAAAAATAATGATATTGTGATTGTGAGTTATGGTGGAAGAGTGGACGACAGAGAAGTAGAAAGGATGACACTGGTTGGACGAAAAAAGAGCGGCATTGATTGATTGGACAGTAAAATTGTTGAAGTGAGATATGGAGTATAGAAGAAGGTTAAATATGAAATGACCATTAAAATTTGTATAAAATATTAAGGAGACTAGTTTTCTAGTTTTTTAGAAGATAAGATGACACTGGTTAGACGAAAAAAAGAGCGGTACTGATTGATTGGACAATGAAATTGTTGAAGTGAGATATGGAGTATAGAAGAAGGTTAAATATGAAATGACCAATAAAATTTGTATAAAATATTAAGGAGACTAGTTTTCTAGTTTTTTAGAAGATAGGATGACACTGGTTGGACGAAAAAAAGAGCGGTACTGATTGATTGGACAGTAAAATTATTGAAGGGAGATATGGAGTATAGAAGAAGCTTAAATATGAAATGACCAATAAAATTTGTATAAAATATTAAGGAGACTAGTTTTCTAATTTTTTAAAAGATAAAAAGATAGAGTATAATAAACTAATAATATTTAAATAATTTTTATAATTTATTAACGGATACGGATATCCGCGGATATGGATAACATTAAACCTGTATCCATATCCATTAATAAACGGATATTAAAATATTTATTTATTTTGTCCGCGAATATCTTTTAAACTATCCGCCCCGTATCTGTGACGGCTTTTATCCGCAGACATATGGATATTTTTGTCTTCCCTAACCCCATGTATGAGGATATGTCTCCAACTTATATTTTTGAAAAAAATGGAGTGGATTGGCTGAAATATAAACACGGGCGTAATTTTAGCTGCGTCCAAAATTACATATTTGAATCTAACAATAACATTTTTAAATTTTCAGAAGTGTGGGGGTGTAATTTATGGGGTGACATTGGTATTTACCTAATTGAATCTCAGAAATATTTCAATAGAACTATGTGTGAACCCATGAAATAAGATGTATGTGTCGTTTGGTATTCGGGCCTTGAACCTTTTAATTCATATACTACTGACCCAAAAAAGAGGGTGCATGTGCTATATGCACCATTATATGTTTGTCCTCCTTACATAAACACACATGTGATTATCTTTTGTATGGGATAAAATTATTAATTTGAAACTTGATTGTTATTTGAAGAGTTGTGGATAATTTATTTAACATCAATCAAAACTAATTACTTACAGTTCACAAGTCTATAAGATATTTTGTACCTATAAAATATATACATTTTTTGAAATTCACTGTGTATATAATATTTTTGAAATATGCAATTTTATTTGCAGAATTTGAATTTTTATATGTAAATTTACTTACAATTGATTCTCCATATAACAATTTAAGTATTCTTATAGTATAAATAACTCAAATATATTTATTAAACTAAATGTTTAATAAACTTAAAAATATTTAATTACAATAATTAAAATATTAAAATATTTAAATACAGTAATTAAAATACTAAAATATATACATTGAAATATTTAATTACAGTATTATTAAAATATTATATAGAAATGTTCATGAAATATGGTTGTATAGAAATGCAGTTGTGTTTAGCAATGATGCATATAAAAACAATCCTTTAGACAGAATCTAAAGGATTAACCAAAGTGCCTAAATTGTCCTTTCACCAAAATTAAATTGCACTAATAAAAGGGCATTTCTGTAACTAACAAATTAAGTATTCACTCTTTCAGCTTTATTGAATGGATGCCCCAAGTATTAGCCTTTCATTGGTCCGAATTAAATAACATTTTTACCTACAATCCAACCTTACATTCAACATAACACACATAATCTCTCTCATCTGTAACCACTATTCCGTCTTCTCTTCTCTCTCTGTTTCCATATTCACATTCCCACTCTTTCCACACTTTCCCTTATTCTCTCTCTCTCTGTCTCTTCCGTTTTCATTCTCCTATCTCTTTCCCCCTCAAACCCTAACACCTTCATGATCCTATTTCTCCCTTTTATCTATGGAAGTGATGCAGTACTGCAAAAAATCTTGGTGCGAAATCTGAAGGTTTTGGTCGATTGCACCGACAATGAAAGACACGACAACCACCAGAAAACGCTTCCAGATCTGACCAACAGTACCAACATTTCCGCCCTCACTTTTATGCTTTAACATGTGTTTTTAGTTTCTAAACTTACCCATTTTTCAATTTTATTGAATGGATGCTTAGGGTTTTATCTTACATCTCTTATTGTGTTTCATTGATCGCAGCAAATCAAAGCTTTACTGGTTTGATAAGAATGGAAATCAGTGGAAGGAGAGAGGGGCTGGTAAGCATAAGATTACCGATAAAGTTAGGCTTCTCATGAGGCAATCCAAGACGCTCAAGATTTGCGCAAATCATTTCCGTATGTGTTTTCTGCAACTTTGTTTTGCGATTTTGATTTTAAGATTTGATTTTTCTAACTGATTTTCTATTGTTTTGTAGTCATACTTACTATGTTTATGCAAAGAACGTGATTTTGATAGAGATTTAGGGTTTGTGGATACTTTTTGCACTTTTGTTACTGATATATTATTGTTTCTGCTCTTATTTTTTCCTCTCTAATTGTTCCAGATGCATTTCAAGGTTGATGTTCTTTCATTTGACAACTGATCCTATTACTTCATTGGTTAACACCGCATTCATCGGCAAATAGGTATTTTATCATCGCATCGACACATATGGTTACATTTAGTAATTTCATTTTCCAAATTATTATTAGTGTTGACGTGTTAATTAGTGTAATTAACTTAGATTGTATATTTGAATTTGCTATAATGGACTTACTGTTTGAAGATTATTCATCCTTACACTTCACCTCCTGATTAGTAACATATGAATGTGTTCATAACTCAGATTCGGATTTTAAAAGCTTTAATTTAGTTAAGGATGTTGAACATAAGATAAGGCATATTCCTTCAGCTTCGTCCGCATTATTTATCGGAGGTATCCTTGGAGTTGTCCAGGCAATGTTACTTATTTCTGCAGCAAAACCTTTATTGAGCTTCATGGGAGTAACTTCTCTAAGTACTTCTGTAAAAATATCAAGAGACTTACTTATAGACCAATAAGCGATAGCGATACAAAATTTATTTTTAAGTGATTTGGCCTCGTATTAGCATTGGATGATTGCAAATTAAAACGAATTATTTATACAGGATTCTCCTATGCTACATCCTGCACAACAATACCTAAAATTGAGGTCTCTTGGTGCTACTGCAGTTCTTCTTTCATTAGCAATGCAACGAGTTTTTCGAGGATTTAAAAACACGAAAACTCCTTTCTATGCCACTGGTACAAATACCTTGACAAACTTAAATTTATTATTCTCCATCATATGATTCTAATATGCTTAATTAACTTGTTCCCTCAGAAAACCCTTCAATTGCCTTAAATATAACCATAAATTCTCCTTAATTCATTTTAAGCTTTTGTGAAATTCTATGTCGTTGACAGATGCACTGAAGCTGCTAGCAATTTTGAGACGGTCTGTTCCCCGTGCTGCTGCGACCGTAGGAGCCTGGCTTAACATATTTTAGGTATTTATTTTTCAGGACTTTGGAAGGTTCTGTCAATTATTAGTTTAGATGATCCACTTTATACTTAATTCTCATCTCACTGATCATTTGAGGATATCCTTGACTTTAGCAGTTTCTCATATTGATGTTAATTTGCACCAACTGTTCTCTTTTGGTATGGCTATATGATGAGGAAGGAAAATGGAAAGTAGAACTTGGACTTGCAGCAATTTTAATCATGGAACATGTCCTTTTGTTGATTTAGTTCGGTTTCTCTCGCTTGGTTCCCGAGGTAATTGTTTCTTCTCTCATGTATATCGACATTAATGATTCATTCCATGTCAGAGATGTTTTGTGAGAGATGATACTAACAGGTGGAGTCGGAAAACGGGCTAGCCCAATAAAGCATATGGTTGTGTTTAATCATTATTTCTAAAGCCTATACTTAAACCAGACTTTAGCTCGGCTTGACCCGAAGCAGACCGGATATCCTGTCTAAGACATTGTTTTCTTTTGTAGGAACCTGCTTGGGTAAGAGCGAACTGAGCAAAACACACTACACAGGCACAAGATTTATGTTCTAAGAAGCTTTTAAGAACAATCTCGGGAGGAGAAAGGAACTATGGAGAGATGAAGGTTAAGGGGCTTTAATCACAGTGAAGCTTTTTCAGTTTTTTGAGTCTCACTTTTTTCACACTCCAGCAAGAGATAAAGAAAGCTTAAGTTGGATTTTTATTTTTGTTTTCTCTATTTCCTATACCAGAAATGTATATCAAAATATAGATTTTGTAGTAAATGTAAATATAGAAATTAATTATAACTTGAAGATTTTCAAAATATAGAAAGAACAAAACTATCTATAAGAAGAAAATACAACTCATTCTGCAGAATTTGTAATCATTTCACACACACTATATAGTTTATCTTTGAATTTAAATACGTGACTTGCCATGATATCTTCCCAAACTGCCACTAACTTGATTTCATCTTTCAGCTTATTTGAATCCATCTATTTCAGCTTCTTTTCTGGCTCTTTAGAGATTTCTTCACTGACATATATAGCTCATATTTTGATCAGGGCCGTCTTTGAGGGCGTGCAAGGCGGGCTACTGCACAGGGCCTCAAATTTTTTACGATTAAACTGTTACTAAATAGGGCCTCATAAATCTTTGTCACTATTAAAATAGGGTTAAATGGAGCCTCTAATTATTTTGTCATGGTTAAATCCTAACTAACCTACACAGGGCCTCTACAAAATTGAGACGGCCCTGATTTTGATGGTTTCTTTGATACTATGATTAATTGTTTAAATTTGTTTGTGAAAATTAATGTTGTACAATGTTTGAAATTATGATGTTTTGGTCATGGTTTTAAAGGGTGCCGAATTGGAATTATACAAGTACGATAATAGGTGAATGCGTGTCATAATTTGCCTTCATTGACTTTAGTTAGTTATACTCCCTTAACAAGTTTAATTTGATTAATACTTGATCTTACTATATTAGTTATACTCCCTCCATATTAAAATATAAACAAAATTTAATTAAACTATACAAAAAGATGTGTTATTTAGATACACCACAATCTGTAGTAGAGATGCCTTCTTTAAAATAGACCTATAATCTGTACAATAATTTGTACTGAGAAATGATAGATAGATGTTGTTTCCTCATGTATAATTACAATTGATTTTGTTTTCTCAACTACAAATACAATATTAGTTCATATATAATTACAATTGATTACAATTGATATTTTTTTTATTATTTCACGGGTCACTATTAACATAATATCTATTTTAATTTAATCAATTATTATTTCAATTTGAGAGACGGAATTTTTATTTTAAATATTATTTTTTTCTTAAATAAAATTATTTGTTAAATCTATATGATTATTGTTCAATTTAAAATTAAGTGATTTATTTCATTTTTTGCATTTATATTTAAAATTTTACATTTGCTTTGTTAAAATTTTATTTTTTTTCTCCAACTCATGTCCTTTTTTTTATATGGTTCTTTAATACATTGAGTTTTTATGATCATTTACTATCAAGCAATTACTATTCAATTGACCAAACTACCTATTACACACAAAATTAGCACATGAATACGATAATAAAATGTTTAATTTTACGGGTCACTCTCCATACAATGTCTATTTTATTTTAAACAACAATGACTTTTATTTGAAAATTAAAGTATTTATTTTCAAATTTAAAAACGATTCTTATGGATATTCGGTTTTCAAAGAATTGGGTGTATAACCGAGCAATCGATGAAACCCTAACTCTATTTAAGTAAAACAATTCCTTTTGATTATGCATATTGCTCATAGTTCATTTTATTTATATTATTTATATCATTACAAAAAATACTACACCAGAAAAAAATTCACCCGTGCGGGAGCACGGGTCTCTAACTAGTTATTGAGAATATAGTGTATAGAGGTTGGAGGAATAGGAAAGTTAGATTGCATATTGCCAATCTAATGCTATAGGTTTCTTTTTGTTTGGCTGAATCCTTTGGATTGCCTTGTTTGTATTGATCTTTTTTGAATTAATATATTTTTTGGTTAAAAAAAATTATATTCTACATTAATATTTCAATATTATAAAATATTATTTAACTATAGTAATATAATATATATATATATATATATATATATATATATATATATATATATATATATATATATATATATTTAAATTACAGTATTCAAACTAAAGTAATATTAATTATAAAATACACTAAAGTAATATTAAACTAATATTAAACTACAGTACTATAAAATATATTCAGTAGTATAATAACTACAGTATTATAAAATATTTAAATACAATAATTAAAATATTAAAATAAATAGCTCAAATATGATTTTTAATATTTCAGTATTATAAACTATAACTATATACTGAATTGAAATATTTAATTACAGTAATTAAAAAACTAAAATATATAAATTATTAACTACTTACTACAATTATTAATTAAATACAGAAATATTAGTAATATTACATAATATTAACTATCTTTATTAACAATTATTAACTAATTTAATTTGATCATTATTAAAATACTGTAATTATATCAATCAACTATATACGAAAATTATTAATATTAACTAAAAACAATTGAATATTAAAAGAAAATAACTATTAAATATATACTACAATTACTGAAATATTAATATTATTAACTTATTTGAAATTACTAACTATATACTATAAGAATAATTAAATGCGTTTATGTAACAAATAGAAATATCTAGTGTAGTGGAAAGAGCGAATGAGTTTCATTGTTAAGGAAGTGGGTTTGATTCCCACCTCCCATAAATTTTTGAAATCATAATATATTTTCTCATATTAAGTAACAATTAATATAAATGATATGTCTAAGTGGCATTAAAATTAACAAATAAATAAAATAAAAGCCACACGGGTCATCCACATCACTAGAAAAAAATAAAAAATAAAAAAAATACCTGTCACGTCAATTTTTTTGATGATTGAATGTGATGAAGGTAAAAAGTGAGAGAATCTTCAAATGTTAGGGCAATTCATGCAACTTTTTTTTACGGGGATTTTTTCAAATATTGCCTATATGGCAGGGGATGAAAAAACTATTTTTCCTATGATTAAAACATTTGAATTTATTTTTATTTTTAATATAAATCAAATTATTTATTTGTACTATTATAAAAATTAATCTCTCAAATAAAATAGGATAAAAATAAATAGAAATTCTCTCAGTAAAAAAACGATAATACTATAATCTTTGAAATTAAATTAATTTTTTTTTTTATAATTTCATTATTATAATTTTTGGCATTAAGTTGATAGATGGAGAATTTATTGAATTTATTTAATGATATAATAGGTGATTTTTTTGTTTTTGTTTTTGTTTTTACAAGAAAATATTAACTCATATCATTAATTATAATATTTTGAATCCATGAAGGAATATCAACGAAATTATAAAAACTAATAAGAGATAGAGTCACTCATGCCTGAGCATGAGCAACTTCATTGACTTGTCTTCAAATGAAATTAACATGAGAGTTCTTAAAAAAAAAGTCATCAATCGATTACATTCTCCAGTAATAGCACTAAAATCCAGTCATGTGGTTTTAAAGCATTCACACTATCCACAACACGCTTGACATCTAATGAAATTCATATTATTGTACCCCAGATCATGAAATCAATTTATAGAAGTCAGAAGGCCTAGAGCTTCTCCAATAACAACTTCAGTGCAAGGCGAAAACCATTATGTCCGGACGGCAATAAAATGGCCCGCGTCATCTCTAATACATGCACTTATACCTACTTTATTCTGAAAGAATGACACATCAATATTGCACTTTAGGCGACCTATCGACGATTTAAACCACTTGGTAACAGTTGTCGAAGAGTTAGGAATCTCATTGTTGTGACGATACTGCTGGACATCTTTTCATCCAGTCAAAGATGTGATGTTAGCTGAAAAATGAGGGCCGATGATTCTTTAAAATATAATTCTCAAATTCTTTGATTCTAAAAAAAATAGAAAAATGAATAAATTACAATTTTGAGTCTGGAAATTGTATTTGCCTATTAATTTGAGATTTTAAAAATAAAAATAAAAAATAAAAAATAACTTTATCAAATAACCCTCTTAAAGATGATGACGTGGCTCGTTAAGGTCAGGGTCAGTCCTTTGAATTTTGGTGTCTTGGGCGAATCAAAAGAATGATGCCCCTATAATTGACATTGTGCAAAAAGAATAGAAATATAGGTATTTGAATTAATGTTTATACTACATCAAAACATAAACCACTATAAAGAGACTTATTCTTCTTCTTCTTGATCCCGTCTTTTTTTCCTATAAAAAATTGACCAAACCTTTAAAATTATTTAAATATCATCCTCTTAGCATTTTTTATTGCAAAATCGTTAATAATTTGTTCTTAATCAAGGTTCTTCAAAAATTATTTTGAATTAAAATCAACGCAAGACTATTTAATCTATCTTGTGACATAGTAGACCTCAAATAAATTTTAATAATTTTAATTTAGAAAAACTTCTTTCAGCAGATGCAACACTGATAGAAATAGTCAATATTACTATGTAATCTATATGTGCATTAGGAAAACAATTAAAAGTCTTTAAAGAACTCAATATCATATAGCTTGATTTTGATTCAACTGTTAAAACTTCTCTAATAACTTTCAGTTCTTCAAACAAAATATCACTATCAAGATCAAGAGAATCGTCATGTTTTAAACAAGTTTCAAGATGTTTACAACATGCTTTCAAGTTCCTATCAAATAATGATCTAAGCCTTTCAATACTAAACAAGAATCAAAAATATTTTAATATGTGCTATACTGCTCAAATCTTCTATCAAGTGAGCCATTTGTTTGATCTACAATATATAAGAAATAATAATTTTGAAAAAACTCTTCAGTAGACTCAAGATTTAGTTGTGTGGGTTGAGATGGATTTTCATCATAGTGTTGTTTTCTACTAATTTGACGTTTTTGAATAAACACGCATTCAATCTCTATTTCATTCACAATTTTTTCAACACTAGCCGTAGCATTTACAAATCCAGATTCTTTATACTTTTTCAAATACTTAATCAAACCTTTTACTAGTTCTATAGCCACATCAATACAAATGTTTTTTTTTTGTTGCAAACTTTTGCTAATTTCATTAACAACAGTTAACAATTCAAACGAAATAATCATAGCCACTAAAAATTCAAAGTTTCCAATTTTATGAGTTGCTAAAGATTCAACTTCACTCTTATTTTAGGGATCATTATCTTGTTCAGTTAGTTGAAGTAGTGTTTCACTCTTAATTTTGGGATTAATAATATAAAATATTTTCTATATCATTGTTTTAATTTTAGTGTCTCAATTAAACTCTTTAGTTGCTAAAATTATAGATATATTAATTGATTTTATTCTACTCTATATTTTATTTATGAGAAATTACATTCTTTTATTAAGCAGTGCCCTTATAATTTTGTTAACCAGTATTTTTTTTTTAAAAAAAAAATATTTTTAACAAGTATTTTTGTAATAGAAAATTCTCTTTCAATATATATAGGGGTAAGAAAAAAATTTAGTGCCCCTAAAATTATGGTGACTTGAATTGAACATATTGGTGTCATGTTACATGGAATATTAAACGTAAGTTACCAAGGACTAATTAATTTTTTTTTTTTTGGTTTGTATATTGGCCTTCTCTAAAAACGCAACTCTAAAACCAATTAACACCGATGAGGGTTCTACACGTAAATATTTACGTTTTTAATCAAACTTGCATCTAAGATTTTGTATAATATGACATCAACTTTGACCAGCTACAATGTTCTTTATCGTGACACGAGATCATTTGTGATAAGGTTGATAAAAGTGGCATAATTTTATTTAGGGAGATGAGTTCACCATGTAGGCTGTTTGAAATATTAGTACAAATCTTACAATATACACAACCAATAAACCATTTTGTCTAAAGTTCCGGCTACAAATCAACTACAATTCATCTGTATTATTACTGAAAGATTAGTATATATAGTGTATAAGTTGTATTTAAATAGTATGTATCAATATTAGAAAATCAAACATAAAAATAAATAAATGAACATAATAAGAGCAGAATCTCAATACAAGAACATAGCTTGAAAACCTCATAACAAAAGAAAAAAATTATGAACTAAATAATAACACTAGAGAAAAATTATTACAATATATAATGTATTATCAACCACCCCATAATCATCACAATACTCACATGAAATTGATTGTTTTAAGAGGTACAATCTATTCACCTCGTCTATACCTTATTGTATCTACATTCTCACCCAAAAAATTAGTCTCAGAGCTAGTCTTTTGACTAGGTCTAAGCGACTTTAAAAGTTGAATATAAATATTTTGATCCTAAAAGCATTTGGAAGAGCCCAAGAAGGAATAACGTGGAAGAGTCTAATCCAAACCCTAACATTCAGAAAATTGGGAGAAATTGGGATAGCGATTCATCTTCGTCTGACGGTGAGATCATATGCGAAGACACTCAGACTTCTGCTGAAGTAAGGAACTTGAGTTTGCGCTATTGGGATGAGGTTGATAATGGTGTAGCTGTGAAGGTTTGGGATAACATCAAAGAGTTAGGCATTAAAGGCGTGGAGGATGACGAGGTTTATATCAAAGCAATCAAAAGCATGGAGAAAAGAGATAAAGAGGCAAAGAAGAAAAGGGAGGCGCTTTCTGCAAGTGGATAATGAATATCTTATCTTTCAATATAAGAGGGGGTGGGAGTCTTCTAAAACGAAGAAGACTGAACTGGATCATACAACAAGGTAAGGCGGATATGGTATTTCTTCAAGAGACAAAGTTACAGGCGATGGATGATAGTTTGGCTAGCAGTCTATGGGGCAATTCAGAAATGGAGTGGACTGCAAAACATTCTGAGGGTGCTTCAGGGGGGCTCATTACTATATGGAAAAAAGGTCTGATTCAACCAATCTACAGTTTTCAGAAGGAGGGTTGCATCGGAGTGGTGGCAAATTTCAAAGGTAAAGTTTATGCATTTATCAATGTGTATTCTTCGTGTCTTTTGGTTAAAAAGAGGGAGTTGTGGGAGGGTATAGCAAAGTTCAAATTAAGAGGGGGGGACATTAATTTCTGGTGTGTTGGGGGAGACTTTAATGCAGTGAGGGAGAAAAAAGAAAGGATGGGTTGCAGGGAGTGTGTTGTGGGGAGGGAAGAGGTGAGAGAGTTCAATGAGTTCATAGAAACCTGTGAATTGGAGGATGTTCCAACAATAGGGTGTAAATTCACTTGGGCCAATAAATCAGGGAGGGCTAGGAGTAGGATTGATAGGTTGCTTTTTTCTAACAACTTAATAGAGGAGTGGAATATTATCGGGGTGGTGGTGGGGGACAAGAATATTTCAGATCATGCACCAATTTGGATCAAATCAAATTCTATTGATTGGGGGCCAAAGCCATTTAGAGTTAACAACGGGTGGTTTAACAACAAGGATTTTAAGCAGTTTGTGGAAACTTGTTGGAGGGACACAGTAGTGGAGGGTAGAAAAGCTTATGTTTTAAAGGAGAAATTTAAGGTGCTAAGAGGGAGGCTGAGGGTGTGGAATAGGGAGGTATTTGGATGGGTTGACATGAAAATAGAGGAGGCTAACAAGGTTTTTAATAGTTTGGAGGATGGCAATAATATTGATGAACACGGCAGGGTAGTTTTGGAGGAGAGGAGATCTGAGGCTATAAGAGAATTTTGGAATAAGCTGCATTACAAAGAGAGTTTATTAAGGCAAAAGTCAAGACAACAGTGGTTGAGGGAAGGTGACAATAATACAAGGTATTTTCACAACATCATAAAAGAAAGAAGGAAAGGAGGTAATCTAGCTTGGTTATGGAAGGAGTCAGGAAATAATGGGGTGGATGTTGCTGGTATAAAGGAAAGTATTGTGGCTGAATTTGAAGGAAAATTTAAACAACAAGAGGAAGTTTCTATTAATCTGGATGGACTTAACTTTAAATGCCTAACTGAGATGGATAGACTTAAACTGGAAGTACCTTTTTCCACAGAAGAAGTGAGGAAGGCTGTATGGGAGTCTGATGGGGAAAAGAGTCCTGGGCCAGATGGACTGAATTTTAGGTTTCTCAAGGAATGCTGGGTTTTTTTGGAGGGGGAGTTAGTGTCCTTTGTGAATGAATTTCATGAGAATGCAGTGCTTCCTAAGGCCATTACATCTGCTTTTATTGCCCTCATACCTAAATCCAATAATCCTCAGATGCTGAAAGACTTTAGGCCAATCTGTCTTGTGGGGTGTCTATACAAAGTACTTGCTAAGATTCTTGCAGCCAGATTAAAGGTATGTTTGGGCAGTGTGATTTCTCCTTGCCAGACAGCTTTTGTGCCAGGAAGACAAATTCAAGATGGGGTATTGGTTCTGAATGAAATTGTTGACTTGGCAAACAGAGAAAAGAGGGACTGTATGATACTAAAAGTAGATTTTGAGCAGGCATATGACTGTGTGAAGTGGAATTATTTGAGATACATGTTAAGAGTTTGTGGTTTTGGTAGAAAATGGTGTAGCTGGATGGAGGCTTGTGTGTTCAGGAGCAGCATGTCTGTACTGGTGAATGGAAGCCCAACTAGGGAATTTGAGGTGACCAAGGGACTTAGGCAAGGTGACCCATTGTCACCTTTTCTCTTTACTTTGGTGACTGAGGGACTAAATGGGATGATGCAAAGGGCTATACAAATAGGGGCTTATGAAGGTTTTAAGGTTAATGAGGAGGTGATCATTCACACTTTACAGTTTGCTGACGATACTGTGATTGTGGGAGGTGGAGAGTGGAACAACCTATGGAGCATCAAGTCTGTTTTAAGAGGATTTGAAATGATATCTGGTTTGAAAGTGAATTTCTTCAAGAGCAAGTTATATGGTATCAATATATCTAGCAACACTATGGATGCTGCTTCTCAATTCCTGCATTGCAGTGCAGCACTGATACCTTTTAAATTCCTGGGAATTCAAATAGGTATAAATCCTAGGAGGGCTAGTGCTTGGAAGGGGGTGGTGGATGGTGTACGTAGGAAAATGAGCAATTGGAAAAACAGAAATATGTCTTTTGGGGGGAGAATTACTTTAATTAATTCCATTCTCAATTCACTGCCAGTTTATGTGATGTCCTTTTATAGAGCTCCCAAGGTGATCATTAATCAAATTATTCAGTTGCAGAGTAGGTTTTTATGGAAGGGTAATGAGGATAGGAGGGGTATAGCATGGGTGAGTTGGGAGAATGTATGCAGGACAAAGGAGGAAGGTGGGTTAGGGATTAAACACATAGGGAGATTCAACTCAGCACTGTTATGCAAGTGGAGATGGAGAATGGTGAAGGGAGGTTCAACAATTTGGAGGGAGATTCTCCAAGCTAGGTATGGAGATTTATCTCTTCTGAATATTACAGAGGTGGATCCAACAAGATTGAAGAAGGCATCTATATGGTGGAGAGATGTAATGTCTGTGGGTAGGATAAAGTATGATGATGGCACATTGGTGGATTTAGTTAGTAACAGGATTAATTACAAGGTGGGAGAAGGAAACAGTACATGGTTTTGGCACAGTAGGTGGATTGGGGACAAGAGGCTTAAGGAAGAATTCCCTGTGATTTATGAGAAATCTTCTCTCAAACTGGGCAAAGTCTGTGAGTTATGGTGTAATGATCCTCTTATGTGGAAGTGGGATTTAGGAATCAGTAGGGAGGTTTTGATGAATTTGGATAGTGAGGGACTGAATCAACTGAAGGTGCTAGAGGAGATTCTGACAGAGGTGGAACTAAATTCTGAACTGAGGGACGTGATCAGCTGGTGGCCTGAGCAAGACGGTAATTTTTCTGTTAAATCATGTTATGATAGGTATATTGACACTTTGGTTCAAGATAACACGCTGCAGGAGGAGAAGTCTCAAATGTTGAAATCTATATGGAAGGCGGGGACTTTATCAAAGATACAAGTTTTTGGGTGGAGGATCATAATGGATAGAATGCCTACCAAGGACCAACTGTTGAAGAGGGGCGTAATTCAAGCAACCGATTGTGAGTGTGTGTTGTGTTCGAGTGGGGAGGAATCCTGTATTCATTTGTTTTTCCAGTGCAGGGTTAGTAAGAAAATATGGGGAGAAATAGGAAAATGGATTGGGGCCCAAAATGGAGGAAATTCGGCATCTGTGTATCAACATTTCTGCTGGTTTAATCAACAACTTAAAGGAAGGATGAAGAAGAAAAACAGAACTGCTTTATGGCTTGCTGTGTTGTGGGCGATTTGGAAAGGGCGCAACGATCATAATTTTAATCAGGTTCAGTTTAATGTTGAAGATGTTATCAATAACTGCAAGATAAATTCATGGATATGGCAGAATCTGACTTCTACTGTCAACAATGGTATTCCATATTATGACTGGTTTAGATTTTCTGTTTAGTGGAGGGTGGATAATGTAGTATGAACCATGATTTTGCTGGATGTAAACTGCTTCATGATATTGTATGGGTTGAGTACCCCTTGTACTCTATAATAATAATATTTGCTTATCAAAAAAAAAATATGTATCATTGTCATCTGGATACTTGGTTCACATCATCATTTGAATAACTTAAAGTAAACGGAATTATTCCAGTACTAGTGTATCAATCATTCTTAAATTTAAGGATTCAAGTTCAATAAAATTAAATCCATCGAGGATTGAACTAGCAAACTTTTGAGTTGTGTGTAGGTAGTCGGAACATTGTACCATAACCTAAAATTTTCTATGATGATTATATGAAAATCTAACAATTCCCTTCCTATGTTATATGTGTATGAATTTTGTGAAAGAGTTATGAAAGAAGGAAGAATCATCTTCTCGTTGATCTAATCTTCCAAGTTCACCGTGAAAGAAGATGAAGATAGTTTTGTGAAATTTAACATACACCATTTGAGTTTTATGTTTAACAACAACAATGCAAATGTATATATCTTACATAAGGCAATAATTTGGTTTGAAATAAAATTTGTTTTATTTTGAGTATTAATTTTTGTTTTGTTCTAAAAAATAATAATTTACAGTAATTTATATATTAAATAGTTTAAAAAAATTTAATTATTAATTAACTATATTTAATAGTTGATAGATTTATTAAATATATAAACTATTTAATACTTAATAGTTTATATATTAAATAGTTGAAATAATAACGTTTATATATTTAATAAAATATAAATTATTTAGTTTAAAATTATTTATTAATCGCATATTTAATAATTTATTTAATATATAAACTATTATTTAGACTAATAGTTGAAATAGTTGAAATAAACTATATAATATTTAATTACTAATGTATTTCAACTATTTAATTTATAAATATTTTCACTTTTTAAAATTTCAAATATTTATATTTAATAATTTATTAATATTTCAAATATCAATATCAATATTTAGTTTTTTAAATTTTTTATAGTAATGTTAAGTTTTGTTTAAATCAATTATTAATAAATTAATTATTTTAAATATTAATAAACTAGTTAAAAATAAAATATTATATTAAATATTAAATATTAAATATTTAAAGTAAATACTTTAGTTCAACTATTTTATTTATTAAATAATTAGTTAATTAAATATTTTAATTATTACTCAATACTAATAGAAATATTAAATAATTGAAATATTAGTTAAATTAAAATTAAAATATAATATAAAATAATTAGTAAATATTATAAAATAATATGAAATAAAATTTAGCTTACTAAATAATATTTAAATATTTAGTTTATTAAATAATTATTTAGTTTCAACCATAAATAAATTATTTAGTTTATTAAATAGTTTATTTAGTTTCAACCGTAAATAAATTATTTAGTTTATAAAATATTAACATAATTTATGTTATTTTTACTATTTAATAAAATAATAATAAAATAAACTAATTAATAAATTATTTTATTAATTAATAATGTATATGTGATATAAAAAAATTGATTTTTTTTTGTTGGAAATCTTGATATCTGGCCTTGCAACCGACTAATCTAAGAGGAATCAATCCCACTGTCCACTAGCGAGGGTCCCGTTTAAAGCCAGAGTAGAGTTCTGTATAGATTCATCTCACACAAAGATTGATAGCACCTAGCAGGATTCTAACTTAGGACATTGAGAGGAGCACTTTGAAGATCCAATCCTCCACCGCTAGACCAACCCTTAGGGTTAAAAATTAAACTATTTAATAAACTATTTTAGTAACATTAAAGCATTTATGTAATATATATATATATATATATATATATATATATATATATATATATATATATATATATATATATATATATATATATATATATATTATATATATATATATATATATATATATATATATATATATATATATATACTATCTATTCAATAATAATAAATTGACCAAATCGCCTAAATTACCTTTTCACCAAAATTTATTTGCACTAATAAAAGGTCATTTTTGTAACTAACAAATTAAGTATTCATTCTTTCAACTTTATTGAATGGATGTCCCAAGTGTTAGCTTTTCATTGGTCCAAATTAAATAACATTTTCCCTACAACTTTATTGCATGAATGATGACATCACATGTAAGCCATGGATGATGGAAGTCATATTTAAATTTCTTTTACATTTCATTTTCCCACACTTTCTTACTTTTATTTTAATTTTCCTTAATTTATTTATTATCACATAAAATATTAATAATCAATTTTTAAATTTTAATCTTACTAAAAATTTCAAATTTCCTTCACATTTCATTTTTCCATACTTTCATTTTAATTTTTCTACATTTATCTATTATCGCAAAAAATATTAATAATCGATCATTTAATTATTATTCTCAAAAATATTTAATTATTTCACGGGCCACTATCAACTCAATATTTAATTTTTTTTAATCGATCATTACACATTTTCTCTATCTTAATTAAAATTTCAAATTTCTCTCACATTTTTTCACACTTTCTTACTTTCATTTTAATTTTTTTCTCTATTTATTTATTTATTTATTTATTATCTCACGGGTCACTATCAACATAATGTCTATTTTATTTTAATCAATCATTGTCTTTATTTGAGAGATAATATCTTTATTTTTATTTTTTCTCAATCTCACGATTTTTTATCATTATTTAATACAATTAAATTTCCATGATTATTGTTTATTTTACATTTGTTTTTAAATATATTTTATATCACATCAAATTATTTTTTTATTTCACGGGTCATTATCAACATAGTAGCTATTTTATTTTAATCAACAATTACTATTACTTGAGAGATAGTTTTTATTTTTAAATGTTAATATTTCATTTTTATTATCTCCATCTTATAGTATTTTTTTATATGATTATTTAATATAATTGAATTTATATGATCATTTTTCATTTATAATTAAACCATAGTGATCTATATCATTTTCTTTTAATTGTTGTTGGACCGTCAATTATTAAATTACCTGACCCAATTTTGCTATTGTGTTCTTAACCTATCTTAAACATTTTTTTTGTGGATCATTGTTTTCTATATAATTATTGTTAAATTTACAATTAAGTAAATTATTTCATATTTTTCATTTATATTTACAATTTTACATTTGCATTTGTTAAAATTTTATTTTTTTCTCCAACTCACATGTCCTTTTTTATATGGTTCTTTATTACACACAAAATTAGCACATGAATACGATAATAATGTTTAATCATAAGGGCCACTTTCAATATAATGCCTATTTTATTTTAAACAATAATGACTTTTATTTGAAAACTAAAGTATTTATTTTCAAATTTCAAAATGATTCCTATGGATATTCGGTTTTCAAAGAATTGGGAGTATAACAGAGCAATCAATAAAACTCTAACTCTATTCAAGTAAAACAATTCCTTTTAATTATGCATATTGCTTATAATTCCTTTTATTTATATTATTCATATCATTAAAAAAATACTACACCAGAAAAAAAATCACCCGTGCGGAAGCACTGGTCTCTGACTAGTGTGTATATATATATATATATATATATATATATATATATATATATATATATATATATATATATTATATATATATATATATTACTATTGCAGTTATTTATACAAGATGGTAAGTTGACTTAGTGGATGGCGAGTAGCTTGGTATTGAAAAGTTGAGACCACTTTTCAAGTTTAACATTTTAAAATTTTAGGGACCAAAATAAGAAAAGCTTGCCACGTCAGTGTTATAGCTTACATGGAATATATCAAAAATAAAAAAGAAAATATAAAAGCTTGTCACGTTAGCACCGTTAGCCACAGATGCGTTTTTGTAACAAAATTATAACGTCAGAGACCAACACCAAAAAAAGTGAGATATAAGGACTCCGACCTACAATAAAAATTAGGGACTAAACATAAAAACTCGCTAACTTGCAAGAAGCCATAAGGTAAGAGGACTAAACGCAAAAACTCCTCTAATCTCTAAAGCTCCATCTCACTTCTCAATTTTCATCATGGAAAACAACCAGAACTTGTCTTAGAAGCCACAAGGTAAGTGGAAGTTAACATCTGACAATCCATAAGTTCCTACAGGAAGAAGAACAAAGATGTTTGTATCCAAAGGTTTCAGAGTCAGGATTCTCGCTTAGGGTAGTGGATCCAAATCATCAAAACCTTTCAAAGGTTCCTTATCCCACTTATCCCACACATTTTTCTAAAGAAAATGCTCACATTAGAAACCTATAAGTGTTTCTGATAGTAAGTCATCTGGTATCAAACCACAAGTACAAACCATATGTCTATCTTTTATCAACAAGCCTATAGTAGCTGAGTACAATGTTGACAAATATGTTGAAAAGGAAATTAAAATTGACTTTCTAAAACCATTTGAAGACCACAACTCACTAAAGTTCATTGGTCTCCACCAAAAGTTTAACCCATATCATTTGAAAGCTTATATTTTCATGCTAAGATATCCCCCATAGGTATTCACTGTCAATTTGACAGGAAATTGATTAAGTTCATTGTTGTGGATTTTAAGATTTTGTTTGGACTCAAGAACAAAGGCATTGAAGTATGCTTGTTCAATGCTCCAGATTTTGATCGTGTTGAGTTTGTCAAGCAAATCTGTAAGACTTTTTTTAAGGGTCTTCTTGTTTTTTTTTTTAATTTCAACATCAATCAAATGAAGTATGCCATGAAGATGTTACACTATGTAACCATCAAAGTGTTATAAAGGAAACCTAGCAACTGATTAGAGTTGATGAGCTTGATCTCTATCTCACGTGGCTTTTGCTTACACAAAAGGAATGTGTCCAGGAATTCTTCCAAGCGACCTCTCTTTTACACATAATTTATGCAGTACCTCTTTGACTCCAACAACATTGCTCACATACCTGATGATATGCTAGAAGGTCTTAAGGTAATTGATTCATATATTGTTAAATGTATGAGATACTACAAAGATAAAGATGGAAGATATTACTGGGATGTTCATGGAAAGTCATATGATGACAAGTTTCTTGCCAATAAAGCTTTGGAAGGTTATGATTCCAGAAGAACCTCATATGCTCATCCTGTTGTTGCTACTTTAAATGCATTGCCCCCTATTGTGAAGGCCTATTTTAATATTTGTGTTGAGCATATTCATAATTTGGCCTAGATTAGGGAGGAGCGTTTGATTACTCGTCTTAATTCGGAAGCTATTAAATCCAAAGCAAAGGAATACCGAATGGTTGCTAGAGAGGATCAAATGATCAACTTGGTAACAAGCATCAAGGAAACCATTGAGTCTTTTAAGGGTTTGGGTTTTGGCCTTGATCTTTATTTTGAGCCTGCTCTTGATCCTTACCCATATAACCTCTCATAGGCTAGCATACCATATCATATCAATTCATCATCAACATCATTATCATTTCTGCTTAATTATGTTTTGTTTTTATCGTCCATGACTATGATGATCTTTGATTCTATTTCTGGTACATTTTGGATATTAGGATCATCTGGATTATATTTTGTATGATGTGATTTTGCCATTATTTTGTATCTTTCTTTTCTAAAATTGCGTTGATTATGCATTCATGTGTTCAGTTGCGATGTTCATAGATTAAATTGATCTGTCATTGCATAGAATTTTCTATATGCTTGTATGTAATTTTGGATCCATCTTGTTGTGTATAGTATTTGTTTTTTTTCCTTTTATCTCTTTTTGATATTTTTTTACAGGGGGATTAAATGTAGTGATATTATCGTGATACTTAAGCACATTAAGTGTTTAATGCAAGGGAACTGAATAGCTCAAGATTCTAGCCGTGAATCATTGATTGTTGTTTATTGTTCAAAAAGCGTGGAATCCATTTTGAAATTCGAGTATCAGATATGAGATGTCGAATGAGATGTCACGACACTATATCTGAGTTGTGAACACGAATAAGAACAGCAATAATAAACTTGCAGAAAGTAAATAACACAACGATATGTTTACCTAGTTCGGAACAATCCTTCCTACTCGAGGGGATATCAATCCAGGATGTAATCAATATCCGATAGTATCAATTCGAAGTTAAACAGTCCCAGTCTACCCTTCTCACTTAATCACTACACTTCCTATGATTTCTACCTAAGTCTCACCTAGGTATGAGGCCCTCCTCAAATCCCTTCCAGTCTGTTATACCCCAAAATTTTCCCGCATCTTTTTTCAAGAAAAAACTTCAATCTAAAAATTAAGAGCTTCATATAATCTTGGATTTTTATCCCATAAATATCCTGATTTATGAATACTTGGTTTTTAGAATTTTTCTTATACGGTATTTTGGCTCGCTGTTGAATTTATTCTTACACAAACGCCAAGTACTGTTTATTACTTCACACACGCTATTTATTTGAGATTTATTTACAGATAAATAGTACTGACGCAATTGGTACAGAACTAAATCTTTTTGCAGGCGCAAAGTCCGGGGATTCAGACTGTACTGGTAACAAGTAAATTATTATTAACTTTTGTTTCCCACTAATTTTTGTACTATATTCTATTATTTTCCAAAATCTCTTTCTTTCAAAATCAAATCCTAACTTTATTCTATACATCTCTTTTTTCAAACCCTACCATACACTTTCTTTCAAATCCTACTTCCACTCAAATTTACCTTTTGTACGGAATCACTTCATTCCCCAACGTCTCTATCTTTCTTTTCATTCTATAAATACCTCTCATTTTTTTCATAAAATCTCACATCAAATTCTAACTCATCTCTCAAATTTCTACTTCATATTCATTCTCTCTTCTTCCCTAGCAAAATGGTGAAGCGGATGGAAACGTGTTTTCTTATGGTCATCACCGCCGTGGTGGTAATCATGTCCTTCTTCTGTCTGCATAGTCCTGAAAAATATGGACCTGGGATGTTTACACTCCCAATCATTTATATGTTATTATTTGTAGCATGGGTTATTAATCGTCATTCTTAAAGTTTGTCGTATCTCTTATTTCTTAATGTACCGTTTACTCGTCGTACTGTTCATTATAGTATGTAATATTTGTACTGTCAGTATTAAATGTCGTACTATCTGTTGTACTGTAGTTTAATTATCCAGATAATATTTTGTGTGTTTTCTTCCAGTTAAATATTTATTTTTCTGTGCATTAAATGTTTTTCAGGGTTATTATCGGTAATTTTGCTCGCATACAGTGTATATTATTTATTTATTATGTTTGTGTTTTTCTAACAACTCATGTAAATAAATTTTCACCATTAACAAAACAAAAACAACAAAAAAATTAACTTTGACTGTTGAATTTTCACCTTAACTGCTACATTAATACCCGGACAGTCAGTTGACAATCAAACCCGCTGACAGTACAATTCTCCGTGTTTTGTACCATCAATCAAATCAATCTTTTGCATTTCAAAATTCCAAGATTTTTGTTCTAGAAGTCTTCTGAATATCACATGATTAGCATAGACTCAGCACTGCACAAAAATCAGGTACGCTTAACTGTCTCCTACACAAACAGTCCCTAACTAGGGTTTCTTGTTTTTTTTCAGGAGAACAAGTTTTTGAGACCTCAAATGGATTTCATGGACCTCCATATATCTCAAAGTACCACCATACAAATTTTCAAACTTCAACTCACTCAGACGCACAGTCAGCAGCTCAAACAGTCAACAGACGACCCGTTTGACCAAAAAGTCAACAGACAGTCAAAAATGAAATTTTTTGTCAACATCCATATTTTGTTAAAAGATTCATCATTTGATCATTGGTTGATCATAATTCATCAAGGAAAGATCAAAAATCAACAAAACCCTAAGTTTCAAAATTAGGGTTTTCTCCTAAAAAGTCAACTGAACTTTGACTGGTCATAACTCTCTCATCCTTCATCCAAAAAATTCAAACCGAAGCTCATCTTGAAGGAAATTCAATTATATTTCAAATGCAATTGGTCCCATGGTCATTAGATTCACCATTTGAAAAATATGAATCAAGACATTACAGGTCATTTTCAAAGTCAACAAAAAGTCACTTTTTTCAAAAGGACACACAAGGAGCATGGAAAATCATTTTGATATGAGACCAAAGACATTGGTTAGAGGACTCTTTGAGGTTTCCAAAAAGTACAAGAACTCCTTCATATGATAAAAATTGAGGGATTTATGCCTTGTTGAAGTTGGCTAAATTTTGGGAAAATGCATGAAATCAACATTGATCAATAATGTTTTTCTTCCAAATGAGACCTAATTTACATGATCCAAACATGTTTCCCATAATGTGAAGGGCCTCCCACGACCAAGACAAAGCCCATAGCATTTTTGTTCTTTTTTTGATTTAATTTTATCACATTTAAGATTAAATTAAAAAAGGAAAATGGAAGGATAATATGTAGCTTATTTTCTAAGCATGAGTCATCAAAGAATCAATCAAAGCTCTGCAGCAAAGGAAGTACAGCAGGCCTAAGAGCAAGAGGTGTGGAAAATTCAAGCCATGGTTGCTTGAATTCAAAGCTACATATATTAAAAAACTCCAAAATTCAACAAAAGCACTTAATGCTTTTAGCTTAGTTTTTAAGCACTTCTTTGCTTATATGAGGGCTAGGACACTTCCGTAATAAGAGAGACACGAACTGAGAGCCAGACATATGCTTGTAACATACTTGTATCAACTTGAATTTTTCAAAGAAATTTAAAATTCGAATTTTAATTTCTAGCTTGTTTCAATACAAACTAAATACTCAAACACGTTCCCTGACCCTCACTAAACATAACCAGATCAATTGCAAGCCTTGAATCATCAAGAACACGTACCTATACCTCACGGTTTGCTCGAACTAAAACTTACAAAAATCTCATCATACTTGCATGTTTAGCAAGATGTAGACTCATATTTAAGTTTAGTTTGGTGTTCTGATCATTTCTGGATAGTTAATTGCAGTTTGGTTGCATATACACGAAGATACCATTCTAGGGTTTGTGAACTCTATTTTAGGGTTTTTCGTTAGAAGCAAAATTAAGCAAAATTAATGGCATATTTGAACTCAGTGAATCAAGCCAAATCGAATGGACATGTCGCGCCAAATTTCTATTCATGTTTACCCCTATTCGCTATTTTGCAGGTTTAGAACTCATCTATTACAGCGCTTTTCTCATAAAGACGCTGTTAAATGTGTTGGCGAGAGGTTGAAGATGATGAGGTGTCCACACCTCATTGGACAGAGCGCGCGCGTTTTAAATTTAAAACTTTCTAATCCAGTGCTTTGCAGGTGTGTTGAGTGCCATACGCCTTCGCTTCAGTGACCATCAGATCCATCCATCCATCAATCCAACGCACTAAACATGCTAGTCCTTACCATGGACTTTCCAGCCAACCACACCAGATCATAATTTAATATATTTTCATTTTATTTAATTTTCTTTGCAAAATTATTTTCAAATAGTTTTAAAAATCCAAAAAATACACAAAAAATATTTTTAAGTTGATAAAATAATATATTATTTTCTGATATAAAAATATTTTATTTTTCTTCATAATTTAAATATTTTGTATAATTAATTAGATAATATGTATATATTTATCTTTTAATTATTTCAACCAATCAAAAAATCATTAAAAAAATTGTTCTTTATATTAAATATAGTTTATATATTATAGACTAATTTTGTACATATTTAGAATATTTCATCTTTAAGTTTTAATTATTTATGTAATTATTTGTATAATTATATGATTATTTAACTTAATAATTTCAAAATCAATTTCAAAAAATCCAAAAAAATTAGTTTTATTTTAAAATTAATTGACAAGCATTTTGAACATATTTCAAATTTAATTTTTAGGTTTAAATTTTATTTCCACCTCTTTCTCCTTTTAATTAAATTAATCATTCATTAATTCTAATTAAAATCAATCATCAAAAAATCCAAAAATATTTCTTTTATTTTCTTGCAATTTAAATTCCTAGATCAAGTGTATAGGTTGTCAAATTCATGTAAATAGCGTAGTTTACATTTCCCGCACAATCGATGTAATAGCGTAGATTTATTTTTCGCATTTTACATTTCCGCATTTTAATTTCTGTACATATAAAACTGCGTGATTGTCAAAGATAAAAAATTGAAGCGTTAGGTCACTAACTTCAAAGATAAAATATCTGAATCAAAACACAATCACACTTGCACCTCTTAGGGTAATCCTTCTTTTACTCTTTTCAAAATCAAAATCAAATTCTACTGTTTCAAATGCAAAATCGAACTTTCGTTTACATCCGGTGAAAGGAAAATTTTCTAAAGGAAATAGGAAAAGACCTTATAACTTAGGGTAGACCTCCTAATTTGCTTGCTCAAATCAAAACAAACAAATGTCTCATATACCGTTGTTTTTCAAAATAAAACTTTCAAAAAAAGACAATACTTGGTATATATCCTAACAAGGATCATTACGAAGTTAACGTTCTTTTTTTCAAAACATCTTTCGAAAGATAAAACACTTTGTATACATCCGCACAAGGATCATTACAAAGTCAATTTGCAAAAAGTATTTGAAACCACATACAAGCATGTCAAGGCAAGAGAAAAGTGATTCAAAGCAAGTGAGCTAAGCAAATTAAAGAGCCCATGGATAACCATGGATACAAAGGGTGCTAATACCTTCCCTTTGTATAACCTACCCCCTTACCCATAATTTCTTAAAGGTCTTTTTCTGTTTCTTTTATAAACCTTTCCTTAATTGGATAAAATAAAAGTCGGTGGCGACTCTCTGATTTTCAAAAACACAAAAGCAAAAAAGAGAAGAGTGTCAGTTCGTGTATCTCTCACACGAGAGGTACGGTATAAAACCGAGGGCGACAGAACTGGCGACTCTGCTGGGGACATACTTTCTAAAAACAAAATGTTTTCAAAAGGGGTTACCTTTAGAGTATAGATCACTTCGATGTTTTCAATTGCTTGACTTGATTGTTCTATTTTTTCAAAGGTCTGTATGGGTATTTTGCTTGTGTGAAAGATTCTAACCCGAATCTCGAGATACCTTAAGTATGTGACAATAGACCAAGGAAACTGTACGGCATGTACCGATACGGTTGATCTGGTAGTCACCGTTAGTGCGATACTTTGGTTTATACTGATGTCCCTTGAAAAACGATCAAGGAGTATGTTAGGCTTCCGAAATATCATTAAACACTAATTTGTCTTAGAACCTTTAGTTGAACTTGACTTGTGGCCTATTAAGTGGCTAGCTTTGAATTTGATCGAAGTTAGTTATCCTCGAGGAATATTTTGATCGGCCGTCCGAGCGCCGTATTGAGATGTTGACTCCAAGGATCATAGAACCCGAATACTATTCTAGGACAGGTTTTAACCAACTCAACTTCAGTAGGGAGGGTATCACCTATGAACTTCATGCAAGCCTTTAAACCTAAGGCTATTGTTTGATTTGTTTGTGTGTGCCACATGTTTGACATCATAACATCATAAGCATCATAAGCATATCATTTTTTCACTAATCATTTCAAGGATCGAAGAGTTTACCTTTGTTCTGTTATTGCAGGTAATGGCTCCCGCTACCAAAGATTACATCCGAATCAACATCTCAACAGTGCCATCTGAACTAAAGGACTTAATATCAGAATTTCCCAGGAATGCTCAATTCACCGAAAAGCACGGTCATCTACTCCATTTGGTTACCTCAAAATTTGAAGAAGACATGATACGGGTCCTATTCCAGTTCTTTGATCCCGAACATCATTGTTTTACCTTTCCGGATTACCAGTTGGTGCCCACCTTGGAAGAGTTTTCTGAACTAATTGGATTACCTGTTCGAGATCAATTACCTTTCACTGGTTTAGAAAGGATTCCAAAACCTGAAATCATTGTTGCTGCCTTACACTTGCGAAAGTCAGAAATCGAGTCCAATTGGGAAACAAAAAGTGGAATCGAGGGTTTGCTTGCTAAATTCTTAATGGAAAAGGCTTGATTACTACTAAAAAACAAAAGTTACCCAGCTTTTGAGGAGGTTGTGGCTCTTTTGATCTATGGGTTGGTTTTATTCCCTAATCCCGACCAGTTCATAAGTGTGCACATTATCAACCTTTTCTTAACCCGTAACCCGGTACCAACCTTGCTGGGAGACATTCTACATTCTCTACACACTCGTACCCTGAAGAAACGAGGAACTCTTATGTGCTGTGTACCACTACTGGCTAGATGGTTTACATTACACCTTCCCCGATCAGTGTTGAGAAATGAACAAAGGATGCAATGGTCTCGCAGGATTATGTCTTTGTCTCATTCAGATATCCGGTGGAACAACTTCTTTCAAAGAGACATTACTATCATTGACCATTGTGGAGAGTACCCCAATGTGCCACTCCTTGGCATCAAAGGAGGCATCACTTACGATCCCTCTTTAGCTCTACGCCAATTCGGATATGCACGAAGAAACGGTCCTCACGACATGATTATCCGTGGCATCGTGTTTGATTACGAGGATGATTCCCACAGACATCGACGAAGGTTTATACATGCGTGGGGCAGTGTATATAGGGTAGAAAGCAAAACTTTAGGGCAATGGAATTCTATTCCTATGGAACCTTACCTCAGATGGGTGCGTACTCATGCTCAGAAGTTCATCATGCCATATCCCGCTATTCTACCTGTGACTATTGAGCCAGAAGTTGAAGGAGACGAACCTCGAGTTATTCTACATCCGAATATGCCAACTGACCTGGAAGAGTTGCAGAAATCTTGGGTTCAACTAAAAGAGGAAAGAGACACCTTCAAAGCACATTGTCAAGACTATGAGAGGAAAGTATTGAAGCTCACCGGACAACTCCAAGAAGAACAGCAGATCAACACATTCCTGGGTGCAAAGAGAAAGCGTCCATGGGAGACCTGAGGGATCCTTCATTTTCTTTATTTTTTTGTTTTGTATGCCCGAAAGAGGCAAAGAAAAAAAAAGAAGAAAAAGAAAAAAAAGAAATAATTGTTTAACTAACAAATGTTTGTTTTTCTTTTGTTTTAACAAATCTAAATTCTAAGATCCTTGAAAACATTGCATATACATTTCATTCATAAACATTGCATATACATTTCATTCATAAACATTGCATATACATTTCATTCATAAACATTGCATAACAGGTTCACATGATGGGTTTCTCATCTCCTCGCTGTTTATTTCAGTTAGAAGAGATGGAATCTGAAACAAGCATCAAGAATCTCGAAGCACAAAACGCCCAAGTTCAGGTAGCAATTCTGGAGCTAGCAAAGGGGCAACAAGAACTGAAAGCCCTGATAACCAAGAAGAAAAAGAAGCCCAAAGGATCTGTAGGCTTGAGTCACCTGAAAAGGAAGATCAAAATCCCAGTCAAAAAGTCCAAAAAACCACCAATCCCTGAAATAGTCGGTGATGGTGAACAAGGAGACAATCATAGCAACCAGGGTTCTGCCAAACCCTCTCTCTCTTCTAATGAAGAAGATTTTCATTCTGGAGACGAACAGGATGATGACAAATACCAGCAGTTGGAAGAACGCATGAAAGCTATGGAGATACAAAAAATACCTGGTTTAGATTTCAATGATTTGGGACTCGTCTCAGATATTGTTATCCCTCCAAAGTTCAAAGTTCCTGTCTTTGCAAAATATGATGGAGTTTCTTGCCCAAAACTACATCTGAGGTCCTATGTAAGGAAGATACTACCTCATACAGCAGATAACAAATTGTGGATTCACTTCTTCCAAGAAAGTCTGTCGGGTACACAACTCGAGTGGTACTACCAATTGGAAAGTACAAAAGTTCATACCTGGGAAGATTTAGCTGCTGCTTTCTACAAACAGTATCAATACAATGCTGACCTTGCACCAACCCGTACTCAACTTAGGGGCATGTCTATTTCACCAAAAGAAAGTTTCAAAGGATATGCATAAAAGTGGAGAGATCTGGCTGGAAGGGTTCAACCACCCTTATCTGATCGCGAGCTGGTCGACATGTTCATGGGCACTTTAACTGGCCCTTTCTATAGCCATTTGCTGGGAAGCTCATCATCAGGTTTCACTGACCTGATATTGACTGGAGAGCGTGTCGAAAGCGGCATTCAAAATGGAAAAAATTCAAATAGGCTTTTCCTCTGGTACTACAAAGAGGCCCATCAGTGGGAGGAATGAGGTCAATACAATGCACAGTCAGAAAGGTCGCAAAAATGAGCATTACCAATCTGTAGGGGCAGTTCTGATCTCCGCATCTGCGCCTCAAAAAGATCAACCGCCAAAGTATACGCGTCGACCAGATGCACCAAGAAGAAATTTCACCAGAATCAATATGCCAATCTCTCAAGCATTGCAGCATTTGTTAAAAGCATATCTAATTACATTAAAAGATCCTCCAAAGAATGTCAACACTTCCTCTCCAAGTTATCGCCCTGATGCAACATGTGCGTATCACTCTAATTGTCCAGGACATGATGCAGATCACTGTTGGACCCTGAAAAATAAAATACAAGACATGATAGATGCTGGGGAAATTGAGTTCGATCCTCCAGAAACTCCAAATGTCATCACTGCACCTATGCCGAAGCACGACAAAACCATTAACACTATCATAGATACTGTTTACATCTATGATGTGAGAGAATTGTCAACTCCGCTCCTTGAAGTCAAAAGAAATCTAATCCGCGCTGGTTACTTTCCAGGTTGTGACCCTGATTGCTTTTATTGCGCACACCTACCCAATGGTTGTGAAAATGTGAGAATGGGAATTCAAAAGTGGATGGATCGCTGTATCATTATGTTTGAAAGGCTCCCTTCTATGGACGATTTATGTGAAGTCTTTTCAAATGGGATGAGAATAGAAGACGTCTCAGTGGTTTCCAACATACCATTAAAAATCCCTACCAAAGCTCCTTTCAAAATTTCTGCTACACCCAAAGTGGCATCTGTCATCATTACCAGTCCGACTCCATTTCCATACTCCTCAGACAAAGCTGTCCCGTGAAGTTATGACACTAATGTTTATGTCCATGGAGTTAAGCAGGATACTTTGACCGAAGAGGCCGTAAGTTTTACTACTCCAACTGTTGATAATATTGTGGGTACTAGCAAGATTACAAGAAGTGGAAGGATCCTTTCACCAGAAATTTCTCCAAATGTTGCTACTAATCCAGTCCAGGGCCCAGTTCCTAATCAAGGTATCAACGCTCGAGGCAAAGAGCCACTAGTTGAACCGGTTCAAGCACCGGTGGAAGTCACTGTTGAAGATCCGTTAAAGCAAGAAATGGAGGAAATATTGAAAATCATCTGCAAGAGTGATTACAATATTGTCGAACAATTGGGACACACTGCTTCAAAAATCTCAATGCTGTCTCTACTAAAATATTCTGAAGCTCATGCCAAAGCCCTGATGAAGTTCCTAAAAGCTGCACATGTGCCACAAGATATTTCAGTCGATCAATTTGAAAATTGTGTTGCCAATCTAACCGTGAATAATGGTCTCGGTTTCTCTGATGTTGATCTAACCCCTGCAGGAAAAAATCACAATAAAGCCCTACACATCTCTATTGAATGTAATGGCACCACTCTATCTCATGTATTGGTAGATAACGGTTCCTCTTTGAACGTGTTACCAAAAACAGTACTGGAAAAGCTTGACTTCGAAGGAATTGTGTTACAACCAAGCGATGTTGTGGTAAGAGCCTTTGACGGGTCAACAAGAACAGTGTACGGAAAGGTGAATCTCCCAATCAGAGTGGGCTCTCAGATCTTTGATTCAACCTTTTACGTAATGGAAATTCACCCAGCATATTTCTGTTTATTAGGACGCCCTTGGATACATGGGGCAAATGCTGTAACCTTTACCCTACATCAGAAGTTGAAATATCCAGCAAAAGGAAAGATTGTCACAGTTTACGGCGAAGAGGAATATGTGGTTAGCCACCTGAGCAACTCCAAGTATGTTGAGTTGGATGACGAGTTCATCGAAACTCCCTGCCAATCTTTTGAGGTGGTCTCTCCAGATGTCTCTACTTCTGCCACTCCTGCTACAAAAATAAATACAACTATGGCTTCCCTCAAAGATGCCAAAGTTGTGATCGAAGAAGGTGGTTGCACAGTATGGGGACAGCTCCTCGATGTACCTTACAAGTCCGACAAGCTGGGTTTGGGCTATGCTAGTGGAAATCAAAAGAACGATCAAAATCCTCGTTCTAGAGGACTAATGTCACATTTCATCAGCCAAGGAGTGAATGCTATTGAAGACGAAGGAGTGTTCTTAAACCATATCATTCAGCCATATCCAAATGAGGTTCCACCCCTTTCCATGGAAGTTTGGGATACTTTGGGAGAACCAAGCGGCGGGTATGATTTTCTAGTAAAGTATTCTGCACCTCAGAGCTCTTTTATTGCTATGGAAGACATTATCCCAACTGGAGGGGGTGATCAATTTGAAAATGACAAAAGTTTCACAAGTTCCATCACTAAGCAATATCAAAGTCCACCTAAAGAAGTTTGGGATACGCTAGGAGAGCCAAGTGGCAAATATGACTTTATGGTGAAATATTCCGCTCCTCCGAGCTCACAAGTCGCCATTGAAGACATTGTCCCAACTGGATGGGATGAACATTGCGAAGAAAATTTCACTCCTGGAGAAGCCTGGGAGATACCAAATAACGAGGGTTATTTTCTGTCACAGTACACTACTCAGCAGAATGCACAAGTCTCTATCCAAGACGTCATCCCGACTGGATGGGACGGCCTTATCGAGTATCTCTCTCAACCAACAGAGATACCTCAACCTGGATCCTCATATCCAACAGAGCATCTTGCTCATCCTGAAGGATCAACAGCTCATCTTGTAACTAAAGAAGTCAATGTTGTGGGAGACACAGAAGACAACTGCAACTGGGGCAACTGGATACTCCCTACTCACAACAATGGGTTGAACAACTGGGAAGCTGAGGATGTGATCTCCTTTGATCAGGAGTAATTGCAATTTCCTGTTTTCGTTGTTTATATTGTTCAAAGATAAAAATGGTTCCTGTACTATCGAACCATGCACTTGAAAGCCGTGTGCCTTGCCCGAAGCACACTGGTCCTTTTATAAGGATTTGTCATATCATGATCATGTTCATTCAATAAAATCATGGGACATTTGCATATCCAAATTTTGTGATCTTTTTTCTTTCTTTGCTTTATTCATTTTTTTCAAATAGCTATGTGTTCTTACACACACCCATATAAATAAATGCAGATTCACATTCACTCTGGATCCTGTTGATAACAATTCTGCTATTGCCAGTCATGACTTTGAAAATCCGATCTACCAAACTGAGGACGAAAGTGAGGAAGATTGTGAGGTACCAATAGAACTTGCAAGGCTGCTAGAACAAGAAGAAAAGACTATACAGCCGCATGAAGAACCAATTGAGGTTATCGACTTGGGCAGTGACGAAGAAAAGAAAGAAGTCAAGATAGGGGCTGATCTAGAATACAGTGTCAAGCAAAGACTGATTCAAATGTTACAAGATTACGTTGAGATATTCGCCTGGTCCTACGAAGATATGCCTGGCCTTGACACGGACATTGGGGTTCATCGCCTGCCAATCAGAGAAGGTAGCACTCCAGTTAAGCAGAAACTGCGGAGGAGTACGCCCGATATGTCAAAGAAGATCAAAGACGAGGTTGAAAAGTAATTCAATGCTGGCTTTCTGAAAGTTGTGGGTTATCCTCCTTGGATAGCTAACATTGTGCCTGTGCCTAAAAAAGACGGGAAAGTCAGAATGTGTGTAGACTACAGAGACCTGAACCGGGAAAGTCCCAAAGATGATTTCCCTTTACCTCACATCGATGTACTAGTTGACAATACTGCACAATGCAAGGTATTCTCCTTCATGGATGGATTCTCAGGGTACAATTAAATCAAGATGGCACCCGAAGACATGGAAAAAACAACCTTCACAACACCCTGGGGAACCTTTTGTTACAAAGTAATGCCCTTTGGTTTAAAGAATGCAGGAGCAACCTATCAGCGCGCAATGGTAGCTCTGTTCCATGATATGATTCACCAGGAGATAGAGGTTTATGTCGATGATATAATTGCAAAGTCCAACATCGAAGAAGAACATCTGGGTCATCTAAACAAGCTGTTTGACAGACTCAAGAAATACAGGTTGCGACTGAATCCGAACAAGTGTACCTTTGGAGTAAGATCCGGTAAACTTTTAGGTTTTATCGTCAGCAGCAAAGGTATTGGAGTTGATACTGCCAAGGTCAAAGCCATTCAAGAAATGCCTATACCCCGTACCGAGAAACAAGTCAGAGGATTCTTGGGACGTCTGAATTACATCGCCAGATTTATTGCCCATATGACTACTACTTGTGTGCCGATCTTCAAACTGTTAAAGAAAGATCAAATGGAAAGATGGAATGACAAATGCCAGTTAGCCTTTGATAAGATCAAAGAGTATCTCCAAAAACCGCCAATCTTGTTACCACCAGTGGAAGGAAGACCTCTGATAATGTACCTAACTGTGTTAGAAGATTCAATGGGGTGTGTACTGGGGCAACATGACGAATCCGGCCGAAAGGAGCATGCAATCTACTATCTTAGCAAAAAGTTTACCGATTGTGAAACAAGATACTCACTGCTCGAGAAAACTTGCTGTGCCTTAGCATGGGCGGCTCGCCGACTAAGACAGTATATGCTAAACCATACCACTTTCCTGATCTCCAAAATGGATCCTATCAAGTATGTGTTCGAAAAACCCGCTCTCTCTGGAAGAATAGCAAGATGGCAAATGATCTTAACAGAGTATGACATCCAGTACACTTCACAAAAAGCAATCAAAGGAGGTGTGGTAGCTGATCATCTGGCTCATCAAGCAGTAGATGATTATCAAGCATTGAACTTTGACTTCCCCGATGAAGATATCATGCTAGTCACTGACTACGAGCAACCAGGACCGGAAGAAGGACCCGAGCCAGGATCCCGATGGACTATGGTTTTTGATGGAGCTTCTAATGCACTTGGCAATGGCGCGGCGTTGTGATCATTTCCCCTGCAGGAGGTTATACACCATTCATTGCCAGATTATGCTTCAACTACACTAACAATATAGCCGAGTACGAAGCATGTATTCTGGGTCTCAAAGCTGCAATCGATCTAAGAATCAAGGTCCTGGAGGTCTACGGAGACTCGGCCCTTGTAATCTATCAAGTCAAAGAGGAATGGGACACGAAGCACCCAAACCTAATTCCATACAAAGAATATGTGCTAAGTTTGATTCCTTACTTTGAAGAGATCACTTTTGAACACATCCCACGAGAAGAAAATCAACTAGCTGATGCCTTAGCTACCATGTCATCCATGTTCAAGGTCAGGTGGGAAAATGAGGCGCCGATGATCACCATTTACAGACAAGATGAACCAGCCTATTGCCACGAGATCAATGCCGAAGGAACGGAAGAAAAACCATGGTTCCATGAAGTAAAAAGATATCTCGAAGCTCAGAAGTACCTTGAAGGGGCATCCATTAACGACAGAAAGTTTCTAAGAAGATTTTCTGCCAAATTCTTTCTAAGTAATGGAACCCTATACAAACGCAACCATGACTCGACTTTACTTCGTTGTGTAAACAAGAAGGAAGCAGAACAGATTATGGAAGACATACACGATGGTGCCTTTGGTACTCATTCAAGTGGACATACAATGGCTAAAAAGATCCTAAGAGCATGTTATTACTGGTCTATCATGGAGATAGACTGCCATCATCACTCCAGAACCTGTCACAAATGCCAGATATATGCCGACAAAGTACATGTACCTCCGGTCCCGTTAAATGTCCTGACGGCTCCTTGGCCTTTTGCAATGTGGGGTATTGATATGATCGGAGAAATCAAGCCTACTGCCTCTAACGGACATCGTTTTATCCTGGTCGCTATTGACTACTTCACAAAATGGGTAGAAGCAACTTCATTTGCTTCAGTCATCAAGAATGTTGTGGCCCGGTTTATCAAGCACAATCTCATTTGTCGGTATGGCATCCCTGAAAGGATCATCACAGACAATGGCACAAATTTAAACAACAGAATGATTACTGAACTCTGCACACAGTTTCAGATCAAACATCATAATTCCTCTCCATATCGACCAAAGATGAATGGCGCAGTGGAAGCTGCCAATAAGAACATCAAGAAAATCATACAGAAGATGACAGTAACATACAAAGACTGGCACGAGATGTTACCTTTTACTCTTCATGGTTATCGCACATCTGCGCGTACTTCAACAGGGGCAACTCTATTTTCCTTAGTCTATGGAATGGAGGCAGTTCTTCCAATTGAAATTCAGATTCCTTCCTTAAGGATTATGAAAGAAGCCGATCTAGACGAAGACGATTGGATTCAGACTCGGTTGGACCAGATAAACTTGATTGATGAGAAGAGGCTCGCAGCTATTTGTCATGGTCAGTTGTACCAAAAGCGTATGATCAAAGCCTTCAACAAGAAAGTCAAAAGTCAGGCATACCAAACTGGTGGCTTGGTTGTCAAACGCATCATCTTACCACAAGGTGACCCTAGGGGCAAGTGGACTCCCACTTATGAGGGACCATTTGTAATCAAGAAAATATTCTCCGGTGGTGCCATGTTGCTTACCACCATGGATGGCAAGGATTTCCCACACCCTGTGAATGCGGACATAGTCAAAAAGTACTTCGCTTGAAGAAAAGCTCGCTAAGTTGAAAACCTGAAAGGGCAATTTAGGCAAAAAATGAGCGTCTCGGTGGATTGAAAACCCGAAAGGGCGATCCAGGCAAAAGTTAGATACTAAATAATGCTATCCCGGTAGGCTGAAAACCTGAAAAGGCAGCCTAGGAAAAAGTTAGGGAATAAAGCGTACAACTATGTTCCGTTCGGCTACCTACTCACCTTCAAGATTCAACACATCAAATACACTGATCAGTCCAATTACTTTCTTCCAACAAGTGAGGGATGAGATGCTTGAAGACAGATTGGCAATAGCAGAATTGAAACTTGACTGGATTGTTTTCACATAGCTATTTCACTTTATAAATATTTTCCAAAGCTTTATGACAATTTCCTACTACTAGGATTTTTGTCTCCTTGTACTAATCAGCCTATCATGGCTCTTTTTCAAAAATCAATGCATCTTATGCTCAAAATCAACATTTTCACTTTTTCTGTTTTGAATACGTAAACGTCCCAAATGATAATTTTGAATGAACATGTGCATTTGGATATGATTGATGTTTACCAGGAAAAACAGGAATAGCATTCAGGTAATGTCCCGATTATTTGGACATCATCCCGAAACCAGCATCAGAAGAAAAATCCCCAACAGAAATACATTTCTCAGCAAATTCCTCAAAGTGATTCGAGAAATCTTATTCCCCAGCAGGGCTGTTCCAGATTGCTATCCCCAAAAGGTGTGATCTCCACACCAGGACTTGGTCAAATAGTGCATCGGAGGATTATGCATCCTCTTCATTCCCATTTTAAAGGGCATCAAAGTCAGAATTTTCAAATTACCTTTCATCCCCGAGCGGTAGTCAAAAGTCCTTCAACAGAGCACCCTGGTTCTCAAAGTAGGTCCTCAGCCGAGGGTACTCAAACAAGAAGACAAAAAAAAATCATCGATGATCACAATGCCTTCATTTATTTTCCCAACCAGAAGCTTGATACGCTTAAGACTGCATAAGTCATACAACATCATGCATCATACATCATACGCATATTCATACACATCATATAATGTTTCATGACGAACGCATACATAACATGCATATTTCTCTTTTAGTTCAAAAAACTCATACATTACATGCATCATGACATTGCATGTCACTAACTTGATTTTTTCAGGCAGACGGATGTCTTCAGCAAAGATGTTCTCAATCACATGCAGTGTTCCCCTGAATTCTATTCAGGCCAGCAGTCCTCTCAGATATAATCAGCCGAAGATTCATTCTGAAGAGATCTCTTTTCAAATCACCTATCAACTCAAAAAAAACATACCAACACAGATCTAAGTCGATACCTCAGACGGTTCCCTAACGATCTACCATCGAAGATCTAAAGCTGATACCTCAGACGGTTCCAGAATGATCTACCATCAAAGATCTAAAGCTGATACCTCAGACGGTTCCAGAACGATCTACCATCGAAGATCTAAAGCTGATACCTCAAACGGTTCCAGAACGATCTACCATCAAAGATCTAAAGCTGATACCTCAGACGGTTCCAGAACAATCTACCATCAAAGATCTAAAGCTGATACCTCAGACGGTTCCAGAACGATCTACCATCGAAGATCTAAAGCTGATACCTCAGACGGTTCCACAACGATCAACTTTCAAAATCTAAAACGGAAAAACTTTGGACAGTTCCGTAACGATCATCCTCCAAGACTTAAAGCGGTAACCTCGGACGGTTCCAAATCAGTCAATGCAGAGGTTTTCAAATCCTTCATCAAGATATAATCAATGGATTCATTTTGGTGAACAAACCATCAAATACATCTGCCAGATGGCATCATAAAGCCCATCTCAGGTAATGTTTCGATCTGCCAACAACATGTCTCAGACAACATTCAAAGACAAATTCCAGCATCACTTCCGGTCAAGGTAAGTGCAAATTTTCGGGGCATCTAAAATATTCAATCATCTTCTACCTTCAGATTTCAAACAATCTCTTCAGGTTTAAGAAGATTGAATAGGGGCAACTGTTATACCCCAAAATTTTCCCGCATCTTTTTTCAAGAAAAAACTTCAATCTAAAAATTAAGAGCTTCATATAATCTTGGATTTTTATCCCATAAATATCCTGATTTATGAATACTTGGTTTTTAGAATTTTTCTTATACGGTATTTTGGCTCGCTGTTGAATTTATTCTTACACAAACGCCAAGTACTGTTTATTACTTCACACACGCTATTTATTTGAGATTTATTTACAAATAAATAGTACTGACGCAATTGGTACAGAACTAAATCTTTTTGCAGGCGCAAAGTCCGGGGATTCAGACTGTACTGGTAACAAGTAAATTATTATTAACTTTTGTTTCCCACTAATTTTTGTACTATATTCTATTATTTTCCAAAATCTCTTTCTTTCAAAATCAAATCCTAACTTTATTCTATACATCTCTTTTTTCAAACCCTACCATACACTTTCTTTCAAATCCTACTTCCACTCAAATTTAACTTTTGTACGGAATCACTTCATTCCCCAACATCTCTATCTTTCTTATCATTCTATAAATACCTCTCATTTTTTTCATAAAATCTCACATCAAATTCTAACTCATCTCTCAAATTTCTACTTCATATTCATTCTCTCTTCTTCCCCGGCAAAATGGCGAAGCGGATGGAAACGTGTTTTCTTATGGTCATCACCGCCGTGGTGGTAATCATGTCCTTCTTCTGTCTGCATAGTCCTGAAAAATGTGGACCTGGGATGTTTACACTCCCAATCATTTATATGTTATTATTTGTAGCATGGGTTATTAATCGTCATTCTTAAAGTTTGTAGTATCTCTTATTTCTTAATGTACCGTTTACTCGTCGTACTGTTCATTATAGTATGTAATATTTGTACTGTCAGTATTAAATGTCGTACTATCTGTTGTACTGTAGTTTAATTATCCAGATAATATTTTGTGTGTTTTCTTCCAGTTAAATATTTATTTTTATGTGCATTAAATGTTTTTCAGGGTTATTATCGGTAATTTTGCTCGCATACAGTGTATATTATTTATTTATTATGTTTGTGTTTTTCTAACAACTCATGTAAATAAATTTTCACCATTAACAAAACAAAAACAAAAAAAAAATTAACTTTGACTGTTGAATTTTCACCTTAACTGCTACATTAATACCCGGACAGTCAGTTGACAATCAAACCCGCTGACAGTGCAATTCTCCGTGTTTTGTACCATCAATCAAATCAATCTTTTGCATTTCAAAATTCCAAGATTTTTGTTCTAGAATTCTTCTGAATATCACATGATTAGCAGAGACTCAGCACTGCACAAAAATCAGGTACGCTTAACTGTCTCCTACACAAACAGTCCCTAACTAGGGTTTCTTGTTTTTTTCAGGAGAACAAGTTTTTGAGACCTCAAATGGATTTCATGGACCTCCATATATCTCAAAGTACCACCATACAAATTTTCAAACTTCAACTCACTCAGATGCACAGTCAGCAGCTCAAACAGTCAACAGACGACCCGTTTGACCAAAAAGTCAACAGACAGTCAAAATGAAATTTTTTGTCAACATCCATATTTGTCAAAAGATTCATCATTTGATCATTGGTTGATCATAATTCATCAAGGAAAGATCAAAAATCAACAAAACCCTAAGTTTCAAAATTAGGGTTTTCTCCTAAAAAGTCAACTGAACTTTGACTGGTCATAACTCTCTCATCCTTCATCCAAAAAATTCAAACCAAAGCTCATCTTGAAGGAAATTCAATTATCTTTCAAATGAAATTGGTCCCATGGTCATTAGATTCACCATTTGAAAAATATGAATCAAGACATTACAGGTCATTTTCAAAGTCAACAAAAAGTCACTTTTTTCAAAAGGACACACAAGGAGCATGGAAAATAATTTTGATATGAGACCAAAGACATTGGTTAGAGGACTCTTTGAGGTTTCTAAAAAGTACAAGAACTCCTTCATATGATAAAAATTGAGGGATTTATGCCTTGTTGAAGTTGGCTAAATTTTGGGAAAATGCCTGAAATCAACATTGATCAAAAATGTTTTTCTTCCAAATGAGACCTAATTTACATGATCCAAACATGTTTCTCATAATGTGAAGGGCCTCCCACGACCAAGACAAAGCCCATAGCATTTTTGTTCTTTTTTTGATTTAATTTTATCACATTTAAGATTAAATTAAAAAAGGAAAATGGAAGGATAATATGTAGCTTATTTTCTAAGCATGAGTCATCAAAGAATCAATCAAAGCTCTGCAGCAAAGGAAGTACAGCAGGCCTAAGAGCAAGAGGTGTGGAAAATTCAAGCCATGGTTGCTTGAATTCAAAGCTACATATATTTAAAAACTCCAAAATTCAACAAAAGCACTTAATGCTTTTAGCTTAGTTTTTAAGCACTTCAATGCTTATATAAGGGCTAGGACACTTCAGTAATAAGAGAGACACGAACTGAGAGCCAGACATATGCTTGTAACATACTTGTATCAACTTGAATTTTTCAAAGAAATTTAAAATTCGAATTTTAATTTCTAGCTTGTTTCAATACAAACTAAATACTCAAACACGTTCCCTGACCCTCACTAAACATAACCAGATCAATTGCAAGCCTTGAATCATCAAGAACACGTACCTATACCTCACGGTTTGCTCGAACTAAAACTTACAAAAATTTCATCATACTTGCATGTTTAGCAAGATGTAGACTCATATTTAAGTTTAGTTTGGTGTTCTGATCATTTCTGGATAGTTAATTGCAGTTTGGTTGCATATACACGAAGATACCATTCTAGGGTTTGTGAACTCTATTTTAGGGTTTTTCGTTAGAAGCAAAATTAAGCAAAATTAATGGCATATTTGAACTCAGTGAATCAAGCCAAATCGAATGGACATGTCGCGCCAAATTTCTATTCATGTTTACCCCTATTCGCTATTTTGCAGGTTTAGAACTCATCTATTACAGCGCTTTTCTCATAAAAACGCTGTTAAATGTGTTGGCGAGAGGTTGAAGATGATGAGGTGTCCACACCTCATTGGACAGAGCGCGCGCGTTTTAAATTTAAAACTTTCTAATCCAGTGCTTTGCAGGTGTGTTGAGTGCCATACGCCTTCGCTTCAGTGACCATCAGATCCATCCATCCATCAATCCAACACACTAAACATGCTAGTCCTTACCATGGACTTTCCAGCCAACCACACCAGATCATAATTTAATATATTTTCATTTTATTTAATTTTCTTTGCAAAATTATTTTAAAATAGTTTTAAAAATCCAAAAAATACACAAAAAATATTTTTAAGTTGATAAAATAATATATTATTTTCTGATATAAAAATATTTTATTTTTCTTCATAATTTAAATATTTTGTATAATTAATTAGATAATATGTATATATTTATCTTTTAATTATTTCAACCAATCAAAAAATCATAAAAAAAATTGTTCTTTATATTAAATATAGTTTATATATTATAGACTAATTTTTTACATATTTAGAATATTTTCTCTTTAATTTTTAATTATTTGTGTAATTATTTGTATAATTATATGATTATTTAACTTAATAATTTCAAAATCAATTTCAAAAAATCCAAAAAAATTAGTTTTATTTTAAAATTAATTGACAAGCATTTTGAACATATTTCAAATTTAATTTTTAGGTTTAAATTTTATTTCCACCTCTTTCTCCTTTTAATTAAATTAATCATGCATTAATTATAATTAAAATCAATCATCAAAAAATCCAAAAATATTTCTTTTATTTTCTTGCAATTTAAATTCCTAGATCAAGTGTATAGGTTGTCAAATTCATGTAAATAGCGTAGTTTACATTTCCCGCACAATCGATGTAATAGCGTAGATTTATTTTCCGCATTTTAATTTCTGTACATATAAAACTGCGTGATTGTCAAAGATAAAAAATTGAAGCGTTAGGTCACTAACTTCAAAGATAAAATATCTGAATCAAAACACAATCACACTTGCACCTCTTAGGGTAACCCTCTTTTACTCTTTTCAAAATCAAAATCAAATTCTACTGTTTCAAATGCAAAATCGAACTTTCGTTTACATCCGGTGAAAGGAAAATTTTCTAAAGGAAATAGGAAAAGACCTTATAACTTAGGGTAGACCTCCTAATTTGCTTGCTCAAATCAAAACAAACAAATGTCTCATATACCGTTGTTTTTCAAAATAAAACTTTCAAAAAAAGACAATACTTGGTATATATCCAAACAAGGATCATTACGAAGTTAACGTTCTTTTTTTCAAAACATCTTTCGAAAGATAAAACACTTTGTATACATCCGCACAAGGATCATTACAAAGTCAATTTGCAAAAAGTATTTGAAACCACATACAAGCATGTCAAGGCAAGAGAAAAGTGATTCAAAGCAAGTGAGCTAAGCAAATTAAAGAGCCCATGGATAACCATGGATACAAAGGGTGCTAATACCTTCCCTTTGTATAACCTACCCCCTTACCCAGAATTTCTTAAAGGTCTTTTTCTGTTTCTTTTATAAACCTTTCCTTAATTGGATAAAATAAAAGTCGGTGGCGACTCTCTGATTTTCAAAAACACAAAAGCAAAAAAGAGAAGAGTGTCAGTTCGTGTATCTCTCACACGAGAGGTACGGTAAAAAACCGTGGGCGACACAGTCACAATCCCGTGACCAAATAAAAATTAAATAAAAATAAACAAACTACTCCTCGATGCTTCAAAGCTTACGAGGATGCAAGTACTCTCCTTGCTTAAAAGCTTCAGAGATCAAACAACATTCAACACCTAAAGGTTTATGAATATGCACAGTGGAACACATCGAAAAATAAGGATTCCTAAACCCTAAAATAAACAATATCAATTCCATGCCTAAATTAGGTTACAACCCTTCTATTAATAGATATGTCGTTTTCTGGACTAGGCTTCAAATCGCAGCAGTGAGGCTGCCAAAAACTCTGCTACTTGTTCTCCAAGAAATTAGGACTTCAATCCAATCTTTCCTAAAATGTCTCTAATAATATACAGCAAGGAAATATTCTGATTGAATACATCTTGGCATAAATATCAGCTGATTGATTTCTTCAAATATTCTGAGCTGATTTAAATCTTCTTGTAGCAGATAATAATGCCTGATCCACTTGCCAGATCAGCTTTCTGCAGCCAGGATGTCATGCCGGGATGTCATGACATCTTCTTCAACATGTTGAAGTCTAAATGCTAAGTCATATAGCATCTCTTCCAACATGATCTTCCTCAGTATGTTTTAGCAAAATGCATGCCAACAATCAGAGAGCCTTCACATTTCTTCTAGGATTATACGATACAATTTTTAACGATCACTCAAATCAAATAACAATAATATCCCAATTTTTCCAAAATAAAAAAAATGGATACTGAAATTACATTGTAGATGGTATCATTATTTTGATGTTCTATCAATTATATTTCTATTTCTGTTTGTTGTAATTTGATTTATCGCTTGTATTATTTATTTGTAATATGCGTGTAACATTATTCCAAGACAAATCCAGGAATTTCAACAAAAAAACAATAAGCAATCAAGCTAATTAAGAGATTAAAACCAAAACCTTGCACCATACCTGGGTTAGAAAAACCCTAATGACCCTAATTTTCACATTTTTGGGAAACTCATGAATAATTTTCAATTTAAAAAAAAATCTAGTTTAGAAATTGTTTTGAATGATTTATTCCAGATTTTTAATAATTTTGGTTAAAAGATGTACTGAATATTCAAGAAATCCGATAACAAACATAGGGTACCAAATATATTAAAATTCAGTATTAGCATATTTTGTGTGTCTTTTTTAACTAAGTTTTTGACATTATGAACATAACAATAATACAATATAAACACACATTAACATATCCTAGCATAATTTATTATGAACTCAAGTTTCATAACATGACTTAACATTCAAAAGTGCTAGTAGAACCTGACTTAACTATTTATATATAATCGTAAGCATACTACAATATCAATAAAAAACAAATTATGTGGACTTCCTAAATTCTTCTTCCCACTGCCTTATATGTATCTTATATGTTATTTCCCATGCTATTGCACCTTTACTACAATTTTGTCTCCAACGGTCTGTGACAGGAGGCAATGGACAATTGAGTTTCAACTTCACCTGAACCTAGTGAATGTTGTTGACAAAAACAACTACAATAAGCTTATGTTTACTCGCAGTAATAGATGAAGATACCACAATTGGGAAGAGAGTGATGTTAAGGTTATTGGACAACGAGACTAATATCATATTGTATCTAGAAGGAATAGTGTAATACATATTAGGAATCGTCATCCATTTCTCATGATCTTGAATATCCAAGATAGTTACTCGCAATGAACTCCTAACTTCAAATATTGTTTCATAGAACACCTTGAAATACAACTGTCTTTTTAGATAAACTTCACTAAACTTCACGATGCACATCACGCTCTTGCCCCTTTTACTCTTCTTTACTCCCTTTATTTGGGGCACATACACAACAAATAAAGGGATAAACACATACTACCTCAAAATGTTGCAAGTGACTCGTTATTTGAATACATTACTTTGTTCCATAGATCCATAACTTGCTCTTGCCTATTAGATTCGACATACTCCTTGTACTTCATACTAATACTTTTTGAAATATGAAATACACACAAAAAATGAATTGAGAATGATAACACACCTTCCATGGCATTTATCAAGGCACATTAACTCGATCAGTCACCATGATCTTGGGAAGCAGCTTCTCGGATGGGAAGAACTCCTTTAGCTTCTCTAGTGCGGCTACGATGAACCCTCACACCATATTGTATTTTTTCATTTCATTCACAAACTGTCTTTCATGATGTTTTAGCTAACCCATTAAATTCTTAGCTAGTTCATGATTATGAACATCATATCTAACCGTTACCTTCCAACCAATACTGCATGGCACAAATGTCAACATAAATGGACATTTAAATTTTCTACTAAAGTGCCTTTAAAGGGATTCTGGTTCTTGTAGTTTCCTATTCTCTCACAACCCATAATCAATTTACCTTTCCACCCTTTAAGCCCATTTGTTGTATCATAACAAACATTAACAACAATAAGACCATGTTGTCTTCCAATAGACTGTTCCCATGCTAACACACAGGTTCGGGACATAAACATTTGTAAATTTAAATATATAATGAATGATTTTGCCACAGATCCCAAAAGTCGATTAAACATTTCACAAGATAAAAAAAATTATGCAAGTAAAATATACAACGTTGATGATGAAGAACTGAGTAAAATCTGTAGAAGAAATATCCACCTCAGGCGCGAATAACGAAAACTTGCTCAATCAAACTACCAAAATTTTTTAAGGGGACTAAAAATCTAGTATACCGAATTTTCAAAATATCTTAGATATCACTGTAAGTTTACAAATATTCTTGCTCGTTACATGTTACCATATTTTTTTAAAAAAAGGTAAAAAAATCAAATCATAAATAGAACATCCTATTCGCAAAATTCTAAAATATCACTGCTATGTATAATGATCATGTATATATAATGTTATCATTTTCTATAATTTTTATTTAACAATTCAATATCTGATAACAAGCCGAATACGTAAGTCAGTATACATAGTATACATGTTTATGCTTGAAGTTACACATGATATCATAATACTACAATTTAAACTTATAGTGGGGGCAGATGCCCACATAGTGTTTATTGTAGGCTTGTCGCTACTCCGGGGTATTAGTATATCCATGTAAATATAAGTTACTACGGAATGTCTTTGCACTCTTTATTTTACTTTGTCTTTATTTTTTTATAGAAAAATTTAAATGAATTGATTTTTGGATGCTAGTTAGAATCCAGCTTCAAAATAAAGAATGCTCAAAATTCGCAGGAAAATTCACAGAAAAATTCGCTGAAAACCTGCAGATTTTTCTACAGATTTTGACTATAGAGACTAAACCCAAATAAAAAATAAAATATATGATTATCGCATCGCAAGGAGAGTTGAATTCACACTCTTACAAAAAAAAATATGAACTAATTTTTTACCAATTCAAAGAACTTTCATTGGCTGTTCTAGTTTGTCTTTAATGAATAAATCTTGGCTTATAGAAAATATAAGAAATGTTGCAATTAATGTAATATGACATATCCAGAAAAGAATGAAAAAAGGATTTTAATTTTTGCGCATTCAAAGGCGATGTGTAGCTATATGTTATTTATTCACGTGTTATATTTGTTTCTATATAAGTATATTTCGATTCAAAGAAGCTGTATATATAACATCCTATTCGCAAAAACCTATTTGCCTTCATAACTTAATGACAATCATATGCAAAAAGAATTGTGCACGTTGTGGTGTTGATTGCTTCCATTTCCATACTATTGAGAAGGAAGAATGAGCATGATTTATTTTAGGCTAGCTCATCCTTAATTAGCAGCGTAGTATAGGTAGCCATATGAACAATAGTATATTTGAAGTGGACATTCAATAAAGTTGAGCATTCAATATGGACGATGATCGTAAATGGATGTAGCTCACATCACGTGGCCAACCCAGATTGGTAAGGACAATGAAATATGAACCGTAGCTATATATATCTTTGTCATTTGTACGAGTGAAACTGATTAAACGTCTAAGTGATTTTGCTTCTAGTTATTAGTTGTAGGGGGACCTCAATTATAGGGGGGCCAAATTATGAAGACTGTATTCCAAATAGGTACATATGTGAGGTGAGGTCCAGCTTTCTACAATTCTACTTGTGTCTAGTAACAACTTGCTGATGGCATGGGTAAGAAGTTTAAAGTTGTTGGATAGAAATTAGATAAGAGAAATCATATCATGACACCATTTTTTTAACATCTACACTCAATAATACACTTTTCATAAAACAGTATTTTTATTATTATTTTAATTTTTTGATATATTTTTCTATTTTTTTAAAAAATTATTTTGATTAATAAAATATTAAAATTTGGTTAAAACAGTTTAAAGTTTGGTTAATATATATTCTGACATAAAAAAAATTAATATGCATCTAAAAACATTTTTTCCACTTTGACCTTTTTCCTTCTTAAGGAAAACTACAAATGTCATGACTTCCCTATTGCACTCAAAGAGTATCTAGGTACAAGATGCGATGTTTTGCCGACCATAATAAAACTCTTTTCTCACCCGCTACTCTTTTTACAAAGTATAACAATATATATATATATATATATATATATATATATATATATATATATATATATATATATATATATATATATTTATTGAGGGTGCTAACATATTCCTTTTTCATAACCAACCCCCGAAACTAAGAGATCTTTTTATTTTATTAGTTTTGATTTAAAAGCTTCTTTGAGTTTTACTTCGTTCATTTCCCGTTTCCTTTAGAAACAATAAAGCGCGGTTGCGACTATCACTAAAATACGAGTTGAGTCAAATCAATGAATTAGTCTTAATTTTTCACCGCTACAATCGCATGCAACAAAGGCGAAACTTTCATTGGTATTCCTCTTATTGCTACTTATGGAAGGATTTTTCCGAAACTCCAAATCCCATCACTTAGGGAGTTTTGCCATGCCTATTGGTCATGGTGATGCCTTTTTATACATAATTGATAAGTTCCATAATAGCCATAGAGATTGCTAAAGAGAAAAATTGGTCTAACTGATGGCTAGAGTCAGACTCTAACTTAGTAATTAGTAATTATGTCCATTAGCAAGAATTTTATGGTTCCTTGAAGATTAATAAATAGATGGTTAAGTGCCTAGCATGTCTCTAGGTTTAGGTTTTTAATAGCCACTTATATATTTTGGGAAGTGTAGTTCTAAGAGATTGGTTGTCTTATGCAAAATAACATGGAGTGCACAAGATGTTTTGGTGAAAAAAAAGAACACATGTGTAACAAGATGTTCCAGCATGTGTGCAACATCTTGCCCTTATCAGAAGGCTAATGTTGGAGCTGATCTGAACATGTTTTCAGGATATATGCAACGTGATTAGTTTCTATCTTTTATCAATCTGTGATTTAGATTTGCTTGGCTGATTGAATAGGATCAAATCAATTTAAATGAAGATTTAAATTTGAATTAAAAAACAAATCAAATCTTTTATTAGAGGTTGTTAAGAAACAAAATCCTCTACAATTATGGACAAGATCAAAACATATACCTAATGTAGAAAAGCCTATATTGCATCTCTATTTAAGGAGACCCAAACCTAACATTTGAAGGCGTGCAAGTATTGAAGAATCTTTGTGTCAGGGTTTCTATTTTGAGTATTTTGTTTGTGTTATTGTTTTTGCACAACTCTAGTGCATGCATTCATAACCAAAAGCATAAAGTTTGGTTTGTTAGTTAGGTTGTAATTCAACATTCAATATTATGTTTATTGAGTTGATCACTAGGATTAGTGATTGAGAGAAATTAAGAGGGGTTCTCATATTTATGGGGAGTCATAAATAGAAATTAATTAGGGGTAGAATTAAGAAAAGGGACATTGAAGACAGGTTGTTCATCTAAGACACTTTGTACTACTTCTATTGAAAAGTGAATTTCATTTCTTGGGTTGGAAGCCCCCCCTGACATAGATGAGATTGCACCGAACTAGGTTACCACTTCTCTTGTGTTCTTTATTGCTTTATGATTGATCATATTATTTTCCATTATATGTTGAACTATGGTTTAAGATGTTGAACCCTCTTTCTTAGACATCTGGTCCAACATCTGTTCTCTTAGAACAAAATTTCAATTGGTATCAAAGCAAGCACCCTATTCTGTTTAGTTGAGCTCTAGGGAAGATATTTTCTGTTTAAATGGACAACACTAAGGTTGAAGGATCTGTCAACAGACCACCTGTCTTAGATGGCACCAACTATGATTATTAGAAAGCCAAGATAGTTGCTTTTCTCTAGTCCATGAACAACAACATTTAGAAGGTTGTTACAAAAGGTTGGAAACACCATGTGACTACTTTTTAAGATGGAAAATCAATCTTAAAGCCTGATGCTTATTGGTCAAGTACTGAAGATGGTGAAGCTCTTGGAAATTCCAAATAATTTAATGTTATTTTCAATGGTGTGGATAAGAACATGTTTAGGTTGATCAACACATGTACTAAAGCCAAAGAAGCATGGGAGATTCTCAAAACTGCACATGAAGACACATCCAAAGCTCGTATGTCAAGGGTGCAGCTCCTCACAACAAAGTTTGAGAATCTTAGAATAAATAAAGATGAATCCATCTCTGACTTCAACATCAGACCCCGTGACATTTCTAACACTTCTTTTTTCTTAGGAGAAAATATGTCTGAAGAAAATCTAGCTAGAAAAAGCCTCAGATCACTACCTAAGAAGTTTGATATGATGGTTATAGCCATTGAAGAAGCCTAAGACCTAAGCAACATCAAATTTTATGAACTCGTTGGTTCTCTACAAACCTTTGAGATGGCAATAAGTGACAAGTCTATCTAATATTATGACACTTGTTGGGAAATAGTTTAATAAAGCTTTGAGAAGGCTGGACAAAAAATGTAGGAAAAATGTCAAATACAGTGTGTCAAACATCAGCCTCCTAAGCAAGAACAAAGATGAAGAAAAGCATACTAGAGGAAAATGAGCACAATGTTATGAATGTGAAGGGTTTGGCCACATTAAAGACGAATGTCCTACTTTTATAAAAAAAACAGAAAAATGGATTGCCTATCACTTAGTCTGATTTTGATGATGATGAGAGTGATGGAGAAATAGCTAACAAGGTGATGGCTTTCACTGAAAAGTATGAGTCTGAAGGCGAGTCTAGTGATGAAGACATGACTGATGAGGAGTTTGTTGCAACTTACAGGCTCTTATACACCAAGTGGGAGGAAGCTTGCATAGTAGGAAAAACAAAAGAAAACCATAAGTGCTCTCATTCATGAAAAAGAGAAACTTGTTTCAACCATCACTAGTCTAGAAAAATAAGTAACTTTGCTAAATTCCAAGCTTGAAACATGACAAAATATGTTCGTATGTTGAACAATGGTTCAAATATGCTTGATGAGATCTTGGAAGTTGGGAAGATGTCCAGGAGCATGAAGGGAATATGTTTTGATTCCATCTCCATGAATAAAAAATAAATCAAAACCCCAACTAAGAAGTTTGTTCCTTCTGAAAAGATAACTAATTTTATGATGGTGGACCACATGTCTCGGCAACCTACTCGACATGTGTACCCTCAATTTCGAGGTTACAAGAACTCTTCTTTAAGATGTCATCACTGTGGAAGATATGGGCACATAAGGCCCTACTGTTATAGATCATATGGATATCATCAGTCCTATAGACAACCAAGGATTAAAAGAAAAGGAAAAAAGGTTTGAGAAAAGAAAGAGTGGAAACCCAAAGTAACAACCACAAGTCTGATAGCTCATACATCTATACAAAAGACATATGATATTTTGATATTTTGATAGTGGATTTTACAGGCATATGTCTATACAAAAGACCTATCTTGAAGAGTTAAAGCCCTACTCTAATAATTATGTTACTTTTGGTGATATAGAGAAAGGTAGAATCAAGGGCATAGGAAAATTGGTTAGTCCAGGTTTCCCTTCCCTTGCCTTAACTGCAAACTTGATCAATATAAGTCAACTATATGGTCAAGGTCTAAATGTGAGATTCAACAAGTCAGAATGCATTGTTTCCAGCAAAAACTAAGAAGATTTAATGAAATGCTCAAGGTCCAAAGACAACTGTTATTTGTAGGTGTCTCAAAGCAAAAGTCAGCCCTCAAAATGTTTGATATCCAAGGTAGATGAGACAAAGCTATGGCATTAAAAAATTGGTCATCTCAACCTCAAAAGCATGAAAAAGATTAAATCTGAAGATGATATCAAAGGATTGCCAAAGCTCAAGTTTAAAGAAGGCAAAATTTATGGAGAGTTCCAGATAGACGAGCAGACTAAAATGTCTCACAAAAAGCTCCAACATCTTACCACCTCAAAAGTTTTAGAGTTACTTCATAAGGATTTGATGGGACCTATGCAAGTAGAAAACTTGGGTGGAAAAAGATATGTATTTGTATGTGTGGATGATTTCTCAATGTATACCTGGGTCAAATTTACTAAAGAAAAATCTGACACATTTGATATCTTTAGAGATCTATGTCAACAACTCCAAAGAGAAAAAGGGAGTGCGATATTGAGGATAAGAAGTGACCATTGAAATGAGTTTGGAAATTCTAAATTTTCTAAGTTTTCTCATCTAAAGGATTGATCATGAATTCTCAGCACATATCACACCTCAGCAGAATGGAGTGGCTGAGAGGAAAACAGGACCTTGCAAGAGCCAATTAGAGTTATGTTGCATGCCAAGAACCTACCTTACTATTTATGGGCTGAAGTAATGAACATAACTTGTCACATTCATAATAGGGTGACCATAAGATCTGGAACTAATGAAACTCAATATGAGCTTTGGAAAGGAATAAAACGCAATGTTAAATACTTCCATGTATTTGGTAGCAAGTGCTACATCTTAACAGATCATAAGCAAAGAAGAAATATGGATCCAGAGAGTCATTAATAGATATTCTTAGGTTACTTCATAAATAGCAGAGCATACAAGGTATATAACTAACGTACAAATACAATGATGAAGTCTATAAATATGGTCATTGATGATACTTCTGAAGATATGCAAAAAGATGAATATGAAGAGGACGATGATGTATCCCCTCATCAAATTGATATCCCAATAGATGTCCCAGACACGGGGTCTGACTTCGAGTCTGAAAGCATAAATTTTGAAAATCCTCAAATCAACAAAGGACCATCAATCAGAATTCAGAAGGATCATCCCATTTAAAATGTCATAGAAAATCTAAATAAATGAGTCATCACCAAATCAAGAGATATGATTTCCAATTCTCGTTTAATTTCCAAGATTGAACCAAAGAATGTCAAAGAAGCACTGACTGATGAAGTTTGGATAAATTTGTTCGAGTCCTTTGAGTACAAGGCAGATTGAACTTCTTCAAAAGTCAAGAAATCTCTTCAATACAAGAGAGTTTCTTTGAAGTAATCATGAGAACATGGTAAAACATACAACAACAATGCTTGATCTTCATCACCGATATTGACATCGATATTTTCAAGATCAAGAATCAGCTTGTTCAACATATTCTACTGCTCATCCAAGACTTTGCATTCACTCATCTTGAATGAATACAGAGCTTGCTTCAGGTAGAGGCGATTGACCAAAGATTTGATCATGTATAAACTTTCAAGTTTCGACCACACACTCACCGTCATCTTCTCCTTTGACACCTACCGGAGAACCTTATCACCAAGGCTCGATGTGGGATTTCTCTAGCATCGTCGTCTTCTCCTTCTCCATTAGCGTAGCATCCATGGTCTCGGCTCCTTTCAATGTTTCTAGCAAACCCTGTTGAACAAGAAGAGCTTGGATCTTCTAGGTTTGACCTTGTCTTGCCTAACGCGGGCATAAGCTACACAACCAAATACTCTAAGTCTTTCGAGATTAGGTGGATGTCCTGACCAGACTTCTTCAAATGTCTTCATACCCAATGGAGTCAAGGGACATCTATTTATCATATATGTTACTGTCGAAACAGCCTTAGCTAAAAACACCTTCTTCAATCAAGCACTAACCAACATTCATCTAACTCTTTCCAAAATGGCTCGATTAAACCTTTCAGCTAAACCATTTTGTTGGGGAGTACTTGCAGTAGTTCTATGCCTTGCAATACTAGATGCAACATAATAACAACCAAAAGCCTCATTTTAAAATTCAAGACCATTATCGATCATCAACGTCTTGACCTTCCTTCTAGTTTGGTTTTCGACTAGAATCTTCCAACTTTTGAAATTTTCAAAAGTTTCATCCTTAGCTCTCTCAATGAATATCCATAACTTTCAAGAATAATTATTAACTATGGATAGAAAATACATTGCACCAGAATGTGAAGGACACCTTGCAGGCCCCCAAAGATAAGCATGAATATAATCAAGGGATACATGTTTTCTTTGTTTACCTTTGATAAATTCACCCTACAAGATATCCCAAATTAACACGGCTCACAAAACTCTAGTTTTTCGACCTTGTCACCACATAGCAGATTTTGTTTCGACAATTCGACCTGGCCTCTTTCACTGATGTGGCAAAGTTTCTTGTGCCATAGCTTAGTCTTCGACACAGGTTTTGTGGACACCACATCTACTAAACTACTTACAACCTCAGTCTCAATGGTATATAAGCCTTGTTTCTTCACGCCTCTCAAGGCTTCCTTTGACCCTTTCATTACCGTTAGGATGCCTTGCTCTCCTTTGAAAACATATCCTTTATTTTCAAATTCACCAAGAGAAATATAATTTCTCTTTAGATCAGGTAAATACCTGACACCAATCAATAGTTTTATTGACTCATCATGGAGCTTGAATCTTACAGATCCAATGTCTGCAATTTCGCAAGCTTTGTTGTTTCCTAGCTGCACTGATCCACCATCTTAATCATAAAAATTCTCAAACACATCTTTGTTTGGAGTCATGTGCCAAGTGAAACCTGATTCATAATCCATTCTTTGCAACAATTTCTGCTTGAAACTACAAGAACATCAGATAATTCAAAATCACCTTGCATAATTGTTGCATTACCATTGTCCGTCATACCATGATTGTTCTGTCGATTAGGGCACACTTTTCGTGTATGATTCTCCTTCTTACACTGATAACACCTAATTACAGAAGTATCACCACCATTATATTCCTGCTGATCTTTACCTTTCTTCTTTTCAAACTTACCATCTTTCTTCGAGAATTTTCCCTTAACGAATAAACCTTCACCAATATATGGTGGTTTATGCTCCTTCCTCTTGGTCAAGTCCTTTGAGTACAACGCAGATTGAACTTCTAACAAATTCAAGAAATCTCTTCCATACAAGAGAGTTTGTTTGAAGTGAGCATGAGAACATGGTAAAGCACACAACAAAAATGCTTGATCTTCATCACCGATCTTGACATCGATATTTTCAAGATAAAAAATCAGCTTGTTGAACATATCCAACTGCTCATCCAAGACTTTGCCTTCACTCGTTTAGTCATGTACAAATTTTTGAGTTTCGACCACACATCCATCGCCGTTTTCTCCTTCAACACCTGTTGGAGAACCTTATCACCGAGGCTCAATACGATGGCGATGTGGGCATTCTCTACCATCGTCTTTTTCTTCTTCTCCATTAGCGCAACATCTATGGTTGCGCCTCCCTTTAATGCTTCTAGCAAACCCTGTTGAACAAGAAGGGCTTGCATCTTCAAGCGCCACAAATTGAAATCATTCGCGCCGGTGAATTTCTCAATCTCATACTTTGTTGATGACATCTTCTTCTCCACACTCACCGCACCTGTTTGTTGTGTCGGATTGTCGTCAACAACAAAGCAAAACTATGAGAACGATTGAGTTTCTTGAACGAACACAAGAAACCCTATTAGGTTTTCATGAAAGGGATAGAAGAAGGAAGAAGAAGAAAAAAATATTAGGATTGATTGTAATTGTTTTTCTTTTCACTTTCTCAATAAGGGTTTACATATTACATACAATTGAATAACAACAATAAATCTCTCTCAACTACCTGAGAGAACTAGTCTATTTATAGACAACTAAGCTAACTTAGGCTACAAACAAACGTAAATAATTGGGCTAAACAAATAGACCTAATTCGACATGCTAACAAACCTAATATTATCGACTAATGTATGCTAGAACACATTTTGATTACGACATGCAAGACTTCGACATCAGCATGCAAACAGACTTTGACAACATACTTAAACTCTGTCAAACCAAGAAGCTATCCCTGTCGACACTAGAGTTCGATCCAAAATCTCAAAAATGTCTTCTTAGATAGCTGAAGAGGATATATCTTTAATTTGTAAAATCTTCGCATTTATAGCTTTCTAAATGCTCTACAGATCAGCGTACCAAATGGTTTGAAGATCAAGTTCATGTCCTCTTTTTCCCTTTAATACTTTAGGAAAGGCATTAAAATTGACGTTGAAGGTGATATTTTTTCCCTACAGAGCTTCACCCTTTACATGACTATTATGTACACATTACACATTCACTGGACCACGGCTTCTCGGACCATCTCCTTCACCTGTATCACTGTATCAATTCCTTCTACTCTCTCAGAATTCACTCCAACTCCAACGGCTAAATGCATGAATAATTGATTATGTGTAATAACTTTGAGGATTTGGATTAAATGTAAAATAAAAAATAAAAATATATTTTTTAAATATTGAAAAATACTGTTTAATTAAGTAGGTTTTTTAGCACCACTCATTCAATAAAAACAAACATCGTTCGTTGTGTATCTCACTATCAAACATATACACACAAATACACAATTCTCTAACAAAATTCAATACACGTCATCTAAACCCTTTTTTCTTCTCTAGTTGTCGCTGTCTTTTTCTGTTGTTTTTATTATCAGTGATGCTAAATTATTCAACAACTACATAATAATTCTCTCTTTTTTATTTTTATTTTGTTTTAATTGGTGTTGTGACCCATTCAATAGTTAATCCTGTCTGATTCTTATATATGCTCTTATATGCTAATATGCACATGGTTAAGTAAGTTAAAATGTAGTGATAGCAAAAAAGAAAGGCAATGCATCATGCAGCAATGAACAATGGTTCATGGTGTCAGTATCAACTTCACATAAAAGTGGAGTTGTCTTTTCAACTCACAGTCATTGTTCTTAAAAGGGGCAATGTACCTGAAGATAAATTTCTATATGGCTCTGTTTGGAAATTATGAGACAAGAGAAAAAACTTTAGAGAAAGGAGATTAAATAAAAATAATAATTAAATTTTTATTATTTTTTTACAAGATAATTTTGTATAAAATATGATAGAGTATAATATTTATCATTGATATATTTTAATTTTTAAATTATTATAATAATAAAAATTATAATTGAAGAATTTATTTAAAATAATCCTAAATTCTTTATATTTCTCATTCAATACAATTTTTGAATGGTCTAAACTCTAGAGATTTTCTCCAAATTTAGAATTTTTGTCTTACAAATGAAATCAAACTTTTCAAAATTTTCTCCACCTGAATTTGTCAACTATTTTTGTTTAATCATTATTTTTTTTTTCAAAGTTCTCCTCTCCATTTATCTCTAAATTTCCAAACAAATCATAAAAAAAAACTAATTATTTTACATCTTATTCATAAAATTTATTTGGAGAAATATAAACATAAAAATTTAATTTTATAAAATTTGTATCATTATATTTGTTTGATGTTAGAATAGTTTGTTTGAAAAAGTCGACTTGCCTCCTGTGTTTTATTGTAGATATGATTGTTGGCTTGTGAATCAGTTTGTTGGTGGTTGGTCCTCCATTTGCTATTTTGAGAAGTGAAGACTAATATCATTTTTTTACTATTTGATTTCTCATATGTATGTGAGTTTGTTAGGTAGTGTTTGTTGTGTGTGTCTGTTTGATTTGGTTCATTTTAGACCACTTGAACTTTCTTTATATCTCTTTGAGTTGATTATATTGTTTGAGTGGGTACGGTTTATGTCCTTCGGTATATTTATTTTCCTCATTTTCATTTATATATTTTTCTTTCACTACTTTTTATTACGAAACTTTCACCTCGAACATGCTAAAAACCAAAAGTATATAGGTCCTGGAGCGCCAAATAATAAATCTATTCTCTCGATTTTTTAGATATCCCAGGGAATATAGCTATAAAGGATCTCACTTTGAATTCCTATTATTGCACTTAATGTTTTTTTTCAACAATTTCTCACTTGACGTCTTTTTAGATTCCATGTTTTTCTTTGTTAATTAATAAGTCTCAAAATCTTTGTTCTATCAATAAACAAAAATAGACAATAATAAAAATAGAAATATTTCATTAATAATAAAAAAATAGGACAATAGAAAACTATTACACATATTCAAACTTCTGACTCTACTTAACTTTAACATTATCCCCATTAACTATCTTTATCTAGGAGAAAATTTCAAAAAGATCTCTTCCATATGGAATAAGGAAAGTCATTTCCTCCCGAGAGATGCTTATCGTGTCCTTTAAGAAGTTAAAAATGGTAAGAGGAAGACTAACTCTGACTTTGCGGGTAAGGAAGTAGAAGAGGTGTTTGTCATCCCAAGTAACTGTTTCTAGTTGTTTTTTGCTTAGACAAAGATTTGATACTAGAAGTTGATATTAAACTTTTGCAATTGAGAGTAGAGTAACAAGACTAATGGACTTATCTTTGTTGGCATAAATTAGGTGAGGGGGTTGAGTAGACTTTGTTGAATCTATAATGTTCAACATAACTACCTATCTCTTCACAGTTTATTGTCTTAGCAATAAGTGATGGAGTAATGGTGACAGGAGAGCCATTGACATAAGATTGAATTGACTCAGCATCATGGCCAGTTGGTACAACGAAGGCATTTAACCATAATTCTTTAATGAAATTATTGTAGATGAGGCCATGAATAATATTAAAGTAACCGTTCAACTTTTGTTTGGAAATAGTTTTCCTTAGATCAACACCTTTGTTTTTCAAATCATCAAACTTTTCATTGATAACGAACAAAAGATTTTCATCCACTTTTGAATAAAAGAAAAGACTTTGAAACTAGGTTTGAAGATACAAAGTGTTGGAAATGAGACGTTGAAAATAAGAATATTGTTTAAATAGCTCAAAAGCCTCCTTAAAAATCCAAAAGACGCGTTACATTTTGAATATGGATGATCATTGCTATTCTAGTGATATGATTTCAATACACGCCACTGTTAGTACCATGGTTTTAGGGTTGGAAATAATTTTGCTAAAACATGGTTCATGACTGATGTTGAGCAAGATGTCATAACATCTCGATCAAGCTAGTACAGTAGAATTAGAAGGTTGCATTGAAGACAAATATTCTGACAGATGTTGTGACATGCTGAATCAGAACACCAGTACAAGTTGTTTTGAATCTTGACAAATTTGATTTTATTTTGTGATATTTTCTTTGGATATATTACAAATATTTACGTAGGTCAAGAGGATTTAATCTGGAACAAATAAATCAAATCTCCAACAGAATCAAAGGTTCTAAAATTAGAAGTTGAGACAATTTAAGAAACTTGAAGATTTGCTCCAAGATAAGATATGTTGTAGATTTGTTATAAATCTCAGCTTGTGGATCAAGGAATATTTGAGTAAAGATTTCGAGGTCCATGGACTGTGAAGGAGTATTTAAAGGGAAATCTAAACCCAGTGCATAACAACTTTCACAATTCTAAAATTAGGGGAAGTCTTGGGTCTAAAGTTTTGAGAGTCTCTTGTGTGTGCAAGTCATCCATGTATCTTTTGATATAGTGTGATAGACTGATTGTTACTTGACTGTTTGTCAAGTTGTTGTTCTCACTCTTTAAGCTTTTAAGCATAAAGTTGAGTATTGTTTTTTATTGGAGCTTTTAAGCAAGATCAAGTATTATTCTTAGTTGAAGCTTTGAAGAAAGACTAAGTATATTGTATTGGAAGTGTAATCTTCTTTTGTCACTAGTTTGTGATTAGTTTTTTTACTGAGATTGTGACTTATTTTGAAACAGTTATTGTGATTGGGACTATTTGTTTATCACTGAGGAGATTAGGAATGAGATGTCGATTTCTCATATCTAGATGTTGATTTTTAGGTAGAAGTGTTACTGTGTAATGATTAAGTGAGAAGTTATAAATTGGGATTGTTTAGCTTTGAATTGATACTACTAATAGTGATTTTCCTTCCTGGCTTGGTAGCCCCCAAATCAAGTGTGTTATGTCAGCAGATGATGTTAAGACATCTGCAGACATTGTGATTTTGTAAATCATGTCTCCATAATTATAGTCTTGTTTGTTCTGCTTTGTTCTGTCTGTTCACAGATGTTGTAACATCTGTCTTAACATCATGCTCTGATGTTGGGACATCAATATAAACTTGTGGCACAAGTGCCAAAATTATAGCCACGTTTTAAAAACAAAACTATATCTTACCTTGAATTTTCTTATAATCGAGGGGGAAAAATTCAAAAACTTTTTTTACTATATTTTTTATTTGTAAACTAAATGATCTATCTCGTTGGTTTTCTTAATAACTGAAGAATAAAATAATCAGATTTTACTATAAAAGCACTCTTTAAATAGATTTTACTCTAATTCTAACTCGTACCCATCATTCTTTAGGATGAATTGCAAGATAATGAAACCTTGGAACTTAAGAAGCTTGAAAAAAGTTCTTTGTGATGGATTGCAAGTGAAAGAAAACATTATCTAATGGTTGGAACATATATCTCCTTTAGAAGTTGAATACATTTAATCCATATAGCATTTTTCAATAGTTGGAGTAGATAACTCCTTACAGCAAAGATTTGTTCTCCAAGAATCTGGATTTATTATAATATTATGTTTTAATATTCTTTGAAAACAATGTAATTTTCAAAAAAAGCTTTAACAAAATCGAAGGGATAAATTAGCGTTATACATGAGGATATTGATCATCGTCTTTAAAGAAATCCTTGTCGTTAATTTCATGACTATCAACGCTCAAGACACTACCATTAGTGATCCGTGTGAAACATAAAAACTTCCATTATAAAAGCATTTTGAATATGAAAAATTGATAATGAAACATCATGAAGCGCTTGAAACTATCTACATCCTCCACTTTAAGGTTTGCAAGAGTATTTGCCATGAAGAGTTTTCTATGATTTATTGCAATAGCTGACAATTATTTGAGTTTAAGGTTTAAGTTCTTAAATATTTATTTGAGCAGAAACTCATTTATTTATCTTATCTTTTTTTGTTTATATCAGAAACAAATGCAAGGAAAATCAATAGAAAATATATTGGCACCCAACATTTGATCTTACCTAGAATATCAAGGAATTGAACATATGATCTTCACAGACAAATTAATTTCTATTTTATTGTCCAATGTAAATAATGTAATATTCTGAGTAAATATTGTGGTTTGTAAACAAATTATTTTATTAATTTTCTGTGTAAACAATATAACGAGTTTTAATTTAAAAAACCGAGATGTATGAGGCGCTATTTTTGTAAATAGTAAAAGTGCAGATGATAGGGTCAGAACCCATGCGCAAATAAATTTACCTCTCGAAGTTTTTAAAACCAAGGTGTTAAGTCGTTACTATGCCCTTTGGTACCTCGCTTACTTAGCCGAGGTAAACTGCATTTTGCGTCTGATTTTAAAATTATGATCAAACATCTGTAGAATATTTTTTACATAAGATTGAAAGACAAATCGAACGACGAGTTACGCCACTAATCTCATTTGGATGATAAAACCAAAAATTTTAAAATCAATGTGAATAAATTTAAGGGACGCAATATTGTTATGCATAAACTTTTGAAATCTTTGAAAAAGATGCATTGAAATCAAATGAGTGGTGCCCCTATAATTTTAGGTGCCTTGGGCGAATCAAATGAGTGGCGCCCCTATAATTTTTTTTAACAATAAATACATAAGGATAAAAAAAATAATTAGATAAAAATACATTTTTATTTGACATTATGCAAAAAGAATACAAGTATGAATCTTTGAATCATTGTTTATACTACATGAAAACATAAACCACTATAAAGAGACTTATTCTTCTTTTTCTCCTTCTTCTTGATCCGATCTTTTTTCCTATAAAAAAATTGACCAAACTTTTAAAATTCTTTAAATATCATCCTCTAGCATTTTTTGTTGCAAAATCATTTATAATTTATTCATAATCAATGTTCTTCAAAAATTATTTTCAACTAAAATCAACGCAAGACTATTTAAATCTATCTCGTGGTATAGTATATCTCAAATAAGATTTTAATAATTTTTAATTTAGAAAAACTTCTTTCAACAGATGTAACACTGATAGAAATAGACAATATTATTCTATAAGCTATACATGCAATAGAAAAACAATTAAAAGTCTTTAAAGTAATCAGTATCATATAGCTTGATTTTGATTCAGTTGTTAAAACTTCTAGAATAACTTTCAATTCGTCATGTTTTAAACAAGTTTCTAGATGTTTATAACATGCTTTCAAGTCCCTATCAGATAATGATCTAAGTCTTTCAATACTAAACAAGAATCCAAAAATATTTTTATATGTGCTATACTGCTAAAATCTTTTATCAAGTGAGTCAATTGTTTGATCTACAATATATAAGAAATAGTGATTTCGAAAAGACTTTTCAGCAGACTCTAGATTCAATTGTGTGGGTTTAGATGAATTTTCATCAGTGTTGTTTTCTACGAATTTGACGTTTTTGAATACACACACATTCAATCTCCATTTCATTCTCAATCTTTTTAGTACTAGCCTTAACATTTACAAATCCAGATTCTCTTTTAATATATATATATATAGATGTTAAAAAAAATTTTTTTGGTGCCCCTAAGATTATGGGGCCCTGGGCTCCCGCCCCGCGAGCCCGTGCTCAGGGCCACCCATGTACTGCAGGACAGGAGATCAAATTGCAGACATATTCACGAAGGCGTTGCCGATACCAAGATTTGAAGAGCTATGAGCTATGCTTGGAGTCACAGAAATTTGCATCAAGGAGGAATGTTGAAATTACTACAAATTTCTAGAACATTCTTAAATATAATATGTGTGAAAATGTTAGAAGATCTTAGAACCATAATGTGTATGAATATGGTAGAACAATCTAGAACTATAAGTGTATGGAAAAAATAGAAGAACCTAGAACTATCTTGATACTAATCTATCATGAAAACTCTTGAATGAATTAAAGTAATGTAGAAACATTAATCACAATTGAGAGGTTGGTGACTTGAGCCTATAAATAGGCAATTGGTACTTTGTAATTGATCATCCAAGAAATCAATGACATCGCCTTCTTTCTAAACAATTCTCTAAAACTATATTTTATCAACAATCAACTAATCAACTACCAACATAAATATATAGCTTTCTCCATGGGCAGATTGTTATCTTCCTTGCAAGGGGAAGAAGGCTCCACTGCATGTAATACTTAACAAATTTTGAATATAGCAACGAACACAGTCATGGTTCAAACATTTTTAACCATAAAATTAAAACTAAATTAAAACATATATGTAAAACGAATAATTAAGTAATAGAGAACCCAAACCTCAAAGCCAAGTTGATAAGAGGCAAGCAACAACTAAAACTTTAAATAGGACATGCACTCATGCGTCAACTAGAGCTTCAACAATATCTATTTGATACATTTCCAAATTCCCAAATCAAACTATCCTATATTGAATATCCAACAATTATCAACAAAGCTTGAAAATGTAAGGTAAAACAAGATGTACTTACAGGTGACGCCATAATGCTTCATCGGATGCAACATAACTTAGAAATTTACAGACTAAGGTACAAAAAAAGGTCCTGCACCCTTAGAAAAACTCTTAGTCGATTGAAATACCGAGGCAAACAGAAGACATAAAAATTCATCTAGTTTGACTCTACTATGACGTGAAAATGAGTTGAACAAAAAATTGAGTGTTAAAACCACACGTTGAACCAAAATCTACAAATCTTAACTTCAACGTAGAATCAAGATGAAAAATCAATTCTAATACAGAACCCCCCAAAGGGTAAATATAAACATGCACATAGAAAGTAACAATTAAAGGGATTTCTTGCAATATAAAATTCATAAAACCAGAGCAAAGAGTTGACCTCGACAGAAATTTAAGGATGTGATATAAAGGTTCTGGTGGGAAGCATAAATGTAACTCTGGTTTGTATTGTAATATTAACAAATTCATATATTAGAGTAAAAATAACCCATTTTTTAATGTGAATCGGAGTACTAAATGGAAGTTAAAGGAGAGATCATATGCAAGTTGAAGGAAGCTCTTATCGAGGCGATGAATCGTATACAGCTTCATAATGAAAAATCCTCTGTATTAAATATTTTGTTCACCGCGTGCTATGACCTTGCAACTCTCAGGGAATTAATGTCACTGTTGAGAGACTTACTTTGATTGAGATGGTTATATGAAACCCTAAAATCCTCACTCTATGTATGCAAGTTAAAGGGTTTGAGAAAAAGGAGAAAGGAATAAAGGGTTAGGGTTAGGGTTTGGGAGAAAATACACAAGACAAACTTTGTTTCAACTTCTGAAGAATCGTACAATTGGGGTTTCGATGAATTTGGGAGGAAGAATTTTCACTTCTAGCACTCTAATTTTTCACTTTTAATTTTTTTATTTTAGCGTTGCAGTAATTTTTTCGCGTTGAAGAAGGGGGGTGACTAATATTACTTTAGTTTTCCAACAAAATGACTTTTTACTTAAAAAAATTATTTTAACCAATATATAGAATTTTCTCATAAAATAAATATTTTATTAAAAATAAAATAATATGAGAACGGTTATAACATGTTGCTAATAAAACTCGTTCTCTTTGTCATCTGCACGAACGATATCTAGTCGTGGCATATGATTTGCAAAAATATACACTCTACCGCAACAGAAAATAAAATTCGTTTTCTATTATAGTCTACAAGAACTATTATTTTATCTCCTAAAAATTAAACGTTATCGTAGGGTTAAAATACTGTAGTGTGCTCGATTTTATTATACAACTAAGGGAATAAATTGTATTATTGTAAAAAAAAAATGGCACACCAAATTTTACATCGATCATTTATTTATTGAAAGTTTTATCATAAATATGATATTATTATTATGTAACAACATTTCTTTATATTTTTTTAGAATTTAACGATTATAAATAAATTGTTACTAATATTTATAAATAAATAAATTTATAAAAGAAAAAAAAACACTTTAAAAATAGATGTTTTTGTTCAATTTTTTTGAATATACTTTTTATATTAATTATCCAAGTCAACTTTGAGTCAATAAAATAACCAATTAAATCATAGAAAGCCTCAATGGTTAGATCTCCACTTCTGATTTTAAAGAATAGCCAGCTAATATCTCTTTTGTCTTGTTGATGTGGACCAGTATTAAAGTTGATGCTGACGACAGAGTACATAACCTAGCTACTAACTCTACATTATTTGCTATTCAAGCGTAACTGAAATCCAATCAAAAAGTAAAAAACTCAAGCACTTATATTACAAATTCAGGTGTTATAGTTAGCTTAGTTTCAGGTGTTATAAACCTAGATATCTTTCATTAAGCTGATTAAGCAACTTTTTTTCCCATATATTTTTCTACTCTTGTTCTGTTGGCACTATTGTTTTATCTTTTTGTAACCTAAACAAAGAAACCATTTAAGAAAGCATTCTCATCTCTTAACCAGTACAGGAAAGAGAGAGAACAAAAATGGGAAGAGGGAGAGTTGAACTAAAGAGGATAGAGAACAAAATTAACAGACAAGTCACTTTTGCTAAGAGAAGAAATGGTGTTCTCAAGAAAGCTTATGAGCTTTCAGTCCTTTGTGATGCTGAAGTTGCTCTCATCATCTTCTCTAACCGTGGCAAACTCTATGAGTTCAGCAGTACCTCCTGGTATAACTCTTATCACTTTTTTGTATGCAAGATCTGTGATTTAATGCTTATTTTCCTCAAGTTAACAACTATTTGTTGATTGATACAAAGTACATATTTATAACTATGTCCTAAACATGAGTTTTCAACAGTTTAGCATATAGTTCTGAAAAAAGAGAAAAAAAAAATTGGATCCATTTTCTCTCCAAATATATATAATTTTTTTTCAGATCTTTAATTTTCTCTTTATTTCCTGCTTCAATAATATTAATTTTTACTCATTTAGTTTCAACCCTTATGATCATGTGAAGATCTTAAGCAGTGTAAAAGAGGAAAGGAATCTTTTAAATATTTGTTTTGAAAAAGCATTGTTAGTTTTATTTTAACATAGATTATTAACTAGGGCAACTTCATATCTCTAGAATGTAAAAGAGTGTAAGATTTATTAATTATTTTTTTGTTAAATAATTATATCAACTAGCAAAATTTATGAATTTGCTTCATAAATTCTTTAAAACTTGTTTTAAATGGGTATTTATGTTGATGAGTATTTAACCATGAGCTAACCCTAATAATCATCAGATATATTAGTAATTTTGTTTTTATTTTTTTAAATCAATTCAGTCAGTATCTGTGCAGAAATATTAAATACAGCAAGTTAGAATCTGAATTATCTTAGGAGTATTTATTCAACTTTATTAAAAAAGTTACATGTGATTAAGAATATAGTTATTGGTAAGATTTACTTATACTGTTGTGATATGGTGTCAGTGATGATGTGATGTTTGATTTGCAATGCAAACCTGTTTTTTACTTTGGATTTGCATTGCAGTTTAAGGATTGTTCAGAGAGAGAAATGGTATCTTTTGTTCTAAAGGCTGTAAATAAAGTAAATCAGCTTCTATCCTTAAAACCGTTGGGGAATAACTAACTGGTTTGATTCATAACAGATACCAAAAGATAAAACATTAATTTCTATCTGCAGAAACTGTTTTGTTATGTTGTGTAGCAAGTTTTTCTTTTTGTCTTTTATTGAAAGAGATATAACTATTGGTTAATACTACCCTTTAATGAAAATTTATTGAACCAATGTTATAATAGCATTACTAGAGTTTAGTTTTTTTTACTTGTGTTATAGCATGATGAAAACTTTGGAGAAGTACCACAAGTACAGTTACAGTGCACTAGAGACCAATCAACAAGCCAATGATGCTCAGGTATGTATATCTTTTGTTACACTTTTAAATATATATAATTTTTTTTTGTTTTTCATAGAATTTTTCACTTTTTTACCTATAATTTTACTATTTAATAATACTATATGGATAATGTAATAACAAATATGTTACTTGGCAGAATTACCAGGAATATGTGAGATTAAAAGCCAATGTAGAAATCTTACAACGTTCACAAAGGTGGTGCACTTGAATATTCTACCTATAGTATACTTTATTATTCTAAGTTCATAGGTATATGTTGAGTGTTTTGATAAATAGTGAGTTAATGTGTAGGAACCTTCTTGGAGAAGATATTGCACAAATGAATACAAATGAACTCCAGCAGATTGAGAATCAATTAGAGACAGCACTTAAGAGTATAAGATCAAAAAAGGTAACATTGTTCAATTTCAAGTTCAACTATTGACTTTCTGATGTACAAGTAGGCATGTTTATATACTAGGCATGTTAAATTTAGTCATTGCTAATTTTCACATACTAGGCATGTTTATATATGATGTACAAGTAATTTTAACTTTCGAATTTATTTATTCACACACTTTAAGAGACTTAATAATTGTTGAATAAAAGAGAGTTTGTCTTATTATTAAATTAATAAAAAATAAAAATATACATTCAATAGCACTTGGATAAAATATACATTCAACAACACTTGGATGATGATGGTAAGGGGTCTATTCCAGCTTAATTAGAGATCTTGTTTGTCACTTGTTCTTCTGCAACCCTCTGGTATATGATTTTTCGATGGTTAGGAAGTCGGTGGTGTGGACTATTTGGAAAACCTAAAATAATCATATATTTACATGTTCGTTAATTGAAGTGGAGGACATGAAAGATAAGTGTACGTCGCTAGCTTGAAAATGATATCCCGGTAGGTCACTAGAGTATTCTTGTTCTTTCTATAGTTGGCTTGCAGACTCTTCTTTGTATACACCAATAGCGATGCAAGTGTGTCTTCTAATTATTTTGAGGGTGTGATTCTAAGTTGCACTTAGATTAGACTGTCCGTAAGATATCCCAGTAGGTCGTAAGAGTATTCTTATTCTTTCTATAATTGGCTTGCGGACTTTTCTTTGTGTACATCAATAGCGATGCAAGTGTCTTCTATGTTATTTTGGGGGTATGATTCTAAGTTGCGCTTAGATGAGGCTGCCTTGTTTATGGTGATTCACTTTCCTGAGGCTGCCTTTTTTATGGTGATTCACTTTTTCCCGAGTTCTAGCCTGATTATTTTGGTGGTAACTTTGGATCCTCGAGCTTCTAATATTTTTTAATCTCTTTTTCGCTTTTGTTTTCTTTGGTGGGCTTATTATGCACTTCTTGTGTTGATTTTCTATCTCTTTTTGTATTTCTACTTTTTTTTAGTACAAAAGAGGGCAACACTCAAGAAAATAAAACAAATTATGATCTTTGAACATTCCTAGGCATGCAAATCTCAAATAAGACATAAAAAAGAATCTTTTAGAGATGTCTCGTAGGAGATTCTAAAAATAACAAATTCAAATGATTCATAGAAATGCTAAAGTTTGCAAGTCAATCAACACTCTATTTCCTTCACGCCAAATATGATTGATTTTCACATTTCACCTCAAGTTCAACAATTTCTAAATCCGACAAACTAGAATATGAATAGTACCATTAATTTTGCAATTTTTTGAGATCTTGTCAATTCAAATCTTGGCGTCAATCTCCACTTTAAAATGAGAATAATGTTCTGTCCAAGGCAATATTCAGTCCCAAATATAAACCTCGCATCTCTGCATGTAAGTCATCACAAGCTCCAATTTTCATAGGGTAGCATTTAGCCTATCTATCATTTGAATCGTGAGAAAGTCCGCTAACCCAAAAGTTTCTTCTCTATCCCTACAAGCACCATCAATATTCGAAGACATTTTTGTTCGTACTAGGAGAGGTCAGGCTCTAATACCATTTATAACACCCAGACTGCTTTCGGAATGATCGACTAACCTCAGAAACCAACACGAGTCTTTTCAGTGTGCTTTGACCTCACTCGCACGCTTTCTGGAAAGCTTCCCAGAAGGTCACCCATCCCAGAGTTGCTCTAAGTCAAGCAAGCTTAACTGTGGAGTTCTTATGGAACGGGCTACCTAAAAGAAGATGCATCTTGTTGGTATAGATAATACTCATCAATCCTTATAAGCTTTCATTCAACCATGCAGTCACATACCTGCACGGCCTCAGGATTCCTCTCATTCCGACGTGGCGACCACCCTATGCCTTTTCGGCGTCAGGTGTTACATGCGGTGCAACCACCCCTCGCCTTCTTCGACATCGGGTGTTACAGATACCAACACCCCTTCACTCCTTTTATAGTTAGAATGCGCTAATGAGTAAGCAATCAAATAAATGTTTCAGTGCGATATGGACTATGCCATCTCCAAATGGTCTTCCAATCACCCTCCACTACCACATAGTTTTAATACATCAAAGAATAAACATTTTGTACTGTGAAATGATAGGTGTTGGTTCCTCCCAACCTAATTGTGTCAGGATCACCAACATTTATAGGCACCGAAAGAGAAATAATTCGACTAACAATGTCAACTGACAATTTGTTCATAAGGAGCTTAATGTTTAGATCACCTAAAGAAGAGTATTCCAAATTGAAAGAGTAGTATCCATGTAGGCCTGATTGCTTATAGATAATTGTACTCCATTATTAGAAGATCAATTGTATAGCCAAAAATTAGTACTACGCCCATCCCCTATTTACCAAATCAAATGGTAATAAAACTCGTGCCAAATACTTGTCAAAGCTTTCTATAGAGAAGAATCGTAAGACTGCGTACTAATATTAGTAGTAAGGTCAATATTACACCATATTTACTTTGAAGGGCTCTATACCAAAGGTTGTCCAGATTCTTAATCAAGTTCCAAAGCATCTTCATTACAAAAACACCATTCATATGATGTGTTTGTCGAAGACCAATTCCCCAATCAAGCTTAAGCATACAACAAACCTCCCAATTAATTAGACGAGCTGTCTTCCCTTGATCAGAATCACCCCACACAAAACAATGCAGAATTTTGTCAATCCTATCACGTATGATCTTGGGTATCTTAGCATATTGCATATGGTAATAGGGAATCATGCTAAGAATTGATTTAGAGAGAGTGACCCTATCTAAAAATCTTAAACATTATTGTTTTCAACAACTCCACTTACTTTGAATTTTGTTACCAATATGATTAAAATGCCCTCTCAAATTCCTTCTTGGTGCAAGGTTAGCTCCAAGATATCTTTCTGGATTATTGGCTTGAGTAAAATCAAAATGTTGTAAAATCTCCTCACAAAATTGAGTATATATCAACATTCTTTAAAAAATACAGATGGGTTTTTTTGTCTATAAATCTTTTGCCCAAAAGTTTGGCCGAAAATGTCAATGCAGTTTTAAGCACTAAAAACTTTGTTGTGAATCTTGTTATGAACTACGACAAAATTCAATATCAATTTATGAGGCAAAGAATAGTAGCAATCAAAATAAATAGTCTACAACAATAATAATTCATACACATATAATATAACAGAATAAGACGAGAAAAAGACGAAGGTTTGTTTATTCAGTTCGACCAAACGATCTACTATGGGAGAGAGAGCAGCTCTTCTTATACTCAGAAAGTTGTTACAAAAGTTTTCACATGAGTTACAATAAAATAGTCTTTGCCTTTACGTTCCCAAGAACAACCCTGAAGGCACCCAAAAATTAACCCTATTTTCTATCAAGTGTGTTTCCAAAAACCCTTGCCTTTCTAAGGTTTCTCTTCAGAATAGGCAAAACCCTATGTTATGCCATTAAACCCTTACTCTCCTTGTTGTTGTAAACTCTAACACTATAATAACATAAGAGATACATATTTATAATAGCAAAAATCCAACAAATCCATAACAAATCCCAAAAGATATCTCCTTAATTGTTAGAATAAAAGATATATTATAAATATATATATCTTTATAGCACATTATAAATATATATCTTTTATAATATTATAAATAACTTATAATATTTTTTTATATTAATTTATATGATCTCTAAATTAATATAAAATATTCTAATATTAATGAATGAATCAATGAACCGAATCGATTGAACCCGATACCCGTAAATCGCACGAACCAGATTACTTTTCAACTTTTTGATTTTTGACAATCTCAAAACATGTTTACTTTTCGACTTTTTGATTTTTGACAATCTCAAAACATGTTTTCTTTCTCTCTACAATAACATTTTATTGTGGTGTTTCTTCCCATGTTCTATGATGTATGATGCCATGTTCTAAGTATTAATAGTAAAATGTTGGAATCTTTCAGACTCAATTCATGCTTGATCAACTAGCTGATCTTCACAACCGGGTATATGTGTATTCCTTTTTCATACTTGAATAAGTGAAAATCAGAAACTTTTTCATGTTTTTTATGTAACATTGGCTTATTCAAATGCAGGAAACAGTGCTTGTTGAAACTAATCATGCACTAAGAAGTAAGGTAACATCTATTTCAAAACCAAATGCAATTTTCAACAAATGCTAAAAAAAGAACAACAAAGTTATATGCTTAAGTGTTAGGCTGTGATGTTGTTTCTGACAATTCTATTTTGAAACAGTTGGAAGAAAGTAATGAGTCTAATATCCATTACGTTCACCATCCTCAATCAGAAGGATTTTTTCACGGAGTGAATTCCAACTTGCAAATTGGGTAAGCTCAAACTATTCATAACTATACCTTATAATATGAGTATGAGTTAAGTTTTTTATTTCTTATAAAATTTTCAATTTTTATTTCCATAAAATTTTAATTTTAATTTCTTACAAAATTATTTTGTAAGCAGTTTTAATTTCAGCTATTAAATCAATATATAGTTTGGAATACTGTATTAGAAGATACATTTTGAACATTATAATTTTTTTTTAATTTAATTTTTTTACATGAAATAAATTAAATATAAATTCCTTTTAATTTCAAAAGTTTATGGTAAAAGTAACAAAATTTTGGATGTAGAAATTAAATTTTAAACTTATTTTCCAAAAGTTATTTTTTTAGTGTTTTAAATAAATATGAACAAAATTATTTTAAATTTAACAATCAAGACAAACTATGTACGACATATATTAAATTTTGTATTAATTGTTTACTAACTTTGTGTTAGTTAGTTGAAGTTAGTTATCAACTTATGGAAGTTACCAAGTACCTAACTCTTCTATATAAGGACCATTCATATTAATAAAGAATAGAATATTCTCCTTCCTCTAACAGTTGGTATCAGGAATCCCTCCTAAAGATTCTGTTTTTGAGATAAATAAAAAACCCAATGCTTTGATTTTGGGCGAAAATTTTGGTGATTCCATTATCTTCATCTCTCTTTGTTGCATCAATCAAGCTCTTTTCATGGCGGATTCCTCAAAGAGGAACCAAAAGGTTAAGACTCTCTTTGCAAGTTTAGATGAGAAAGGAGATGAAGGCTTTGGAAAATAGGAAGAATTAGGTGAAAAGAATAAAAAGATTTTGGATAGGAGGGTTTTGGAGGGTTTGATTTTATTCATAACACCAAAAACCCCATAAAAGGGGGAACTAAAAAACTGTATTGAGGGTTTTGGATGGCTTCCATAAATTTTCCAAATATCTTTTAGGTTGTTATACTATTTTGAAAATTAAAAATTTAGCAATGATAATGACTCTTTTATCATTCTAAACAAAATCATTTTTTCAAAAAATGTCAAATATTTTTCTATAATTTTTTAAAATTTCGTTTTCGGAAACCTTCCCCTCCCCTCCAAACTCGCAAACATAACCTAAGAGTGGGATAAGAGTCACAAGAAGAAGAATGCGGAATCAACTAGCAATGTTGATAGTGAAGAACAAACAATAAATCTAATGATGACTCAACAGATAAAGAAATTCACATTGACAAAGTTCCTTAAGATGAAAGGAACAATGTAGAAACTGTGAAGAAAGTGCAACTGAAGACGAAGAGCCTCCTTTAAGGAAAAAGAAAAGACCAGGTTACCTAGATGATTATGTAACAGACTTTGAATGGGAAGAAGAAGAGCAATTGCAAAACCTTGTTGTGTTGTGTAATGGCAATGATCCTCTCACGTATGTTGAAGCGGTCAAACATGAAAAGTGAAGAAAGGCCAGATCAAGAGAGTTATTCTATTGAGAAGAATGACACATGGGAGCTAGTCAACTTACCATCAAGAGTTAAGAAGATTTGTGTGAAGTGGATTTACTAGAGAAAGTGTAATGAAAATGGATAGGTTGAGAAGCATAACGTAAGAATATAGAATAGACTACAATGAATTTTTTGCTCATATGACAAGATCGGACATTATTAGTGCTATTCTAGCTCTTGCAGCTTGTAAAGAATTGGGAAGTTTACTAACTTGATGTTAAATGCGCATTCCTGCATGGTGAATTTCTTGAAGATGTTTATGTTGATCAACCATTAGGCTATGAGAAAGGAGGAAGAGAAAATATCTATAAATTAAGGAAAGCTCTTTATGGCCTTAGGCAAGCACCAAGGGCCTGATACAACAAAATTGAATCCTACTTATGTAATGAAAATTTGAAAAGTGTCATCATGAACATACCTTGTTTGTAGAGCATAATGGAGGCAACATCCGAATTATCAGTCTGTTTATATATGACTTGATTTACACTAGCAATAATGATGACATGTGTGAATGTTTCAAGGAATCAATGAAAAAGAAATATGCCATAACAGATATGGGAAGGATGAGTTATTTCCTAGGGGTGGAGGAAAATTAGGAAAATGCAAGAATCTTCATACATCAATAGAAGAATGCCAAAGTGATCTTTATAAGATTTGGCATGGATCAATGCAACAAGGTGTGTGTAGACTAACGAAGCATAAGCATGGTAAGCCTATTGATGCACCAAATTACAAGCAAATGGCAGGATGCTTGATGTACGTGCTTGCAACAGGAACTGATCTAGCCTATCTAGTGTGCATGGTGGCTAGGTATATGGAAAGACCAACTGAGGATCATCTGGATGTCCCAAGAAAAGCTCGTTGATACTTAAAGGGAACTGACCTTGGTCTCCTATACAAGAGAAGTGACATGCTAGAGCTACAAGGCTGGTCATATACAGGCTATGTAGAAGATAGAGATGACGGGAAAATCACTTCAGACTATGTGTTCATGGTTGGTTCAGGATCAATTTATCGATCTTCAAAGAAACAACTCATAGTTACTCTATCTACCCCTGAAGCTGAATTTGTAGTAGCAGCCTCACGTGCTTGTCAAGACATGTGGCTTAGAAATATTCTACATCAACTTGGACAAACTCAGGAACATAACATAGTTATAATGTGTGACAACAACTCTACCATAAAGCTATCGAAAATTCAATATGCATAGAAGATATAAACATATTAATGTTAGGTTTCACTTCCTAAGAAATCTAACAAGATGACAAAACCTTTAAAGTTGGATTCCTTTTGCACTAGATGACAAGACTTAGAGCATGTGGATTAAAAAACAATTAGTAAATAATTTTTAATCTAATTTTTTCTGTATTTTCATATTAGGGAAGTGTTTGCTAGACTTTGAATTAGTTGGTTACTAACTTTGTGTTAGTTAGTTGAAGTTAGTTATCCACTTATAGAAGTTACTTGTTTAGCAAGTAAGATAACTTTCTTGTATATAAGAATCCTTCCACATCAATAAAGAATAGAGTATTCCCCTTTCTCTAACAGAATAATTCTTTAACACTAGGAACTAGCTTCATAAAATTAAAATTTAAAAATTTTGTAAAGCATAAAAAGATACTTTACCATGTTATTTTTCATAAAATAGAAATTTCCCTTCTTTATTTATTTTGGTAATATGGTTTATAGTGATTGTTTAATTGATTAAATATGCAGATACAATATGGTGGGTTCTTCTGATGATGTAAACGTTGGAGCTTCCTCCTTAAGTATGAATGGATACGCCACTGGCTGGATGCTTTGATGACACATTGAATTATGGTACCATAAAGTAAAGATTAATTTAAAGGATATGGTAACGAATATTTCTAGCATTATTTATCAAAGTTTACATAAAGAAAAAGAAAATGATTGATTGTGCCAAAAACAAAAAGAAAAATGCTTTGTTTAATCATTATTAATTAATGCTTATGTAAATAAAAATGGCGACTTGTTTGTCATGAAAACTTGTGAACCAACAACGTTGCATAATGATATTCGTATATTGATCAAATTATTCTAAACGTGTAAGCTTTTATTTATTCATGAGATAAGAATATATTATATGCTAATATAATAAGGTTCAAAGGCTATATTCACCTTTTATTATATTCACCTTTTCCATATTGTTATTTTCCAAATTATTTTTGTGGCCAAAAGAATAAATGTGTATTATTATTTCTTCTTTTTAATAAAAAGACAAAAGGACTTTAGGCCACGTATTTGATTTTTATTACGATGATGATAGGGAATTCACCTTCATCTTGTGTGACATATATATGCTGGGCTGGGCGGGCCTTTTTTGGTTTTGTATTCTGTTCACAAACTTAGGACTAAGAATCTTGGAAGGTGTCTTTTATCTTTTACGGGTTCTTAATTAAACATCTTTTTGACAACAAAAACAAAAAGGCAATGTCATTGCACCCTTTGTTTTAGAGAATCTCATAACCGACTCTTATGGGTTCTTACGCACCATGTGCTTTCTAAAAATATCTCCTGTTTTTAGAGATATATTTTTGGAAGCACATTTTTTTATTCAACATTGATTTGTTCTCTAATGCATCTAAGGAACATTTTCTTAACTGAATTATTTTGAAGTTTTTTTCAACGTTTACCACTTTAAATTATTTCCGTAGATGTAGCTTCGAAAAAAATTCAAATTTGGGTTAAAAAAAAGGTGCTTCCAGATGTGTATTTTCGAAAACGGGGGACATAAATAGAATTGTGCTAGGTGCCTAAGAGTATCAAGGGGTAGATTGAGATATTGCCTTGTTTTCTAGGCGCACCTCTAAAAATCCAAAAATGTTTTTGGATGAATTCGAAGATACATATTCAAATGCCCTGAATTCTAATTTTGGCAAAATTTAGTTTGGAGATGTATCTTCGAATATATCCAAAGGTAAATTCGAAGATACATCTCTCAAGTTACCTTTTATTTTGATTTTTTTTTTTAAAATAACTAAGTGATATTTTCGAAGATGCATATCCAAAAATGTCCAGCAGGAACTTAAATATATGACCATCTTGCATGATTATCTTCCTCACTCTTCAAACTCCTCTATAACCAAAAAACCCTTGGAAAAAATAACTCATTATCAATCAACTTTTTTATTCCAAACCAGATTTCTTGCATTTTATCACATCAATGGGAGCATGATTAGCTACAATTTAAGGTAAAGTTTCCTCATTGCTTGCATTGATCTTGAGTTTGTGCTGAAAAAACGTCTGACTTGCCCGAAAGTACATTCCCGAACTCACCTACATTATTTTAGATATGTATATCCAAATTAGTATTTTGGTTTTTAAGCATTTTCCTGTTTTGGTTCTTATTAAGTATAGTTCATCCAAATATGTTTCCCAAAGTTGTTGTACGCAACGATGTAAAACAGGATGAAGCGACAGATAATGTTAATCCAATTAAATTTAGGCATATGTTGTTAAACCGGAAAAAGTGAAAGATGATGGTAAGTCGATAGACGTTGGTCAATGTTTCATAAATGAACAATTATATATTGCCTGTGAATATATGCTTCAACGGGTCTGCATGGTAGCTAGGAATTTGGGTTTTGGCATTGTAATCGGAAGGTCCGACAACGGTTTAAATAGAAGACAAGCATTTGTAACCATGAGACGCGAGAGAAGTAGCACGTATGTTCCCTCGATTCGGAAGTTGAAACGTGATGACACCGGAACGAGAAAGTGAGGTTGTCCGTTTAAACTGCGCGGATATTGTAGCGTTGATGAGATGTGGAAATTTAATGTGCTTTCTGGAATACATAAACATGAATTGCAAACAAAGCTAGTTGGTCATCCAAACGTATGTCTTCTTAAACAGGAGGGGAAGGAAATTGTTTCGAACATGTCTTTAATTAGAGTGGCGCCGAAAAACATACTTGCATATTTGAAACAGAAACACCCAGAAAGTGTTTCAAATATCAAGCAGGTATACAATCAGCATCATCAAAACAACATGACGATAAAGGGTCCAAGATCCGAAATGCAATAAATTTTGAAACTTTTGGATGAAAACCATTGTGTTTCTAGGTACGCATAATGTGATGGTAAAGTCATTGTTCGTGGGCATTGGATGTGTGCAAGACATTTCCTACTGTCCTCATTATTGATGCAACATACAAGACCAACAAGTATCGATTTTTGCTTCTTGAAATTGTTGGTGTTACTTCTACGAAGAAGACTTTTTCAGTGGGATTTGCATTTTTGGAATTCGAAAAAGAGTTCAAGTTACATGGGCATTGATGTGTGCAAGACTTTGTTGAAGTATCAAGAAAACATGCTGAAGGTAATTATCACTGATTGAGGCACCACACTAATGAATTCAGTTGCAAAGGTGTTTCCCCACATCATACGCATTACTTTGTCAATATCACATTACAAAAAATGCTACAAGTCAGCTAAAACCCGCGATAGGCACCAAACAAATCAAAGATGAATACGGAAAAATGATCAAACCAGGTGTGGTGGTGGAAAATATTATGGATGCATGGACTAGTATATTAAATTCATCCACGGAAGAATTTTATGCTGCCTCTATAATGAAATTTAGAAGCTTGTGTGTTCGATATCGAGATTTCTTAAAATACGTTGAGAGTACAATTCTAGACCAAGTGAAGGGGAGTATTGTCTATGCATGGACCGATCAGGTTAGACACTGTTAGAACAAGATTTGTTCTGATCAATTATCTTAGTTTTGATGATAACAATAATATGAATTTTGCTTAAGATAATATGGTACTCTAATCCAATGCAATTTCCCTTTCAGGAAATATATAAAGAGTATGCATAATTCAGCGCTCAGAAGCTTTGTCTCAAAGGGTTCAGCATGCAACATCAGAACATGGTCTGGCAAGACATCAGAAGATGGTCGAAGCAGAATCAGAACATGGGTCTATGGAAGCATCAGAAGAACAAGAGAACAGAAGCACTGAAGTTCTGATGGTATCACGCTCAGAAGCACTTCAAGGTCAGAAGATCAGAAGATGCTATGCACCAAGCTGTTTGACTCTGATGATATTCAAACGTTGTATTCACAAACATCAGATCAGAAGAAAGTACAAGTGGCAAGCTACGCTGACTGACAAAAGGAACGTTAAAAGCTACTAAAGGCTACGTCAGTAGACACAGCGTGAACAAGGCTCGAGGTAGTTGACAAAAGCGTATAACATTAAATGCGATGCTGTACGGAACACGCAAAGCATTAAATGCACTCAACGGTCATCTTCTCCAACGCCTATAAATATGAAGTTCTGATGAGAAGCAAGGTTAACGATTCTGCACCAAAACAACTCATATCAAACTTGCTGAAACGCTGTTCAAATCAAAACTCAGAATCTTCATCTTCATCAAAGCTCACTACATTGCTGTTGTAATATATTAGTGAGATTAAGCTTAAACGTTAAGAGAAATATCACAGTTTGTGATTATCGCTTTTAAGAAGCAATTGTAATACTCTTAGAATTGATTACATTAAGTTGTAAGGAACTAGAGTGATCGTGTGGATCAGAATACTCTAGGAAGTCTTAGAAGTGATCTAAGCAGGTTGTAACTAGAGTGATCGTGTGGATCAGTATACTCTAGAAAAGTCTTAGAGGGTATCTAAGCAGTTGTTCCTGGAGTGATCAGTGTGTGATCAGAAGACTCTGGAAGACTTAGTTGCTGACTAAGTGGAGAACCATTGTAATCCGTGCGATTAGTGGATTAAATCCTCAGTTGAGGTAAATCATCTCTGCGGGGGTGGACTGGAGTAGTTTAGTTAACAACGAACCAGGATAAAAATAACTGTGCAATTTATTTTTATCTGTCAAGTTTTTTAAAGCTACACTTATTCAAACCCCCCCTTTCTAAGTGTTTTTCTATCCTTCAATTGGCATCAGAGCGCCGGTTCTAAGGTGCAAGCACTTAACCGTGTTTAGAAAAGATTCAGGAAGAGAAAAACGCTTCTGTAAAAGATGGTTGATGAAAGTGAAAAGTCTACACCTGCATCTACATCTGGCTCTGCTGAGCAATACAACGGTAACAATGGTTATACTAGACCGCCGGTATTTGATGGTGAAAACTTTGAATACTGGAAAGATAAACTGGAAAGTTACTTTCTTGGTCTAGATGGTGATCTATGGGATCTTCTGATGGATGGTTACAAACATCCAGTGAATGCCAGAGGCGTAAAGCTGACAAGGCAAGAAATGAATGATGATCAGAAAAAGCTTTTCAGGAATCATCATAAATGCAGAACTGTTTTGCTGAATGCTATCTCTCATGCTGAGTATGAGAAGATATCTAACAGGGAAACGGCCTATGACATATATGAGTCCTTGAAAATGACTCATGAAGGAAATGCTCAAGTCAAGGAGACTAAAGCTCTAGCTTTAATCCAGAAGTATGAAGCCTTCAAGATGGAGGATGATGAAGACATTGAAAAGATGTTTTCAAGATTTCAAACTCTTACTGCTGGATTGAGAGTTCTTGACAAGGGATACACCAAGGCTGATCACGTAAAGAAGATCATCAGAAGCTTACCCAGAAGATGGGGTCCTATGGTGACTGCATTCAAGATTGCAAAGAATCTGAATGAAGTTTCTCTGGAAGAGCTTATCAGTGCCTTGAGGAGTCATGAAATAGAGCTGGACGCAAATGAGCCTCAAAAGAAAGGTAAGTCTATTGCATTAAAATCCAATATCAAGAAATGCACTAACGCTTTTCAGGCTAGAGAAGAAGATCCTGAAGAATCAGAATCTGAAGAAGAAGATGAACTGTCTTTGATCTCCAGAAGGCTAAATCAACTCTGGAAGACCAAGCAAAGGAAGTTCAGAGGCTTCAGAAGTTCAAAGAAATTTGAACGTGGAGAATCTTCTGATGACAGAAGATTTGACAAGAAGAAGGTCATGTGCTATGAATGCAATGAGCCTGGACACTTCAAGAATGAATGTCCAAAACTTCAGAAGGAAAATCCCAAGAAGAAGTTTCATAAGAAGAAAGGTCTTATGGCAACCTGGGATGAGTCAGAAGTTGATTCAGACTCTGAAGATGAGCAGGCCAACTGTGCGCTGATGGCGACAGAAGATGACGGATCAGAATCTACATCAGAATCAGATTCTGAAGAGGTATTTTCTGAACTTACTAGAGATGAGTTAGTTTCCGGTCTAACTGAACTTCTGGAACTCAAGTCTCAGATTAGTCTCAAATACAAAAAGCTGAAAAAGCTGTTTGAATTTGAAACAAAGAAGCTTGAGTTGGAGAATTCTGAATTAAAAGAAAAACTTTTAAAATTATCCAATAATGTTGGATCTCCTTCTGATTCAGAAAAATCCATTCCTAGTCTAAACCATATTCTGAAAGAATATGATTTAAGTTTCAGGAAGTTCTTATCTAGAAGTATTGGCAGAAGTCAGCTAGCTTCTATGATATATGCTGTGTCTGGAAACAAAAGAGTTGGCATTGGTTTTGAGGGTGAAACCCCATACAAACTTGAACCTGTTGATGAAATGAAATTCACATACAAGCCATTGTATGATCAGTTCAAGTATGGCCACTCCCATGATATTAGGCACACTTCACATGCTCAAAGTTTTCACATAACACACACCAAAAGGCATGTGACACAACCTAGGAAATATCATGAAACTCACATTAAAAATTATCATGCTGTTCCTCCTATTGCTTACAATGTTAAACCCAAGTTCAATCAGAACTTGAGAAAATCTAACAAGAAAGGACCCAAGAAAATGTGGGTACCTAAGGATAAGATTATTCCTATTGCAGATATCCTTGACTGCAAAAAGGACAAAGCACAACATGTCATGGTACCTGGACTCTGGATGCTCACGACACATGACAGGAAGAAGGTTTATGTTCCAAGACCTGGTGCTTAAGTCTGGAGGAGAAGTCAAGTTTGGAGGAGATCAGAAGGGCAAGATAATTGGCTCTGGAACTATAAAGTCTGGTAACTCTCCTTCCATTTCTAATGTACTTCTTGTAGAAGGATTAACACATAACCTCTTATCTATCAGTCAATTGAGTGACAATGGTTATGATATAATCTTTAATCAAGAGTCTTGCAAGGCTGTAAATCAGAAGGATGGCTCAATCCTATTTACAGGCAAGAGGAAGAACAACATTTATAAGACAGATCTGCAAGATCTTTTGAGTCAGAAGGTGACTTGTCTTATGTCTGTTTCTGAAGAGCAGTGGGTCTGGCACAGAAGATTAGGTCATGCTAGTTTGAGAAAGATTTCTCAGATTAACAAACTGGATCTGGTCAGAGGACTCCCTAATCTGAAATTCAAATCAGATGCTCTTTGTGAAGCATGTCAGAAGGGCAAGTTCTCCAAACCTGCATTCAAGTCCAAGAATGTTGTTTCTACCTCAAGGCCATTAGAACTCTTGCACATTGATCTGTTTGGCTCAGTCAAAACAGCATCTGTCAGAGGGAAGAAATATGGATTAGTCATCGTAGATGATTATAGCCGCTGGACATGGGTAAAATTCTTGAAACACAAGGATGAGACTCATTCAGTGTTCTTTGATTTCTGCATTCAGATTCAATCTGAAAAAGAGTGTAAAATCATAAAGGTTAGAAGTGATCATGGTGGTGAATTTGAGAACAGATCCTTTGAAGAATTCTTCAAAGAAAATGGTATTGCCCATGATTTCTCTTGTCCTAGAACTCCACAGCAAAATGGGGTTGTAGAACGAAAGAATAGGACTCTGCAAGAAATGGCCAGAACCATGATCAATGAAACCAATATGGCTAAGCATTTCTGGGCATAAGCAATAAACACTGCATGCTATATTCAGAATAGAATCTCTATCAGACCTATTCTAAATAAGACTCCCTATGAATTGTGGAAGAATAAAAAGCCCAACATTTCATATTTCCATCCTTTTGGATGTGTATGCTTTATTCTGAACACTAAAGATCATCTTGGTAAGTTTGATTCCAAAGCACAAAAATGTTTCCTTCTTGGATATTCTGAACGCTCAAAAGGCTACAGAGTATACAATACTGAAACATTGATTGTAGAAGAATCAATCAATATCAGGTTTGATGATAAGCTTGGTTCTGAAAAACCAAAGCAGTTTGATAATTTTGCAGATTGTGATATTGATATATCAGAAGTTGTTGAGCCAAGAAGCAACGCATCAGAAGCAGAGCTTCTCAGAAGCAAAGAATCTGAAGATCAAGTATCAGCTTCTCTGGAGAATCTAAGCATTTCTGAAGAACCATCTATCAGAAGATCATCCAGACTCATTTCTGGTCATTCAGAAGATGTCATTCTTGGAAAGAAGGATGATCCAATCAGAACAAGAGCATTCCTTAAGAACAATGCAGATTGTCAATTAGGTCTTGTATCTTTGATCGAGCCAACTTCTGTTGATCATGCTCTAGAAGATCCAGACTGGATAATTGCTATGCAAGAAGAACTAAATCAGTTTACAAGGAATGATGTTTGGGATCTTGTTCCTAGACCTGATGGATTCAATATAATCGGCACAAAATGGGTCTTCAGAAACAAGCTCAGTGAGAAAGGTGAAGTGGTAAGGAACAAAGCCAGACTGGTGGCTCAGGGTTATAGTCAGCAAGAAGGGATTGACTATACAGAAACCTTTGCACCAGTGGCCAGGTTAGAATCTATTCGTCTATTAATTTCATTTGCCACTCAACATAACATCACTCTTTATCAGATGGATGTTAAGAGTGCCTTCTTAAATGGTTATATAGATGAAGAAGTTTATGTCCATCAACCTCCTGGTTTTGAAGACTCTATGTCTCCTAATCATGTTTTTAAACTTAAGAAATCATTGTATGGATTGAAACAGGCTCCCAGAGCTTGGTATGAACGCTTAAGTTCTTTCCTTCTGGATAATGGTTTCACTAGAGGAAAAGTGGACACTACTCTCTTTTATAAAACCTTTAAAAGGGATATTTTAATTTGTCAAATATATGTAGATGATATTATTTTTGGAACAACTAATGCTACACTTGGAAAGGAGTTTGCTGAGTCTATGCAGGCTGAGTTTGAAATGAGCATGATGGGAGAACTCAAGTATTTCCTTGGAATACAAATAAATCAAACATCAGAAGGAACGTATGTTCACCAAACCAAGTATGTGAAGGAACTTCTGAAGAAGTTTAATCTTCTAGACTGCAAAGAAGCCAAAACTCCTATGCATCCAACATGCATCCTAGGTAAGGATGAGGTAAGTAAGAAGGTAGATCAGAAGTTATACAGAGGTATGATTGGATCTCTTCTATATTTGACTGCTTCTAGACCTGACATTCTATTCAGTGTTTTTTTGTGTGCTAGATTCCAATCAGATCCTAGAGAGTCTCATTTAACTGCTGTTAAGAGAATTCTAAGGTATCTGAAAGGTACTACTAATGTTGGTTTAGTTTACAGAAAATCTAAAGAATACAACTTAGTAGGATTCTGCGATGCTGATTATGCTGGAGACAGAATTGAAAGGAAGAGTACTTCAGGAAGTTGTCAATTTCTTGGAAGTCATTTGATCTCCTGGTATAGCAAGAAGCAAGCAACTATTGCTCTATCAACGACAGAAGCAGAATATGTCGCTGCTGCTGGTTGCAGTACACAGATGCTCTGGATGAAGAGTCAGCTGGAAGATTATCAGATATTTGAGAGTAACATTCCTATATTCTGTGATAATACTTCTGCTATATGTTTATCTAAGAATCCTATTCTTCATTCAAAGGCTAAACATATTGAGATTAAACATCATTTCATAAGGGACTATGTTCAGAAGGGTGTTATATCTTTAAACTTTGTTGATACAGACCATCAATGGGCTGATATCTTTACAAAACCCCTGGCTGAAGATAGGTTTAAGTTCATTCTGAAGAACATCAGTGTGGATTTATGCCCAGAATGAGAAGATGAGAAGTTCTTATGTATGAGTATCTTCTAAAAATGAATGATTTTTTTTAATCAGAAGTTCTGATTGAAATCTTTTAGAAATTATGATTCGGTTATGACTAACGTTTCATTGTCTAAGTTGATTCAGAACCTCTTTTAAAGCAAAACAGCTGTAACGTTTTATCTCGGGATGGTAAACCTGTCGTTACTATTCATGGATAAGCGCGCGTGCAGTTGAAGGGACGCCGACCATAGGTAACTGTGCTAGTCACCTCATTTGTCTTTATTATCTCTCCTCACGTCACGTAACATTAAATGCTATTCATCATTCGTTTCATTTTATTTTCTTTTAAATACTCTTCAAACACTTCTCTTTCCCTCTCATATTTTCTCTATTCACTCTATCTTTTTGCATTCATATCAAACCCTAGCTGTTCATTATCTGCAAATCCATCATGAACTCTTCATCAAGCCCAGGAAATCATGAAAATGATCAAAACAACAAGAGAAAAGCTGTTGAAACATCTCCTTCCAAACCCAAAAAGATAAAAATCACCTATGATCCTCTCAAGGTGAATCCATTCGAAGCAATGTTATCTGGAAACTATTCTAGACGTGTGTTTCAACCCCCTGGTGAAAGCCCTCCATCATCTCCATCTTCTTCCTCATCTTTCTACCTTCAAGACTCAACTTCCTCCTCATCTAACCTTTCCTCTCCCTCAACCCATTCCAAAGAAGTCTCCTCATCTTCACCTGCTGAGAATGTTGTCTCTGATAAAGATTGTGGAAGATCTGCATCAGAACCAAGTCTCCCTGACCCCTCGCCTGGAAGCCCAAGAAGCAGTCAGTGATGCGTTTCACTCCTTCATGGCATGCTGGCACAGACTTTGTCTTAGCTAGGGTCTTAGGCTTTGGTCTTTGTAGTTTTCTTTTCCTTGTTGCATCTGCTTGTTAAACATCTTCATGTAATATCTTTTGATTATAAATGAAAAAGTCTCTTTGCTTTTACATTCCAGTAATTTTATTTGTCGTTTTATTCATCTGAATCTTTTTAAAATATTCTTTTTGATGTTATGACAAAAAGGGGGAGAAGATAAATGATAAATGATTTGATTAATCTATCAGTTGCTGGGTAAAGCTCCCACACATTCTCTAACAAGAACTGCAAGTTCTATATGGTTTAAGTGTTTTTGCAGGTATAGAGAAGTGAAGAGAATCTTCAAAGCAAACACAAGAAGCAAAACCATGGAAACTGAAGCAAGCCGAGTGCTGTCAAGCTTCAGAGATCAGAAGCAAGAAAGAAGAATGAATCAGAAGCACTGATAATAGAATTTGATCCATATTTGTCTATTTGTTCTGACGAAATTCTATTTGCTCTGATACATTATTTTAGCCTATATGGCTCTGATACATATAATGTGTTCAAATATACATTTTATGTTCTAACTCGTTCATGCTGACTTTTGTCGTTTAGTTTTTGTTCTGTAATATTTCAGGATGTAGAGATGCTCTGATGATGCTCTGGTACATTCAACAATGTTCTGATACAAATCTAGCATGAAGTGATGTTGGTAGAAATTCAAAGCTCTGAAGCTATCCGAGGGAAGCAGAAATCAGAAGCTGTGAATGTTCTGAAGATCAAAGAAATTCAAGTTCTGAAGCTGTCCTGAATGGAAGCAGAAATCAGAAGCTGTGAATGTTCAGAAGATCAAAGAAATTCAAGTTCTGAAGCTGTCCTAGATGGAAGCAGGAATCAGAAGCTGTGAGTGTTCTAGGGATCTAAAGAAATTCTAGTTCTGAAGCTGTCAAATGGAAGCAGAAGTCAGAAGCTATGAATTCTCTGAAGACAAAAGCTTATATGATCGTCTCTACCGAAATAATCAGGGAAGTCTTTTATTAAAGTTCTTCGAGTATTTATTTCAGGGGGAGATTATTTATCTCAGGGGGAGATTGTTAATCTCAGGGGGAGACATATTCATATGCTTATGCTATAGCTGTGTAATTTGTCTTTTGCCGTCTGTTCTTTCTGATCGCAAATTCATATCATTTATATATGTTTTTGTCATCATCAAAAAGGGGGAGATTGTTAGAACAAGATTTGTTCTGATCAATTATCTTAGTTTTGATGATAACAATAATATGAATTTTGCTTAAGATAATATGGTACTCTAATCCAATGCAATTTCCCTTTCAGGAAATATATAAAGAGTATGCATCATTCAGCGCTCAGAAGCTTTGTCTCAAAGGGTTCAGCATGCAACATCAGAACATGGTCTGGCAAGACATCAGAAGATGGTCGAAGCAGAATCAGAACATGGGTCTATGGAAGCATCAGAAGAACAAGAGAACAGAAGCACTGAAGTTCTGATGGTATCACGCTCAGAAGCACTTCAAGGTCAGAAGATCAGAAGATGCTATGCACCAAGCTGTTTGACTCTGATGATATTCAAACGTTGTATTCACAAACATCAGATCAGAAGAAAGTACAAGTGGCAAGCTACGCTGACTGACAAAAGGAACGTTAAAAGCTACTAAAGGCTACGTCAGTAGACACAGCGTGAACAAGGCTCGAGGTAGTTGACAAAAGCGTATAACATTAAATGCGATGCTGTACGGAACACGCAAAGCATTAAATGCACTCAACGGTCATCTTCTCCAACGCCTATAAATATGAAGTTCTGATGAGAAGCAAGGTTAACGATTCTGCACCAAAACAACTCATATCAAACTTGCTGAAACGCTGTTCAAATCAAAACTCAGAATCTTCATCTTCATCAAAGCTCACTACATTGCTGTTGTAATATATTAGTGAGATTAAGCTTAAACGTTAAGAGAAATATCACAGTTTGTGATTATCGCTTTTAAGAAGCAATTGTAATACTCTTAGAATTGATTACATTAAGTTGTAAGGAACTAGAGTGATCGTGTGGATCAGAATACTCTAGGAAGTCTTAGAAGTGATCTAAGCAGGTTGTAACTAGAGTGATCGTGTGGATCAGTATACTCTAGAAAAGTCTTAGAGGGTATCTAAGCAGTTGTTCCTGGAGTGATCAGTGTGTGATCAGAAGACTCTGGAAGACTTAGTTGCTGACTAAGTGGAGAACCATTGTAATCCGTGCGATTAGTGGATTAAATCCTCAGTTGAGGTAAATCATCTCTGCGGGGGTGGACTGGAGTAGTTTAGTTAACAACGAACCAGGATAAAAATAACTATGCAATTTATTTTTATCTGTCAAGTTTTTTAAAGCTACACTTATTCAAACCCCCCCTTTCTAAGTGTTTTTCTATCCTTCAGACACCTCGATAATACAACAACTAACTGAGTTGAATCAACAATTTCATCCTTGAAGAAATGGTTGGGTGATAGTAAGGGTGATTTTTGTAGAGATTGGAACATGGTGAACCAAATGCTCAAAAACCAACATTCAGAAATACAAACCATTTTTGGTCGAAGCATAACACTCCAAGAATATAGATTCAAAGACAACATTCTCTATTCACAATTGGTTGGGTGTGATCTCGGTCGGCATTGAATTTCATCTTTCACGAAGCGAAGCAAGCAGAACAGACAGATACAGAGACAACAAAGTGTGGATGCACAGTTAGGAAGACCTATAGTCTTCCATGTGCTTGTCTGATTGCAAAAAAATTAAAGATTAATTTCGCGATACGTATGGATGAAGTGTACAATCATTGGAAAAGACTCTGGTTTGATGATGATGATGGTGTAATTCATGATGGTAAAGCAGGTATAAGCATCCAGACCGAGTGGGAAATAATCTAAGATAGATTTGCGAAGGCACATGACACCATGAAAATTGCTCATCAACGAGCAGTTGAGGAAGATTGCATATCCGAAAACCGTAGAATTGAAACCTCCTTCGCAACCTGTTAAAACCAAAGGTACCCAAAAAAAGGTAAGATCGACTCAAGATGGCAATTAAAAAAAGCGGTCTCCATCGTACTTTGAACATGTTAATTCATATTTCCCGAATTCTCCAACTCCAAAATCTCGAAAAAGTGTTCAAAAGGGTGCTCGCATTAGCAAACCACTCCACCAATGCCACCACCTCCTCTACCACTAATTCTCGGGATTAAATTCATTGATGAATTGCCGCTTTTTATGCACAAACACATTCAACGAATTGTGAATGTTGGGGATGATGGTAATTACGGTTTTCGGGATGTATCTGAATTGCTTGGTAAGGAGAGGAGGATCACCAACTTGTCCGCATTGCACTTTTGAAAGAGTTGATGATGCATAGCGAATTCTACATGAAATTATACGGGTCAAAAAAATTGATTCTATTCAAGATGCACTTATTCCTTGTGTAGCAATAAAGCACCGTTTACAAAATGGATGCGCTTCTCAGAAACACGTCACCTTAAAACAAATGCATATGACACAGTGTGTATCGATTTAACAAGATATGGGTTCTCGGAGACAATCTTCCATTACAAAGTGGTCCACCTAAAATCCTTTTAGGATGTATCATGGGCACAAGGTTTCATTAAAAGGGCCTACATTTTGTCCAGGTTTATTTGAAACATGGGTGTTCAATTCCAGCTACATCGATCAAGTGGACATCACATTTAACAAATGAGGCGGAAACTTGGATGGATCAATTTATGGAGAGGATGATAGAATTCACCAAATTGATGGACTTGAAAGAGAATCAAATAAGGAAGCGTTGAAGGCGGAACCAGTTGTAGATTTATGTGATACTAAATCTTTTAATGCATTTTAAATTGTAATCGATGCATTTTTTGTATGTATTAATTTTGATACGATTTAATACATATTAATTTTATGGTTTGCTTTTGGTTTACATTGAATGTGTTTGTTTACAAAGTTTTTGTTTTTTTCTAGTTCTGGTAAGTTTTCGGATATATATATATATATATATATATATATATATATATATATATATATATATATATATATATATATATATATATATATATATATATATCTGAATTTACTTCATTTAAATGTTCGATTATGCATCTCGGAAGTCACCCTTTTGTAATAAAAAGTGTGATTTATTCGGATATGTATTTTTTGACATTTTACCTCATACATGATAAGATTTTTGAGGTATAAAGTGACCCAATACTTGTATAAATAGGGTGTGTCTCAACCCTTATTTGTTGCACAACACACTATAACCAGAGAATGAGCTCATATCCCCACATTGCATTTGTGTATTTCAATGGCAAGAAATCACATATTTTGTTTAGGGTCACCGAGGAAACATCTCTTTTATATCTGATATCCAAACTGAATACTTTGTTGCGCTTTCCAAAAAATCACAGAGTTGTCAAGCTCGAGTATCGGTCACCCTAATTTGACAACGAAGGGAATGTCCATTTCACCAATCTTGAACTAAAGATGGATGAAGATTTAAAGGTTATGTGGAGTATTTTTCTCCGTTATGAATCAAAGGGTCTGACTGAAGTGGATGTGAAGATTCAAAGATCCATCGAGGATATAATCAGTATGTTGCAAACGTCCCGATGAAATGGTTATGTAATATTGAAATTATTTTTCATGACTATATATTTAATGAATATTTTTATTTAATGCAATGTTGATGCTGGTGTTGGTGTTGGTTTGCAATTGTTCTGTCATGTTTCTGCTTTTGATTTTTCTGGAACCAATCATGTTCGGAGATACATCTTCAAACACACCCTTAAAAAAGACTACGGATATGTTTTTCCGAATTTTATTTAGAAAAAAATTTAATTTGGTGCGACTGGAGATGTATCTTTGAAAATATGGGGCATTTTAGAAATTTCGCACAGGACCTGAGAGAAAGAGCAAGGGTACAATGAGAATTTGCCAATAAAAAAAATCATTTTTGGGAAGGAGAATTTAACCTGCCACCCCCTCTTATACCTGTCACCTCTACAAACTCACTGAATTGACTATATTAACCTTGCAATATTTTCAACCATTTTTCAAAATCCACTCATAATTTGCGCAAATTTGGAAACCTCCATGGCGCTATCGTAAACTTCACAATTTTACCAAATTTTTGTGAAAAGTAAGTTTTTTTACATGAAATTTCAAAATTTCTGGTACAATCCTTTACATTTTTACCGGGAATTTCAGAATTTATGATTATTATGCATTCATTTATATTAGGAATTTCATAATTTACGGTATTTATTCATAGCATGGTACCAAGAATTTTAAGGTTTCTGGTAGTGGATACTCGAAAATACTCGAGAATTTTAAAGTTTCTTTGCAGAATACTCGAGAAGTCATTGACGGGTAGTCTTTGAGTTGATTTCCTTGAGGGACTAAGGTTGTTCAGGATCCTTGAGAAGGCATTGACAGGTAGTCTTTGCACTTGTAATCAAAGAATTGATTAGTGAATTAAGTCTTTGTGATAAGGCAAAATCACCTTGGTGGGTGTACTTGAGGTATCCTAGTTAACCGTGAACCAGTATAATACTTGTGTTCTTTATCATTGTTAGCTTTGTGCTGTTTGTAATTGGGTTCACGAAAAAGCATGAAATACAGAAACCCAATTCAAACCCCATTTCTCGTGTTTCTTTGAACATTCGGTACCACATTAGATGTCTGAGATTTCATACAACATTTGTTAGCATGGAATTCAAAATACACATCATTATCCTTTTAAAGTTTCGACACTAAAAGCATATTTCTGGTAATGCTAGGAACATGAAGTAAATCAAACAACTAAAGGGGGCATAAAGTGCAAGTTTGGAAATAAAACAAGCATGACCAACATATTTGACCTCTAAATTATGTCCACTGCCAACTATAACTCTAAGTGGCCCTGCACGTGACTTAATATATTAAAAATTAAAAGGATGAGGTGTGATATGATGTGATTAACCTGAATCAGCAAACCAGGCTTGTGATTTCAGCTTTTGAGGAACTCTCACCATATCTTAATGAGCCAGATAAGTAGTGGCTTGTGTATATGTTGATTCATAAGGCTTACTTCCATCTTGAGCAGTATCAGATGATGAAGTTGATGCATGAGCATGACCTTTTGGTGGATTTGGTTCAAAGAAATCATCAAATTTGTGCCAACACTTCATCACTAAGTGTCCATATTTGTTTCTAGTGGCATGTTTCTAGTGGTTGAAGCTTTTCTGCCACATCCTCTACCACGAGAGGACCTCCTTCTGCCATGATAGTATTGTTGAAAGCTATCACATTGATCACCTTTCTTACATTGGTATTGTTCTGAGCTTGAGCAATGTTTGCAGTGGAACTTGGAGTCTACAATTGGCAAAATTTGTCCAGTTGAGCTTATTGAACAGACAACAAACCTTCAACATCATAGATATCAATAGAACCAACTTTACCATACATCATCATGATAAAGGGATTGTATTCCTCTGATAAGCTTGTATGATAGCATCAACTTGATCCCTTTCAGAGATTAGATCACCAATTGCTAGTAACGAACCGGCTATAGAACGCAACGAATAACATAGTATGAAATTATTCTATTACCTTTCTTGATTGTATTCAATTCAAAGCACAATTGATAAATGCGAGCTTTCATATGGGAATTGAAGTGCTTGTGCACCTTGTCCCACACCTCGTATGCATTCTTGCATGATAGTATGTACCCTTGGTAGAACTGCTTTAGATATGGTGGAAAGTGGCCATGTGAAAACGCTTGATCTTGGATGATCCAAGACTCATATTCTCCAAAAACAATATTCTCAAGTCGATCATTTTCAATCTTGAACATTGGAGGAATTTTTATATTAACAAATGTTTTATGGAGCTTGTGGGGAAGAATAACCCCTTCCATTTGATGATTCCATAACAAAAAATGACTCTCTTGAAGCTTAATAGAAAGCTTCGGTGCAAATGTAGTTGAGTTACCTGTGATACCAAGAATCTTTGATGTTTGGAAGATTTGTACATGAGAACTTTCAATTTTTGCCATTGTTGTTCCTCTGAAACACTGGAAAGTGCACTCTGTGCAAAGAGACCTCGAGCTTCTTTGAAGTTGGAAAAAGTTTGAAACTCGAAATCAAATCTTGAACTTTTATAAAGTTGTAGAGATGACGAATAACGCAGCGGAAAAGTACTCCTTAGGCAATTGATATCATATATAGTGTTGTTCTTGGAGACCATGCAACATCATTGATGAAACTTTTGAAAGAACTCATGAGGAGTGAGAGAAGAAGAGAATGAAACATGTTATGCATGCATTGTAGTATTGCTTTTTTAGAGGATGACTGAGACTCATTCCTTCCTTATATATACAAGTGTTACACATAGTAACAAACTTAACTACTCTACACTTCTACTAACACTACAAGAAAACTCCTCCCCAGCGACATATTTAGCAACGTGGAAAACACGTGGCTCCAAAATGATTGTTGCGACGTGAGTTTAACATCGCTAGCTTTATTTTAATATTAAACCACTTTACAGCCTTAAAGTAATTAGAAGTCAGACATGGGGTAATGTGAAAAACAGTTGCGACGTGGTATACACGTCGCTACATTAAATACATAAATTAATTCATTAAAAGCCATAATGTTCAAATGGGGGAATATTCAAATTTTTGAAAAATTTGGCAGTGACGTTAGTTACACGTCGCTACCTTTAGAAATCAAAAACAACGTTCCACTGAAGTGACACAGTGGCAGCTTTGCAGGCAGAGGCATTGATGATTGTTACCGTTGCCATGTTGCGACGTGTATCTCACGTGGCAAATAGCGATGTGCTTTCCACGTCGCTACTTTGTCTATTAATCTAACCATTTCACTTCCCTCCACCACCATTCACGAACAAAGCTTCCTCTGCAAACCCATTCTCTCCCAAAATCAAAGCTTCTTCTCCCAAAATCCCCTCCTAAAATCCAACCCTTCTCTCCCAAGATCAATTCAATCCCAATTTTTTTTCTATATCAAAGGTAGTTAAGGTTAAATTTGATATTTTGTTTATTTTTTTATAATTTCATTATATATTTTGTTTTTAATTTTTGATTTTTTTGTATAGATTTAGTAGATTGAAGAATGTTGTAGATTGAAGAAGGAGGAGTAGATTGAAGAAGAGGTAAGTTATTTTTGTCTATTGTAGTATATTTTAAATAGATTTATTAGGTATATTTTTTAATAGATTTATTAGGTATGTTTGTTGAAAATAAAATTTGTATTGTTTATTAGATATGTTTGTTTATTAGGTATATTATAAAGTTTTAATTTTTAATTTTTATTATATATATTATTTATTATAATGAGTAATATTATACTGTATTTTAAAAAAACAGAATATATATATTATATTTATATATTTGTTTATTAGATATGTTTATTAGATATGTTTGTTTATTAGGTATATTATACTATATTTTAAAAAAACAGAATATATATTATATTTTTATATAGAATTTAATTTTTATTATAAATTTAATTTTTGCATATATAGAAATTAAATTTTTTATGTTTATAATAAAAAGATAATAATTTTATATTATGAATTATGAAAATAAAATATTAAAAAGAGAATATTTTTATACATATAAGTTATGAATTTTTTATGTTTATATAAAATAAGTTATTTTTTTTGAAAAATAGAAATATAAACAAACTATAATTAAAAATACATCATTTTTGTATATATTTGATAAAAATAATTTTATTAAAAAAATTCTAATAGAATATGTTTTATATGTAATATATATTATATTTAAAATAGTATAGAAGTTATGTTTACAAAATATTATTAATATTTAATGAATGTTGAAGTTATGTTTACAAAATATTAAAAATATTTAATCTTAATGAATGTAGAAGTTATGTTTATAAACTATAATTAAAACTACACATATTAAAAATAATATACATATTAATCTTAATAATGTAGAAGTTATGTTTACAAAATATTATTAATATTTAAAATAGTAAATATTTAATAGTTGTATTTTTATATGGTACATGTTTAATATGAGTAGTACTTTTTAATATGTAATATATATTTATATGGTACATGTTTAATAGTTGAATCAAAAATAATATTTTTAATAATAGTAAATATTTAATAGTAGTATTTTTATTAAATAATATTTTCAATATGTGTAGTTTAAAACGTGTAGTTACTAAAATAGTAATTTTATGGTTAACATATGTTCAATATAACATATGTTATATTAACTAGTATACGTCTAAGAATAATATTAAGTTGATTAATATTACTAACTCAAAATGACAATGATTGTATAAATATGCAGTATGGAATATTATCGGTATTATCGCAGTTGGATGTACGATAGAATATTTCCAGGAAGAATGGGACTTAAACCCAATTTTATAGTTGGAGTTGAAGGGTTTATCAGTTGGGCGTTTGCTCAAGAATTATGTCGAAGCGAAGGAAGAATTAGGTGTCCCTGTCTTAAATGTGAATGTAGACCAATAATTAGTGACCCACAGGAAATAACATCTCATTTGCATAGAAGGGGTTTCATTGCAAATTATTGGGTTTGGACGTTTAACGGTGAAGAACTGCCTAGTAACGTACCAGAGACTAGCAACTCTCATGCTTCAAGTAGTTGGCCGCCTATGGAATTTGAGGAAAACTTTAATCTGATTGGTGACATGGTTGAGGATGCTTTTGGTGTGAACGTGACCTATGATGAACCTGAAGATTTTGGTGGGGAAGAGTTGCCGAATGAGGAAGTGCAGAAATTTTATCAGTTGTTGAATGAGATGAATACGCCGTTGTTTGATGTACAGTCAACATCCGGCGTCATTCATGCTCAATTTCCCTTATGGTTCAAGCAAAGATTGTCTACCGTGTTTCCACCAACTCCAGAAATACTCCATTTGAGAAACTTGGCAGAAGGCCCTATCCAAAGCGCAAATGATTGGCACACATACTTCGTGAACGGATATAAGTTTCACACTGAGGCATGGACCGAAGGGAAAAAACTATAAACAGTGGTGTATTTGTAAAAGGAGTTACAGATGGTGGTGAAGATGACTTTTATGGAGTTATTAGACATATCTACGAGTTGGTATACCATTACTTGGATTCAGAAAATAAAGTTGTCTTGTTTTATTGTGAATGGTATGATCCAAGTAGAGGCACAAAAATAGACAAGTCATACGGTACTGTTGAGATTCAAATGAACCGGAAATACAAAGAGTATGACCCTTTCATAATGTCAAATATTGTTAGGCAAGTTTATTATGTACCTTATCCTTCATTTGTGACACGTAAAAGAGGATGGTGTGTTGTAATAAAAACAAAACCGCAAGGTCATATTGAAAATGGCGATCAAGTAGAAGATGTTGCCTATCAAGTTGATGATGTTGATCAAATTAATGAAGTGGTTGCAGCTGAAGACATTACAAGTTTGTCTGATACAACTGTTGAGGGACATCAAGTTGATGCATCTATATTGTTGGTTGAAAATAATGTGGATGAAGAGAATGATGAAGAGTTTGAATCCGATGAGAACAACGAAGAGAATGACGAAGAGAATGACGAAGAGAACGACGAAGAGAATGATGAAGAGAATGATGTGGATAGCGAAGATGAAGAATAACTAAACATTGAATGTATATTTATGTGTTAATGAATATCTATTTATGTGTTAATGAATATCTATTTATGTGTTAATGGATATCTATTAAATATATATTTATGCGTTAATGAATATCTATTTACTCCCTCCGTTCCTTTTTAAGTGTCGTTTTAGAAGAATTTTTTTGTTCCTATTTAAGTGTCGTTTTATAATTTAATGTTATAATTTGTCAATTATATCCTTATTTTTTCAATAACTCCACCTCACATTTTTCAATTAGTTATTGGAAAAAGAGAATTTATGAATGAATTTATTTGGAAAGAGAAAAATAAATAAGGGTATGATAGGAAAAATAACTCTAACAATCCACTATCTTGGTTGAAGAGCTTTTTGCTAAAATGACACTTAAAAAGGAACGGAGGGAGTATTTGTTAATGAATATATATTGATCTTAATGAATTTATTATCTTTGTTGATGAATAATAAAATAGGTAAAATGCCACCTAAGAGTAAAGATAGTGGTAAGAAGTCCCAACGTCCGAGGATAGTAGTATGTGACGCGCCTCACATGGCCGTGTGTCCCCGCCCTCAGAGTGTTGATCCTATGTCTTTAGCCAGTACTCAGGCTTTTACCCCATTACTCTCCTCCCACACATTCCCGTCTGGGGTACCTGCATCTTTTCAGTACTCAGCAGTACCGCCATCCTTCCAGCATCCTGGTGTGCCCTCGTCCTTCCAGCAGGCGGGAGGACCTAGCTTTCCATTCACACATACTGGTGTGCCCCCGCCCAGCTTTCCATTCGCCCATACTGGCATGCCTTCATCCTTCCAGCAGACTGGAGGATCTGGTTTTTCATATCACATGCAGATGACTTCATCCTTCCAGCAGACGGGAGGATCCAACAGTACACGTCCGACACAGGCTGGACAATCTCCTAGTCCACGCCCCACACAGGCTGGACGATCTCCCCGTCCACGTCCGACACAGGCTGGACGATCTCCTAGTCCACGCCCCACACAGGTTGGAGGCTCACGCACCCCACATCCCACACATGTACCAGCCCGTGAGGTTGATGAGGAAGTTGATGAGATAGATGGAGCTGATCTTCGTGGGAGGGATGATCCCGATGAGATTCATGTCGTTGACGGTAGATTTTGGATTCAGCCCGAAGGAAGCAAGTAAGTTTCCTATTTAAAAACTTTTATAGTATGTATACATTTTCATTTTTTGTATAAATTTATATCTAACATTTTCATTTTTTGTTTCAGTTTTACGCCGAGTCGGACTGCTGCTAGGATTGTTAACTATATAATTCAGTAGATGTATAAATCAGCTTTTAAGAGCTATGAGGACGTCGAAAATAAAGATGAATGGTTTAGAATGTTTAAGGTATTGTTATTTATTTAAGTTGTGCATTTAATTTATTTTTTTAGTTATGGTTATTTAAATGAAATTCTCATTATAATTACTTAACATTTTATTTTAATGTCATACAAAATATTATTGCAGGAGAAATGTCTGTGGGATCCATTAAGTGAAAAAGCCGTTCAGAAAGTCTTCAATACCAGATGCTCTAAAAGAATGTCTGATATGCTGCGGCGAGTAAGGGAGAATTATGAGCTTCACGACATCCGTCCTAGCTGGATAGGCGAGGAGGTTTTTCAGGAGCTTGTAATATATTGGAGGACTCCAGATTTCCGGGCTAAATCAGAAACTTTTAGGAAGATGAGGGCATCTGAAAAGGGCGGTTGTGTCAACACAGTTGGAAGTATTAGCACCGCCGAGCATGCCCGACGATTGGTAAAAATTTTAAAATTTTTAAGTTACATCTTTATTCATAATATATTTTACTAATTATTTTTAATTATATTATTTAGGCTAAGGAGTTGGGGAGAAGACCATTGATGCCTGAGCTGATTTCGAGGATCCGGACAAGGAGATCGGGAGGTGTTGTCGACGAGCGCACGAAGATGTATCTTGTAAGTGAAATTTACGTTGTTTATTTTTTTAAAATTAATACAAAATTTGTGACGTGAATTTCATGTGGCAATTGATAAATTGCCACGTGAAAATCATGTGGCAAATCATAAGTTGTGGCGTGAAAATCACGTGGCAACTTTTTAATATATTTTAATTTATAGTATGTACATATTTATTTAGTATAATTAAATATGCATTTAAATATTTAACTTAAATTTTTTTTTTATTGAATATGTGTGCGGGAAGAATATGATAGACTACTTGCCATTTTTCTGGAAAATAATCCTCAATTCATGCCAGTAGAGGGGGAGCCGCTTAACGCGGATGTTGATCACTATATTTGGTGTGAGGTTATTAAAGAAAAAGGGCCTAATGGTTGCTTTTTTGGGGCTGGAAATTTGGCGTCCAGCTATAGACGTGGTGACCGCAATCTGTTTCAAAGAGTTCATGATGGAGAGGGTGGATCGCGTCGATCAAATCTGACACATGAACAAACTGAATTAGTAAGGCAATTGGGGAGACGCGAAAATGAGGCCCAGATGGAGATGATGCGGAAGAAGCAGTCTGATATGGAGGAGCAGCATGCGCGACAGATAGAGGGCATTATGAAGAAGCAAGCTGAGATGGAGGAGCAGATGAGACAGTTTATGCAAGGAGGTGGAAATTACAGTAATGCTCCTCCTCAAGAGCCGGAGGATGACGGAGTGGCTGATGATTTTAATCCGGATAATTATTTTCTGGATGATGCCTCTTAAAAACATTTTGTATTTTATTTGTTTTTAATTTATTTTTATGTAAATTATTCTACATTTTAATTCATTAAAATATTAGTTTTAAATTTTTAGTTTTATTTAATTGAATTTATTATATAAAGTTTATTATATGAATTTATTTTTTAAAATTTTATTATATAAATTTATTATATAAATTATATTTTATAGATTTTATTATATAAATTTTATTCTATATAAATTTTATTATATAAATTTTATTATATATTAATTAATTATATAAAACCAATAAAACCAATCACATCCTGCGTAATTAAATTTTAAAAAAAAAAGCATATTTAATGTAGCGAAGTGAAAACCACGTCGCTACATTGGTCAACTTCACACTTTTCCACACCTGCCACACCTGCTGTGTGTGCAGGTAGCTGTTTCCCATATAATCCTGTTGCGACGTTGGAGTCACGTCGCTACTTTTTGACGTGGTCTTCACGTCGCTACGTAATTGCACTTTAGCTCCTACGACATGTTGGCTCACGTCGCTATTTTTTTGTTGCCACATGATATTGCATGTTGCGACGTGCTATTCACGTCGTTGCAGAGTATTTTTTTTTAGTGTTACTAACATAACAAAATATTATTAACACCATTCGTTTTTACAGTACCATAATATTTTTTTAAAAAATAAACACTTGTAAATTTAGATATTGATTAGTTGGTGGTGAACTTAAAAACTAATTTTGTTGTATCATAAGATTATGTTTATAGAAAATGTTTCATGAAAGTTTACTGCGTTGAATTTGTTTACTTCAAGAAAGAAAAAAAAAAGGAGTCAGGACTAAAAATGTCTAGAAGGACTCTCTTAGGACGTGGTCAAAATATCTTTTTAAAAGATATACATGCTGAAAAATATATATAGGATAAATTGAATTTTTTTTTTTAAAAAAAAGGTATGATATGTCTATACCATATTCTACACCTACACCCAATTCACTTTTTACAAATATCGTGAACAGTGACATGAAGGGTGAATATGACATGAATAGTCACGTGAACAGTGATCGTAAATAGTAATATGAACAGTGTATGAATAGTGGTGATACGAAATTGGTTAATTGAGTGTAAAAAGTTTGTTAATATAGTTTATTATTTGATTAATAAAGTTTCAGATAAAAAAAATATTTTTTTAATAGTAAAACAAAGTTGGTTAGTGATGTATAAAATGTTGGTTAAAAAAGTGATAAAGTTGGTTAATAAACGCCCAAATATTAAAAATAATTTAGTGGTAAAACAAAATTAGTGAATGTAGTATAAAATATTGGTTAATGAAGTCATGAAATTGGTTAATAAGCACTCATATTTTAAAAACAATTTTTAGTAGTAAAATAAAGTTGATTGATGAAGTATAAAATGTTGGTTAATAAAGTGATAAAGTTGATTAATGACACAATTTTTATATCCGTCTTTTTTAATTCACAAAAAATATTTAAGAAAAAATATTTTTTAATACAATACTGTTCACTGTATTGATTAATAATAAATACGGTGTAATGTATGCTTTAGGTGTAAAAATAATAATTTTTTTTTTAAAAATTCCAATCACAATAAAATATGGATGAATATATATAATCTCATTCTGTCGGGCCTTACATGTACAAGATTAAGAAAGAATCAATTAATGTGCTGATCGAATGTCCCAACATGGAGTAACGAGAATACTTGTGTGCTGTTAAAGTTAAACTAATACACAGTATGAAACACTAATTTTTTTAATACAAATTTACTATATTTAGGTTTCTTAACATGTGTCCTAAGGGCACATGTTAGCTTTATCTTTTTTTAATTATTATATTTTATGGTGAGAGAAAGATTACGTAAAAATAAATGTATTAAATACAGAAAAATATGGATGACCTAATTAGCATGTCCAAAAGATTCTAAACTTATATAATATCAACTTTTTCTTTTGTTGAAAAAGATGTTAATGTTTGACTTTTCATCACCCGTCTTTTTTTCTTCCTTCTAAATTTAACTACTCTTGTGCATTTTTGGATTAGCATAGTGTGTGTGATAGATACATGTTGTGTGTTGTCGTGATTTACATTAAAGAGTGTATGATTGGTTTTATGTTTGGAATACCAGAAATATTATGGATGTTTAAAATTGATTTTAATATATTTGTTTTCAGATATAATTGTTTTGGTATGAGAATTTTTGTTAAGCATTTCGACATGAGATATGTATATAAATGCTAAATTCATATAGTTAAATCTTGATTTTGACAATATGAACTTTTCGACGAACATGGTCAGGTGACTAAGACCATTTTCGACAATAAAAATAGGTTGAAGCAGTTAAAAAATCAAAGACATGTAGAAATACATAAGAAGACAAAAAAAGATGTTTGCAAGAAACATGTCAAATTCTGGAGAGTTAACCGTTGTTGACACTTATTGATATATATAGTATATAAGTAGATTTCGTTTCTATAATGGTGGTTCGCGTTTTTCATTATGTTCTCTTTAGAACTCACACGTTCGAGTCACATAGATAAAGAATTTGTGCGAAATGTATGAACTTGTTTACCCCTTTTAATTCAAGCATTTTTATCCAATTGTCTTACTATTGTTCTTTTATTTCCTTTATTCTTTTTGGAACTTTGGCATTTACTTCTTTGAACTTTTATTCAATTGTTCTAAATTTAAACATAAAACCTTTTAGCATTAATATATTCTCTCAAACATTTCACACAGAATGTCCTTTAGGATTTTTCGAGTTTGATCCTACAAGTGAACTAAAATTCGTGATTTGTTTACTAAAAACACCAGTAAACAAATTGGCAGACCCGGTGGGATTCTTTTGTGCATTTTTTTTGCAAATAGTGTATGTGCTTATATGTTTGTTTTCGTTCTTCACTTCTAAATGTTGTCAATTGTTGAGTGTTTATGCACCTAAGGAGTGAAAAATTTGCTAATATGCCTAGACCATCAGGAAATTCATCCCCTCAAGGAGTTCATCCTCCCTAGAACAACGCTCCAAATGTAGAAGAACAACAAATCGAAATGACGCTAGGTGGTACAAACACTTCAACAACCATTGGAGTAGCTGCTCCTGTTGTGAGTTAGATAGCAGTTTCGACTACAACACCAGCAATGGGGGTACCAACGCCAACTAGATGACATGTTAATCTTGTGGTTACACAAACCACTATAGGAGGTACTAGGCCTATATTCCTTCCAAGTTTTACACTTCCCTTTAGTGGTAGGGAGTCTCCATATGACATGCCAACTACAATGATGGTAGACCTACAAACTAATGTGTCAATGTATGCAGATAATGCACAATAGCTGTTGCCTTTCCATCCATACTTGGCATCAGGGTCTGCTATAAATAGTCTTGGTCAAATGGGCCAATCTCAGTGAGGATTGGTATACATCCCTCAGGTTATGCCCCCCTTTAACTAATAATTCTCTTTTGGATGTAAGGCAACAAATGGATGATAGTAAGCATGATATGGTTAATATGCTTAATTAATAAATTGGTAGTGTTCAATATTTTGATCCAAAATATTAATCACAGTTACAAATAGTTAACACATCAAATGAGTCAAATTGCTGATTTTTGTGTGCTCCTCAAGCATCCATTCAGCCAGTTCCTAATAACCTAGTGCAACAGCAAGTTGCACCCCAACCAATCAAACAACCTAGACCCTAGGTAGTCCAAGATGTGGTGTTGTTAAACAGGAACGAAGATGCAGATAATTTATTTAGGAGACATTAGTGAGTCTATTGTCAAGCACATTGCTCGATACTAGAGTGAAGTTAATGATATGGCTAATCATGAAAATCTAAAGATGAAAACTTCCCTAATTCTTTGACCAAAAATGCTTTCAAATGGTCCACTACTCTTCTCCCAAATTCCATGCATAAATGGAATCAACTAGAGAGAGTGTTCCATGAGAAGTTTTACGTGTGTTAGTAGAAAATTAGCATAAAAGAATTAGCCAGTGTAAAAAAAAATGTCTTAACCAATAGATGATTATATCAATAGGTTCAAATTGATGAAGTCAAGGTGTTTTACTCAAGTGCCTCAACATGAGCTAGTCGAAATGGCTGCAGGTGGTTTAAAATATTCTTTTAGGAAGAAGTTAGATGCTCAATTCCTAAGGGATATGGCCCTATTACCATATAGGGTTAGACAAGTCGAACACCTGAAAGACAAAAAATGCTAGATTAGAAAAGGATAGAATAAATTGACACCATGTGAAAGAAAATATTGCTTATATTGAGGAAGATGATAGTAATCAAAACTCGACATAGTTTTTAATATGTCAAAGAAAATGAGATTAATCTGGCAGAATTGTAACTAGGACCTCCATATGTTTGTAAAGTTTTGAGGCCTTCGAATCAGAAGAACCCTGTTGAGCCAAGTAGAAATGAAAAATTTATTACAAAATTTTACACCTTTGATGTAACCAAAAGTGATGAATTTTTAACCTTTTAGTTGCCGATGGTCAACTTATAGTGCCAAAATTCCTAAAGACTCCACCATTGGAACAAAGGAAGAAGAAAGATGTTTGTAAATACCATAATTTCCTTGGTCATAAAACTTCTCAATGTATTCTTTTAAAGGATTTGGTGCAAGACGCTTTAAAGGTTGTCAGGCCAAAGTTTCGGGACAAACATAAGCCCTCAATGCAAATCAATTCAGTCCCTCTACAATTCAAGGAGGCACACCTTGTCAGCCTGTGGAAATCATGATGGTCGACACTACTATGGGTTTCAACATGAAGATCGAAGAGGTGAGTATAATGTATCATATTTAAAAAATCAAGGTGGTATACCCAAAAGCGGAGGAGGAGTTAATTGACTTCTTAATGGTGCACAATTAAAGGTTTTGAGGTAATGTTGTGTTCTCGTTGCACCACAGTGTTCGAAAATAGGCAATTAAAAGCGCCGAAAATATCAAGACCTATCAACCAAGGAATACCATTAAAGATGGTAGAAAAACCTAATTTGCTTTTGACAAAATATGTGTTCCTTACAAGAAGTGCCAAGAACCTTCACGCCATTGAAGAAGTCAGTGTAAGACTAATATTCCACTTGCCAATGTCCCTCTTGGTGAATGGATCCAACCTACCGGCAAGCCCAATAATGATCAACAAAAATGGAAGGTGATCGAACTTGGGGCAAGTTCATCCATTCACGACAACTCGTAGGTGTGAAAAAATTACTCATATGCTTCTTGGAATGACCAGGGTAAAAAGCCCATGACAAGAACACAATAGAGGAGGCGCTAAAGGAAAAAGAAAGTTGCTTTCATAGATGAAGAGTCAAGTAACAATGGCAAATATTTAACAATGACAAATAATCGAGTGGCAAAGAGATCCATGAAGGAAAGACTTTTACCCCCTTTTCCAGCAATAATTAAACGCAGGGGTAAGGATTCCATGCCAATTGAAAAGGAGGGTATGTTGACTGACAATTTCGAATATGGGTCAGAAGAACTTGACATAGTATGCAACATTGTTTTTGTTTTACTTATAGAATTCGATCATATTATTGAGGTGACAGAGGAAGAGGATGATGGTCATACTGAGGAGATAGCAGATCATAAACCTCCATGTTATTATGTCATGAATAATGATTGTGTAGAAGAAGAAAATGTCATCTTCGACAAGCTTGACAAAGGAATGAAACAACATCTTAAGCCCGTCTTTATATGGGCTAAGGTTGATGGTGTAGGTGTTAATAAGGTCTTGATGGACATGGAGCTACGATAAATTTAATGCCAAGTTCCTTAATAAGGAGAATTGGTAAGAAATATACAAATTTAAGGCCATATAATAAGATGTTTTCTGATAGGATGGCAAAACAAGCAAGGCATAAGGAGTTATTCAAGTTGACATTGTTTTGCGTACAATTGTAAGACCAACGTTATTTGTTCTTATTTCATCCAAAGAAAATTATATTGTTGGGAAGAGAGTGGATTCATGTTGTAGGGGCCATCCCTTTAACTCTACACTAGAAAATTTAAATCTAGAGACTTTATGGAATCATAGAAAATGTCGAAGCTAATCAAAGCTACTTCCTAGTTGAAGTTAATTGTATAGATAAGAAAACATTCAACAAAAGGTTAGCTAACATTTCACCTTGTTTTACTGCTAGAACAGTATTCTCTCTTCAAGGAGATGTTTTCTATTCAATGAAGTTGCGTCCCACTCATGGTTTCATGTGGCAACATGAGGTCATGGGAAATTGGCCTGACGAAGGTGCCATCGCAAGTAATGGGTGGTCAACAGATAATACTGATGACTAAGTCAAGCACACAAGCTCGAATTGCGGCATATATGGCTGAAAATAGAATAAAGGGGCCTTAGAGGCCGATTTCCAACCAAAAATGGTTGTCGAAGCCAATGCAATTGAAGTTAATAAACAATGGAGACTGGTAAAAATCATGTTTCCAAGTTGGTAAATAAAGAGCATTAATAGTGGTTGAGAAAGAGAAATTAGAAAGCCAGAGGCTCGATTGCATTTATGATGATGAACCTTCAAGATTTGAGAAAGATTCATTAGTTTCAGCTAATAAAATCCAAGCTCAATACCCTCTGGAGGAAGTTGATCTAGGAGATGGAATAATCAAAAGACCAACATATATAAGTGTAAAGATTGATCCAATCCTAAATAACTAGATGGTTGAGTTGCTTAAAGAACATATATGATTTTCTGGTGTATTTCTCTTTCTCTTATCTCTTTTACTTTTCAATTATTTCCTTTCCTTAGGTTTTCCATTTATTTCTTTACTTCGCTTCTTATTTACTTGTTGGTTTTACAAATGATTTTAAACTTTGATTTTCTTAAAGATTTTGATTTTAATCAAATATTTTCAAACCTCCACAATTTACGGCCTCTTGTGTATGGAGTCTCATGTCCAACAATTCGGTGCAAAAAATGCATAAACTCTGCGCTTTCAAAATCTAATTTATTTCTAGCACGTGAACTAGTTTTGCACTTGTGTTAGAAGTGAGTTTGATGTTTTAATCATGGGGTATTAGAATTTTGTTTGTGGAGATGGATTTGCTGTTAGAACTTGAGAAACTATGGGTTTCAAGAGGTTTGTTGTTGGGAATTTTCAAAGTTGTTGTTGTAGTGTTTGGTATTTTTAGTTGAGTTGAGGAGTTGGTTACTGGTATGAGTATGACGTTGGGGGTTGTGTATGATGATTGTTATGGAAATTGAGGGTTAAATTGTTGTTATTGTTGTTGACTGGTTAAATTATGTTTGTCATTGGGTGGATCCTATGTATGGATATGGTTTAGGGGTGTTGGTGTGAGTAGGCTATGTTGAGAATTCGGGCTAAAATATGTGTGGTTGAAGGTGGGTTCAATGTTTATGTTTGTTTGAGTGATGTTGGTGGGGTTGCATGATAACTCAAGGAAGATGGTTGTTCACGTGGGTCAACTGGTTGTTAATTTGCGGAGAAGTGAATTTGCAATAGAATGGAACAAACCAAATATTATTGATTGAGCTTGACTTTATAAAACATGGTATAGTCATACAATACAAGATTGTGTCAATTATTTCACTCTCTTAATTCCACTTTGCTGACGTCTATCCAACTACTTGCTTTCCAAGCAATAGACAGTCATTCTATGTTGTTATTTAAAGCAGTCTGTTGGATCCGATATGTTTTAGTGCGTGCCACGAGAGGTTATCTCTCTATCACAACATTAGTAACCTCGACATACTATAGTTTGAGAGAATCATTTGCGAAGAAAGGATATTAGTGGAATACAATGTCAATTCTGGCCAAATTTATATAAGAAACTACATGAAAGGGATGACAGTGGAAATTCATATATCCAACACTTACCATGTCATACAATTTAATCGAGAAATTTTTTGTTTCAATGTCCAAGAACGGACCACAATGAGGTACGACCAATTAGGCATTTCAAGTTTGATTTGCAAAGTAGGTGGTGTGAATGAGGAAAATTTCAAGCTCTCTATGTCTCGCTCACATGTAATTGCGGCGTGTTCTAGTGTTCATCATGACTGTTTCATGTATATGTCAAACATGTACAAAATTATATAGCACTTTGATGTCTATCATAAAAAAATTCGGGTAATTTCCAACAAAGATTATTGACCTATTTATCAAGTGATGCAATTTTTCACAAAGAAAACGTATGCAGGATAAAGAATGGTCTCACAAACATTACTCTCATCAGAACAAAAATGAACTATGCTAATAAACTTGAAGAAAACATGGAATATGTAGTCTTATCATTCATACTTGAAAAATATTGTCCGAACATTGCAAGCAATTAATATGTTAGTAAAATTATTTAGTAGTCAACGTCATTTATTTAAGACATGAAGTGTGAAATATAGATTAATTAAAACAACTAAATTACAATACTATATCGCATAAACATTAAATCAAACCTATGATAAGAGCTTATGACCTAGCCTACATAGGCCCGGTCACGCCAGACTTTTTATATAAATAAAAAAGATTTAAATTTTTTTATAAGTTTATTAAATTAAAAAGACTAGACCACAAGGTCATAAAAAAACTCTTTAAACCTATTAGACCGGCCTATTTAAATAAATATGAATAATTTTATTATTCTTATATTATATTTTGTACTTATATTTTGTACTTTGAATATAAAAGTAAATATTAGTTATTTTAAAGAAATTATAAAAATAAGATTAAAAAAATCTTATAAACAATGTCATAAGTTAATTCCATAAATTTTTTTCAAACAAATAGTATCACAAAATTTATGTTATTAGATAAACTCAAATAAGTAAATGCAAACAAACATTTAATTTCACAGATTTTTTAATTTGTTAGTCTATATAAAGTTGAGTTTAATGACTTATTTATAAATGTTCAAATGAAATAAACTTTAAGTAGACTAATAGAGCAATTAGGCCTTCAAAAAGGTCAGACTCAGGCCAAAAAAATAAGTATGCGATAGGCTACAGGCCAGACTTAAACTTTGAATTTTTTTAACAAACCAGACTCAGACTTAAAAAAACCTAACTCGGTCCGGCCTATTCCCACTCCCTACATAGAACAACATAAAATCAAAATCCTACTTAAGTAATCTTTACTCCACAACAACAACCAAAATAATCTGACTTTCTTCTCCAATGACAATATTAAACATACAAGTTACATCTAAATCAGTTTCAACACAGTGTATACGGCAGCAGAAAGCATTTATAACAAAAATAATACTAATTTTATTTGATTTTAATAAAATATTTTTAAAATAAATACATTTTTGTTGCATTTATATATTATTAATAATATATATTATTAATTTGAATAATTATTTGGTAATTTATTAACCATTTTACGGATAAATCAAATCACAAAAATAATCAAAATATATAAAGTTAAATATACAACACCCCCTTATAATATTAGCAAGATTTGATTTTAGCTTCGAGTAAAATTCTTTTTGTAATACTCCCTTGCAATTTTCTGATTCCTTCAAACACCTTATGACTGCCACATTGCAGCAAAAATTTTCTCTAACTGCTTACGTGGCAGTCCACATGGTATTTTATTTTATTTTTTTAAATCCACGTGGAATTTTTAATTTTTTTAAAATAATTTTTTTTAAAAAAATTATAATTTATTTTTGAATTTTTATTTATTTTTATAATTGTATCACTGTTTTTATAATTTACCCATGTATTGTTAGAGAATTTTGATTTACCACCCTCGTAATAAAAAATATTCAAAAAATTTCACGTGAATTTAAAAATTAAAAGAAAATACCATGTAAGTAAATAGAGAGAATCTTTACTGCAATGTGGCAGTCAGGTGTGCTTGAAGAAATCTGAAAATTACAAGTGGGTTAAATTCTTTTTATTGAAATTAAAATCAAATCTGACTAATATTATAAGGTGTTGTATATTTAATCCATAAATATAATACATAAAATAATAATAATTAAAAAAAAAAGAGAAAAGGAAGAGGTGTTTTTCAGTTTTTGTTCACAAGGTACAACACATGCCCCTTTAAATTTTCATTTATCTCGTGTATCCCAATTTGGCCAAACAAACTCAAGTGGACATAATACAGTAACAACTGTCCCTTTTCCCTGCGGGGTCTTATTTTGGCGTTTTACCTCGATGACGAAGAAGAGTATCCACCACATAACTTTGTCAAAAGCAAGATTTTTCTTCCTTTTTAAAATGTTGATCATTCATTGTGATAAGCACATTTGATGAAAACTCCAAGTCACCGAAATGGTGCAACAGATTCCTAATCATGTCTTTACTTTTTTGCTACAACTTGGTGATAGCTTCACTTCTGCAAGTTCTGCACTGTATCAGCCGTTGCCTGTTTAGGACACGCAAAATATTTTTGTATATTTATGGCCAAGTGGCCTGCCCGCTCAAAATATTGACTAAAGTAGTGCAAAATAATACTCATGTCAATTTTTGAAGAGTAAATATTTTGATCCTTAATATTTTGAGGATGTGGTTACTTCTAGATATTATAATTTATAAGTTGAAATTGGCAAAAATAGAATGTCAGGTCAACGAAGTTTCTGTTAGATAGAGAAAGGTTAAACAATTACAAAGACAATTAAGTGTGAATGAGTGGAATTTTTCTTAAGTTTATATCAAGGTCTATGAAAATTATGGAGGTTTAAGATTTAATCACAGCTTGATAGAATTATACAATTTGATTTACTACTTTGATTTCTTGTTCGTAGTGCCGCTGATCAAAATAGTTATTAGCAAAAAGAATGAAGAGAAAGATGAATGTGCCACGTTGTTTACTCCATATAGAAGAAAAATCACACATTACTTGTGTAATTAGTTGAGCAAGTAGGAATGGTGTTTTCTTATAAATATTATGAAGGTGCGTGTATTTTATCATATGGTATCGTTTAATGATTTTGATGTTATAGTTAATTTGAATGTTGTTGTTATCAATGGTTTTAAATTGCGGTTGCGGATGCAGGTGTTGTGATTGCGGCCAATGCGGTTGCTTCGATGCGTATTGTGGCCAATGTGGTTGCTTCGATGCGTATTGCGGCCGTTGCGACGTGAAATTTGAACGAGACATATTTGAAAAACACCATTAAAAAAATCTGAAAGATAATATTTTACATTACAAATCACATGTAAATTGAGTTTTTGGATTCTCAAATGTTTACTTATCATTTAATATTCGTGTGCTTGTGATTTATTCGTATTTTTCAGTTGTCAAAAAAGGGATCAAGTGAGAGACCCCCTTTGTTCTTACAATCTTTGATTTCCTTTCTATGACTTGGTTGTCAAGCATTAGCAATCATTTCTCTAAATTCTTTATTTTTTATCCCCTCTTGAAACAAGAAACCATCCAACAAGATATTCCTTGGCTTTTTATCCATAGGAAAACCAAATTGACGACGAGCTAAAACAAGATTATAACTGATGCCTCCTTTTATAACAAGAAGAGCTACATTAGGAAAGTCTCCACATCTATCCAAAGTCTTCATCCTACATAAATAGTTTTTGGTCCAAACTATATCAGTGTTGGTAAGGGTCATGATCTTCTAAGACCACCTTTGTCCTTCCTTAAGGTCACAAAAATCACCAGTCTTTGGTAGATGAGAGGTGTACTACTTGTATAGAAAAGGTTTACAACAAGTGATCATCCCTTTCCCATAAGCATTCCTTAAGTGGATGGAGTAGTAAGTGTCCCCAAGTAAAGTAGGAACTGGATTTCCTTTTAAGAAGACTTTGATTTCATTCATATCAACGAAGTTGTCAATATTTGGGAACAAGAACAAACCATAGACAAGAAGGGCAAAAACAACTCCAAAGTCATCCATTTTTCCTTTTTTTAAAAAGGCAAGAGATTTCTCTATCAGAAACTGAGCAGATAATCCAAGTAATCCTCCTTTGGTAACCATGTTATTTTCAATCTCATATTTCCTTAGGTGAGTGAATCATGCAGTCATGAGACTTGGGATTCTCTTCTAAACTAGTAAAAGGAATCCTTCCAGTAATGGGTACTCCTATGATACTTGCATACTCTTCCAATGTTTGTAAAAGTTGATAATCAGGGAAGGTTAAACAATGGTACAATTGATCATAGAATTGAACCAATATAGATAGAACTCTTTCCTTCATCCTTGTCCTTAAGAGAGATAACATTCCATACTTATCACGGAAACTCTTTTGATTGATAATCAAGGATCCCAACTTTCTTAACACTTCTATCTTTGGGCTCTTGAAAGTGTACATCTTAGTCTCTCTCCTTTCAAATTCCATGGCAACAATACCTATGATGTTCACAAAAGGTTTCTTTTAATTCCTTAAAAGATATTTTTTGGTTTTAAAAGATTCTTATGCATGAATGAATGGATGTATGCAATGCAAACATAGAAAAAACATGGGGTTCATAGGTTCAACGTCACGAGCATGGAGCCTTGGGTCTACCCATCCCAAAGGTATGTAATATGGTTATTTTGTACTTGCAGAACAAGGTTCAAAAAATGTTCCATGAATCATGCAATTCAGCTTGGGTATTATAAATGTTTCAATTTACTTGCTAGTTTGATAATATTCCAAGAGAACCTCATCTGAGCGTAGTATCGTGTAACAACCATTATGGATTTGATTCCAAATACATTTTCCACACTACATCCTAAAGGCTAAGTTGGTTTAAAGGTTTCTAATGATCCTCAACTTCAACAACCAGGTTAAATGTAACGATGTCTCCCATATTTACTTGGTCAACAAAGGTTACTTTCAAAGAGGTCCCCACTGAGCGGTGGATCTCAAATTTTCTTTCTTAGGATTAATCCCTCGAGATAAAAATGACTTTATCACACATCCTATTATAAGTGCACTCAAATCCGGATTTAGGATTTATCTCACCAGAAGGGGGAATCAAGCCCTTTTCCCATACAACCCACAAAAGTAACAAATATTCACATAAACAATTTATAATAACAGTAATAATAATAATAATAATAATATATACAACAAAGTTAGGGTCGACCTTCTTAGGAATATTGTAGTATCCCCAATTAAGTCGCCACTTTTTTGTAACGGTGAAAAATTGCGACCGGAGGCCATTGGATTGACCCGACTCGTTATTTTAGTGAAAGTCGCCACCTCGCTTTATTGTTTCCAAAGGAAATGGGAAAAAGAGTGAAATAAAACCCAAATAACTTTTTTTAAAACAACTAATAAAACAAACAAAGATCTTAGGTTCGCGGGTTGGTTATGCAAATGGAAGGTATTAGCACCCCTCATCTGTAGTACTCTATAGGAAACTTTTTGAAGTATATATTATTATTGTTGTTATAAACTGCTTTTGTTTTGTAAAATAGAGTGGGAAGGTGGGAAAAGAATTTTATTAAAAAGTGTGATCGGCAAGAAATTGTATCTTGTGCCTACATACCCTTAAGTGCAGTAGGGAAGTCAAAGCATTTTTAGTTCCCCATAAAAAGAAAATAAAGAGTCAAGTGGCAAAATCTTTTTGGGTGTTGAGCTTTAACAATACCCAACAGGTTTTTTAAAATGTTAAGCTTTAATAATACTTAACAAGTTTTAAAAGATGCCAAGATTTAACAATACAAGGCAATGATGATTTAAAAGAGTGATGGTTGAGCTTTATCAATATAAAACCAATGGTTGATTTTAAAAATGATTGAGTTTTAACAATACAAAACCATTTTTTAAAACAAAGAAAAAATATTAAGTTTTAACATTACTTAACAAAGGAAAAGAAAAGGAAAAGGGAGTAAGTACCTTGAAAATTTTAGTCAATACTATTCCATTCCTTTGGATTTTTAGCATCAAAGAGGAATTAAACATCTCTAGCAATCATTCATGGGTAAGCATCTCAAGTGGTGTGTGAGACATGGTATGTGTATCATAGATAGAAACAAAGTGAGTTAGGATATCAATGTATATAAATAACTCAAGTACAAAAGTTTAATGAATAAAAGGAATGACATATATCAAGATCACACCATGTATTTGTGTGTATGATGTATGATGGATGAATATCTCATGCATGTGGGGTTAGTTCATCAATAATATATACAAAGATGGAAGCATAACCAAAGTATATGATACAAAAATGTAAATTGAAAAGCATATATACAAGTGGATAAACAAGGAGAGATCATGGCAATCAAGTTAATATTAACATGGTATTTTCATTAAAATCAAAAGATCAAAGGATCTTGAATTAGGGTTTTAGTATATATATATATATATATATATATATATATATATATATATATATATATATATATATATATATATAATCATTTGCTTAAGGTTGAATAAAACCTAGGTAGAAAAAATAAAGGAACATGGAATGAACTTAAAAGGAATATAAACTTAACTCTAAAAGAATCACATAAATTTTTTCATGATATTTGGTGAAGAAATCATTTTGAAAACATTTGATTTAAAGGCCTTTAAAAAGCATAAAAGTACTACTTTTGATTTAATTAAAAGATGATGAAATAAATAATATTTTTGGGATCTTAAAATATATTTAAAAAATATACAAGGTAAATAAGGAGTGTGCAAAAAATCAAGTTAAAATAAATTGATTATCAAAGTTGTAAAGAAAATTCACAAAAACAAGTGATTAAAAATAAGTTTTGCCTCCAAGAGGACTTGAAATCACGCCACTAGGGTTACCAGGTCAAAACTTTACCACTGAACCAACGCGCTATCATATATTCAAATGCACTCATAAATATATAATAAAAAACGTGCCCTAAAACCAGATTGAATTTCATCTTCAACCTCAAGACATAAAATTTTGGAAATCGTATCTCCCTCAAAACTCAACCATTTTTGAAAATGTAAACATGAAAGTTGTTATAAACTTTACCACAATTTCAAAAATGCAAGCCTCATAAATTTATTTAACCTGTAGCTCAAGAATTTTCCAAAAATCCTCAAAAACCCTAATTTTTTCAAAATGAAATTAAATGACATATAACAAGCATAAATGGAAACCAGTTGAGAGCTTTTGATCCTTACATCGTGACAAACAAAATAGAATTGATCTTTGCTAAAAATGGTACCCAAATGCTAGAGTTCAAGTTCAAGAAACTTACCTCTGCATATGGAGATCGAATGATGGATTAATGGACTTCCAGAATTGTTTTGATGATCTGGACAACTTCCTTGGACCCTGGTGATGCTAACTGAATGCTTAGAACACCTTGAGATAGCTTGAATTCTCCTAATCGAATTAAGTTGTAAATGCAAAAGTGAAAATGGAGGATGATGATTAAGTTGTTACAGTGCAATGTGAGTGTTGCTACAACTTCTATGTGGTGTATGTGAAGTTTTTGGATGATTGCTTTGCAAAGAAATCACTTGGAACTTAAAAACTACAAGTTTATGCAAGTTGCAATTTTTGAGATTTCAAGTGGGGGAGTGAAGTTGAGATTTTCTGTGTGCTGCATTCAAGAGACAATTCCCTCTATTTATAGGGAGGATTTGTGGTTTGTGGGGGGGGATCAGATCATTTGGTTGTTTCAAACACAAGTTGTGTGACTTTGCTTCATGGTGAAGTTAACTTGAAAATCATGGTTCCAATGGTACTTGCAATACTTTGAACTTAACTTAGGGTGGAACTTCTGCAGATCATGGGGTTGCTTGTTGGTTTTGGAATGCTTTTGGCATAGAGAAAATATTATAGAGGCTCAAGATCAAAAGTGTTGTGATTAAAGCAACTTTTCAAGAATGGAAGTCATGGCTTTATGCTTGAAATGGCATGAAAGTTTGGTTAATGATCAAATCTCTTGGACAATGCTTTATTAACTTGTGTAATCTTCTGATTATGGATATATTTGCAGGTTTAGAGGTCTGAAAAGCAATATTACAAGCAATGGCATGAAGATTTGATCATAAGACTTTCAAAAGAATGACCTATAATTCAAGTATGAATGTCCAACTTCATCTTTTCGATTCTCCTTTCTCACAAATGCTATGGAGGATTTCTGGTACTTTTTGGAAAGCCTTAAACAACGTCTACAACTTTGGCGTTTGGAGTTTTCTCAAATTCTCAAAGAATCTTGATGGAAATTGACCTTAAAGTTGATTACTTTTAAAGAACAAATTTCCTTCATGAAATTTTTCTAAGTGTTTGAAAAACTCCACAACTTTATGGCCTCATAACTTAAATCCTCTCATTTTTGGAAAAATCTTCACATGGACAAAGTTGTAGATCATGACTTCCTCTTCAATTCAGGCTTTGGAGCACAAAAATGGTTACTTATTGAAGAAGTTATAAACTTTCAAAGTTAAGCATAAAACATGATTTCTTCATGAAAAAGTCAAAACCCTAATTTTGACTTTTGATTCCTTGGTTGATTTTCTTGATCAGATGACTTCAATAATCTCATATTCATGATCTTGATCTTCAAAAGTTCATGGTTGACCGAATTTCTCAAAATTCAAAGGTGATCTTAGACAGATGACTTTTTTTAGATGAATTGCATTCTTCCAAGTATCAATTGAACCAAGCTCTTCTAGCCAAATTAATTATATGTGTGGGTTATAACGAGGCATTGGATATCCTTGAATCATGTTTTGAGCCATAAGACTTTGACTTGACAAAAAATAAACTTTGCAAAGAATCAAGTCAAAAGCCCTCACTGTGTACCAGATGAATTTGAAAGTTGTTGATCATGATTTGAACCAGACTTGAGATTAGATATTAATAAGGGAAATAACTTGAGCATATAAGAAATCTTGAGCCACCTTGTGAACCCCAAAACCATAATTTGCCTGAGCTCTTTGACCAATCACCTATCTTGTGAAACAAGTAACAAGCAAACACATTTCTTTTTTTGTATATTTTTGGTTAGCAAATGATGCATGAATGATTATGAATGATGATAATGATGATCACACTCTTTGAGATTGAATGCAAATAAGGTGGGATCTCTGGTTTAAAATTTGGGGTACAACACATACACTTATGAGTTAATAATCTCTTTCATTTTCTTGTCGAGTGGATCATGATGAGAACATAATACAATTTTCATATTCGTCTTAATGATATTATAATCAATTGGCAATGAACACTGAACAAACATGAGCATATATATTATTAGTATTTGCTAAGACAAAACTAAATATAGAATACTTAACATTAGTTAAAAAATACGTACGAATAGAGAAATGGTGCAAAGTAACATTATTTTCCTCCCTCATTTAACCATTTTTTCAAGTAATCTTAAATGTCTCTTGGTTGATTATACGCCCATTGAATAAAAAGCGGATCCAAGATTTTATAAACACTCGATTTATTTAACTATATACAAACACGTTGAATGTACCTAATTGGTTAAAGAAAATGAATAAAATAATTGAGGAAATACAAATAATGATAATGTTCTATAATGACATGTATATTCAACTATATACTTACGTGCATAAAACTTGCAATATCCCTACGTCCAACCACTAATATCCACCGAGAAAATCCCTTACATCTTCAGAATAACAATAGAATAACTCCACATATGGATAATGTTCTAGCGGGAGAGGTTGCGTATCATTTATCATTGCAAATTTCGAGTATAACATGGTGATTTCATATGAGTTAGGGTCCAATAACTCATTGCGGTTAGGTGAAGGAAGGAAGGAGCTGAACAATTACTTCCTTTTGTAAAAGAATGATGTACAACATTTCTACTAGGAGTTTGATCATTATCATGATCATCATCACCATCAAAATAACATTGATCTTCATTTGTACGTTGTTTGAGGTTTTCACTTAATCTCTACATCATAATATTCAGTTAGAACAAAATTAAGCATAATATATATCATACATTTCCGATAAAACACTTAAATCTCAAGTAAACACATACTGAATATAAATCTTAAAACCTTTCCATATCTTTATCTCCTTTTCCTTCTCCTTGTCTAACATCCTCCTTTGTTCTTCTAATTGCTTCTCAAAATTTTCAATTTTTTTTGTGCATTCAATTACGAGCTTTCGGTACTTTTTTTTAGACCCAAAAAATAACCTTAAGCCGACACCTTCTCCCACACCATGGACACACCCACCACACTCTTCTATTCTGATTGCTTCTACTAATATGGCATGTCGTGCTTTTGGAAAAATGCGCCTTCACGAGTCGCCTTAACCAACTCATCCTACAGAACATGAGCAACTTACGTATATTGTTACCAATGCATTTAAATAACAAATAACATAAGCAAAACAAATCATACTTACAATTTTCTCGATAAATACTTTTGTCGCCTCAGAGGTGTACTATCCATTTGATCTTAATCGGGCCCTCTTCCAATTCTCATGTCTTGACGGTGGGGATGGGATGCGATCATCTCCTGTTTGTGGTTGTTTTTTAAGCATGATTCTTTTCTCAAGTTTCCTATACCCCCACGAGACAATCTATGGGGGTACATGTTCTTTTCTTTGTTACGTATTCCTTCTTTGCTTTGAAGTTATTATTAACATAGTGAAAAATATATATGATTAGTATTAATTCATTAGCATAACATTGTCAGTTAAATAAGACTAGTACTAACCTTGAATTCCTCAGAATGATATATCTTCGCAAACATCTTCCATTGCTTCTTCGATATAAAACTATATGTTTTCCATGGAAGATCAAGACCGCTCTTAGGCTTCCTAATGTAGTAAGTCGTGAGTTGTAACTTAAATCCCGTCCAACGAGTACCGGCATAAGAGATCCACTTCTTTTCCAACTGTGATTCATCGGTAAACTTAAAATTCAACTACATTTAAATCAATGTATTATAAATTATAGGTAATGATATCTAACATATGAAAATTATAGTATGTAATACCTAAACGTCTGTCCATATGATTTCTTTGACTTTCTCATCCACTTGTCTCCAATCATCTATCAATATACTTACTTTGCTCCGTCCAAGGAATGCAACATAACTCTTAAAAGTAGAGTAATGTTCACAATCAACTACTATGTATAACGAATCAAATTCCATCAGAGTTTTTTCACCTGATGAGATGCGGACTGATGTGAATTGGAGCATCATTGTGAAACCTCTTTGTGATCTTTTTGATTGAGTATCATGTGTTTGAGTTTCACTCATATAACAATCATTTGTTTGATGTTCTTTGTAATACCCCTTTCTAATACCCTAAAATAATAATAATAAACAATTACTCAGAGTAAACATGCATATAAACAAGGGCGTCACAATGACGTTTTCAAAAACTAAAAGCTTTTGAAAACCAACAACATACATCCATAAATATACGATTCATCTGGTCATCATAATAACACAATTTAAATAACATAATTCATTACGAATATGCATACACAGCGGAAATAACGAATACTCATGCATTGTATAAATGATCCATGTCACATACCGTGATCATGTGTAAAAACATCCAAAATGGAAACATAACAACATATCCAAAATATTCGGCAACTAAGGCCTCGCACAACAATAAGTGATCAACATACAATAATCATAAGGTGGTATCAAGGTAAGAATACAAATAAAATATGAGTTCAACACCACTAATCATAACCCAGTGTTACATGACCAGAGCATCAACTCACTACCTAATCAAATAACAAAACCCGGAACTCTTCGGCTAAGCCACGAACAAGCAACTACTCGTCTGAACCTACACGTTACCAACAAAGGGCAACATTCAAACAGAAGGGTGAGAATTCAAATTATTATAGAAAATATAATAAGGGGAAATGCAACATAAACAAGCATACATTTTACAATTCATCACACTTGTCAATTAGGCAATTTACATATCATATACCAATCATCACACCAAAACAAATCACATGTATACAAGGCAATCACATAGCACACAATGTGACTCAAAATGCAATAAATGTGACTCAATGCATGTGGTACCATGTGAACCCAATGCTTTACCGCTTTCCAATTCAATATCTAGAATCTAAGCCACACCTCCAATCCGGATAAGATCGAAGCCACTACGCCTATTTCCAATTAAGGATCAACGTCTAATTTGTGAACTCAAAGTTTCACCACCTCTATTTCCAATCGAGGATCAAAGTCAACCATGTGAACCCAAGTTTCACCGCTTATGTTTCAAAGCCAACCATGAATGCATGTACAATTATCTCAACACATATGCATAACAACCATCATATATCCAATCACAAACATCATGAATATATCTACACAAAGTATTCCAACAATTGTTATTCATCACATACCAAAACATAACGCACATAAGACAATTACATGTTATTTCACATAATAACATCATAATTAATCAATAAAGTGCAAATAAATCCTATACCATCATATAGAACATCACAATAGCTTCCTAACGCTTCGAACGGCGCATAAAACGGAGTTACGGATCAAAAGTTATGGTCTTTACAAAATCTGTCAAAAATGGAAATCTTCAGGTCGACGCAAGGAATTCATAGGTCGACTCATGGATGTTTTCTACCCCTCTCGGGTTAGCTCAGGTCGACTCATGAGTCGAAGCAAGGAATTCTACAGGTCGACGCACAAAATTCATAGGTCGACGCATGCTGAAGGAAAATGGATTTTTTGCCTTTTTGGGTTGCTCAGGTCGACTCATGCTTCTGTGTAGGTCGACCTACAATACGTAAGAACTCACAAATCACCATTTTTCTTTCCCATTCCCCTCATACAACAACCACTAACCCTCATATAATTTATACATCAATTGACAACAATTCTACCATTTATTAATTAGCTAAATAACATATTACCACAAAATTAAATAATTATCACTCAACAATAATTAAATAAAACACACAAATAATTATCAAACATCCAATAATCCTAATTAAATAAAATCTAATAAAAATAGGGTGTTACATTCTTCGCTAGTACCTAATGAAGAACTCGATAAGATCGACATCTACGTTCAAAAACAACACCAACAACATGAACAACAAGAACATAAACAACAATGGAAAATGAAGTTTGCTGTAGATGCATGAGGAAAATATTTACGTACCCTAAACGTGATGACTAAGTAAATGATGTTGGTGTTGGTGTTGTCTTCCTTCCTTACGGAAACAACGGTGTTTTTGTTGTCTTCCTTCTCGACGGTGATAACTTGGTTGGTGTACTCTTCTTTCTCAACGTCACGATCGTGATGGTCTTGTCAACCTTGACGATGATGACGAAAATAAAAAATACACAATGAAGAATGGATACGGAAGAGACAAGCTAGGATAAACGATGGTGTTTTGGTTGAAATCATGTATTGTTTTACAGTATTGAACGTTAGGATTTAGGGTTGAAATCATGTATTGTTTCGTCAAGTTTCTTTTTTAATGGAAAAAAGGATACTGAAGAGACAAGCTAACTAGTAGTGTATAATAATATTATAAAGATATCCCCACGGTCAAAACCAGAAACCTTTATGATATATTACTTTCATAATGAAGCGCCAGAGTTTAATTTACAATTAAAAATTTTAAATAAAAAAACAAACTATATCACAACGGTACAACAAACCAACCGTAGTCATAACCCTTTAAGTTATTTATTGATAAATAAATAAAAAAGAAAAGGTGTGCCTTAGTATTAATGGAATAATATTGATGCGTCCGCAAGTGCACGGAAATATCGAAGTAATATAAAAGATTGTCGAACCACAGAGACCAATGTCAACCTACTATAATCTATCGTTACTTTGTAAAGTTAAGGCTAATGAATATTTAATTTAGGGGAAACTAAGAACTAAAACTGAAATAAATGAACTCAGAAAATAATATTAAAACGAGGCCGGGATATGATTTCCGCGTTCCTGAAGGACTTATAGAAAACGGGTACTAATTACGACTATAACTTAGTTCCGTAGAATATACCAACTTAAAGACTCCGCCTCACGCTCTCGCGGTATTAACTAAAGCCATACTTCCTAATCCCAAGATTTTGCTCTCGCTCGCCCAGTAACTAAGAAATATATTTTGAAAGCCAATAATATCCTAAACGCATCTAAAGCGATCTCACTGTATTTAATTTGTTGCCTAATTTCCACAATCCGGCTCGATCCCCATGCTCTCGCGGTGCCGGCTCTAACCTTAATTGATTTCTCACTCTCGTGACAAAATCGTGTTAAACAACCTCTCATTATCGTGACAAAGCTATTTAAATTAGATTCGGAAATTAAAATCAAAACAAAATTTTAATCATAAGTTCGCACCCATTATTTTCTACTGAGTCCGTCGGTAACAACGATCCTCACACACCAGATTTTGAGCCAGACATAATGACAGAAAGAAATAAGCAATTTTGGGTTTTTAGATTAAACAAAAACATGAGAAGCAGTTTAATATAATTTGAAGCGATGTTTGAAGAAAGAAATGGTAACAACTTGAAATGATAACAATAACTGAAAGATAAAGCATAAATATAAATGGCAGAAAATAAAAGCAAGAAATTAGATTGTTGTTAAAGTAAATGAACCTGTAATTAATCGGAAACTGGAATTGTAATATACTGGCTGACTTAAATCCAAAATGTAAATTAATGCAGAAATGAATCCTAGGACTATATTAGAAATAGTCCCCGATGTGGAGAACTATTTCGTTTACATCGTGAATGAAATTTGCCTAAGAACTATGAATTAAAATCTGGACCAAAAAGAAGAGAGAGAGTCCCTTTCTACTGTCAAATGCCATCTATTTATATTCGTCTCTCAAAACTGCTTGTTGAGAAAATATAGGAAGAAGTGAGATTCCTTGCTTGAATCAGTATGTGGAGAAAATATAGGAGGTGGGTGGACTTCGTGGCTTCAGTCTTAGAGGACTTAGCGTGTGGAGAAAAATTAGGGAGTAGTTACTGATGAAGACTTGGACTCATAGAGATACGTGGCATAATTTGATTTGGGCCATTTTGGGCCATGACGGTCGTCAGGGAGGGTGTGACGGACGTCACACTTTTCTTATGCTTATGTCGGACGTCATGGTGAGTGTGACAAGCGTCACACTTGCCTGCCTTTGGTGGGCGCTTGGCCTAGATGCTTGTTCCATTTATTTTATTCACGCCTTCACCTCTTATTTTGCTACCACACCCCATTCTATTTATTTACTCCTTCTTTTGTGGTTTTAAGCTCGATTCTTCTTCATTTTTGCGACTTTCTTCATACATGCCTTGTAAATAGTAAAAACCTGAAAACATAGAAAATACCAGCGTAATACGAATAAAAAGTATCTTAATTAAAATAAAATGAGGACATAATTCATATAAATTGAGTCAAATATACGATACATTTTCATCTTAATTAAAATAAAATGAGGACATAATTCATGGCGCTGAGGTTCGAACCCATGAAAGCTTGACGATTTTACCATGATTTGCTCATTAACCGTTGTTATATATAATTAATTTTAAATTAAAAAACAAAAAATAATATGGAATCGCCTTAGTTTAGAGATGTTACCAGTGTGTAGGAAAGAACCGTGGTGACCATGACGTTGTTGTTTACGCATTTTGTAGTAGTGGTCCATTAAAAATAGAATGTCTATGGTCTTGGCATCATTCCCTTATTTAAAGGTAACCAATAGTTTTATGAAACCCTAAGAACATGTAACCGTTCCATTGAATCCTTGCAAGTTTGATCCCATATATGGAACTATGGTTTCTTTTCTCAAGTTAAGGTTAGTGAATAATTAGTGAATAATTTGTTGTACGTAATGTCACATAATTCCTCTGCCTACAATGCTTTGTTTGGGGCTTTGTTTCTGGATGATACTTCTTCTGCAAAGCCGAGTGTTGTTCTGGACTCCAAGATAAGATCCCATATAAGGACAACCTATTTAAGAGATGTGTTATTCTTGACACTGTTGGCCTCTCTTGTGAGTCGTGTATTGGGCCTATTAAGTCTATCTCTCACCTGTTTGTCACTTGTAGTGTAGTGACAAACATTTGTTAGATGATTTTTTCTATGGCAAGGGAAGGTAGTGGTTTTACCGAAAGACATTGTCTCGTTGTTTGTGAATTTTTTCTTTCTTAGGAGGTCTAGCTAGGATTAGAGACATGCTTATCATGATTCGACGCTAAATGATATTGACTATTTGAAAATTCCAAAATGACTTCATCTTTATAGATTCACCGATTATTGAGGAGGACATGGAAGACAAGAGTGTTCCTCTTGTCAGGAAAGGGTATCTCAGTAGGCCGTTAGATTATTCTCATTGTTTTTCTAAATGACTATCAGATCCTATTCTTTATTAAAGTCAATAGTGATTTGAGAGTGTCACCTCGTTTCTTTGGGGCAACGTATGAAGTTGAACTAAAAAAATACTACACCGTTGATGGTGGTTATGGTTCCATGGATGTAGCATGTATCTTTTGGTGGCTTTGTGGCTCCTTAAGCTTCTTCTCTGCTACTTAGATACCATACCCTTGAGTTTAGTTAGATATCAGTACCTTTGTCCAATCAAATGTTATTATTCAATGTCAAGTTATTTTTTATAATTATTTTATTTTAAAATAAATTCAAAATCTAAACCACTTTATACTAAAGGTACTAGTACTCGATTACTTATCATGAATACTTATGAATTTATAAAAAAAAGAAATAATAAAAAGACAAGAGAGAGTATCTTTAATAAGTAAATAAAAATTCTTATTTATAGATAATTGAATGTGATATTGTCCACACATACGCATACACATGCTAAATAGAATGATTAACCAATTATTATTAAGAAAATCAAAGCTATTTAAATAGAATGACAAACTTATAATAAAAAAAATCAAGGATATCACCAAATTATACTATACTTAAAAAAAACTTATTCTTTTTTTTACCGAAAACATTTATTTAAAATATTTTTAATTTTAGTTTATTAATATATTAATTTTTAAATGGTAAAATTTATTGTACAATTTATTTTGTATTTAAATTATTAATATAGAAGAAATTACAGTTTTATCCTTCCAATTTTACTTGAATTACAAAATTAATCCTCTTATTTTTAAATTCGGTTTTTTTTTGACTCCTCTCTCACGTTTTTGATAGAAAAAATCAATAAAATATTCGTTTTTAAATTTATAAAGTCACACAATAGATTTATATATAATAATTTGTCATATTTTATAAAAAAATATTGTTATTTACAAAAAAAAATTAAAACATCATTAATTTATATGTTTAAGATAGAAATATCAAAATCATTTAAACTAAAATAGAACAAACAAATTTCCTCAATCATAGGAATTTAAACTATAATTAAACTTTAGAGTGAAGGTCCATTTTAGTCCCTCACAAAAACTACAGAAGTCAGATTAGTCCCTGAGAAAAAAAGTCTCAATTAAATCTCTTATAAAATTTAACCGAGTCATGTTAGTCACTCTACTAATATTTTAATCAGGCTCTAACTCAAAGAATTTATCGGGCTCTAACTCTAATTGGAACATATGAAGAGAAGCTTGAGACTCAGGTTATGAAATATCAGAATCTCATGACTCAAATTCTGAATGATAAGATTCTGATGTCTCAACGCTAAGTAACCCAGCTTTTGGTGGAAACTCAGACTCTGAAGACCATGTGCAAAGGAACTTAACCTTTGACCCGTACTCAATTTCTAAAAACGTCAAGTAGAGTCACGGTTTAAAAATAGAAAAATATCGTTTGAAATAAATATTAAAAGAGGGACAAACATCACTCAATTAAATTTTTTAAGGGATTAAATAGAGACTTTTTTTCTTAGTGACTAATTTGGACCCTTTTTTTTGTGAGTGACTAAAATGAGTCTTCATTAGCAGTTCAGTCACGGTTCGAAAATGAGTCTTCATTGCAGGGACTGTATAATCCTGTGTATGAAAGTTATGAGCATTTGCTGGATTTTTATGTTAAGTTGAATGTCAAGGTTGCCAAGGGGAGGGAGGTTTCTATCTGGTTAGCTGTAGCTTGGTGTATTTGAAAAGTTAGAAATGACATTATCTTTAATAATGAGATTGGGGATGTTGAAGAAATCATATACAAGATCAAGATGTTTTCATGGTGGTGGACTCAAATAGGATCAAAGAGACTTAATTGTAATTTCTATGAGTGGTCTAAATACCTTCTCGATTATATTTAAGTAGGTGTGCTATATATGTATGGGAGTTTCTCTTTATTTATATTCGGGTTCGAGTATCCCTAATACTCTAAGTTTGAATATAAAGTTGCTTATAAAAAAAAAACTAATTTAAAAAAAAATATTAGTAGAAGGATTAACATGACTCGGTTAAATTTTATAAAGGATTTAATAGAATTTTTTTCTCAAAAACTAATATGACTTCTGCAATTTCTGTGAGACACTAAAATGGACTTTCCCTTTAAACCTTATATTTAATAATAACTATTTTATATATATATATATATATATATATATATATATATATATATATATATATATATATATATATATATATATATATATATATATATATATATAAAAAATAATAACTTTTTAATCTAGAAACTTTTAATTTAAAAGAAAAAGTAGTTGAAAAGACTTTAATCAACAACAAAGTTACCGGAATGTTTATTTCCCATAACCCAAAAAAAAAACTGAGAAACAAACGAGGTAGTACGAGAATAGTGGGGCCAAAAACATAAAAGACAGTCTCTCTAGCCAATGATGAAGAGACAACGTTTTTCACAAAACCACCACTATTTCACCAAAACCACCCTCTAGATCCTATCACTGGTTTCTCATTATTTGTCTTCTTTCGCTCTTTTTCTTTCGGAATATGTTATAATAGTGACCACTGATATACATTTTCCTTTTTTATATAAAACGAAAAAAGAACGAAGCAGCTGCGGTTTTTGTGCTCTAACCCCCTTCATTTTCAAATTATCATTCATTCATATCACATATCATCAACACCAAAATAAAAACATTATCATATCTATATATTTATATAGTGTATGTAGTTATCTACCTATAGTTATAGCTATATCTTCAATTCATGTGATTTGAAAGAGATACTAAAGATGGGGAGAGGAAGAGTGCAGTTGAAGAGGATTGAGAACAAAATCAATAGACAAGTTACTTTTTCTAAAAGAAGGTCTGGTTTGTTGAAGAAAGCACAAGAGATCTCTGTTCTTTGTGATGCTGAAGTTGCTCTCATCGTTTTCTCTACCAAAGGCAAGCTTTTCGAATACTCCAGCGATCCTTGGTAAGTTTTTATTATTATTTCTTTCTTTCTGTATATATGTCTAAATCTATCTTTCATGGTTTCTGTTAAAATATAGATTCATATATAGAATAGATCTTACATATTTCTGTTTACTATATATATCTATAAGCCTATTTTCTTTGTAATATTTTATTTGTTCTGTCAATTTTTCTATCATCGTACTGTATTATCCTTCAATTCTCTGTCCTACTTGAATATATTAATATAATAATAATAATACTTAATATTATTATTATTATTATTATTAATACTGTGCAAGCTAGAGGTAGCTATTTTTTCTTTAATTTCCTGGAAATTTTTTGTGTTGATTTGTGTAAAGTTGTTGGTAGGTGACGTGGTTGATGAGTTGATGTGAATGTGTAACTGTTATATGTCCACTAGATTCCTCGTCCCTTGTGTTTATTGAATATGATAAAATAAAATAAAAACAACTAGATCTCTTCTGTTCTTGCAATGTTTAAAACATGTGGTTAATTGTTTTCTTACACTAGTATTATTATTGAAAAGATTGTTGGGTGGTGGCATGCAATAATATCATGTTTTTGTTGCATTTCGTAAAACAAAATTGATATTTATTATTATAAATTGTATATAATAATTAAAGGGATAAAAAGAAGAAAAAACTTATTGAGTGTGTCAGATGCTATACATTTTAGCTGTGGAAGTTGTCAGTTGATGTAACTTATCATCATTTTATCAGAAAATGGGTGCAGCAAGAATTCAAATGGCTCAAAGACATGTTATCAAATGTTTGTGCTACTATATATACTACCTAGCTGTTGATTCATTATTGCTCCAATCCAATTCAAATTGCAACATTCTTAATTTTCATACTTTTCATATATTCATAATCACAACCCTAAGTTTATTTAGACATTAATTAATACTACCAGCTAGAGAATGAATAGTTTTTCTTCATCTTTAAGATCTTTTCTTTTCGGATATGGATTGTGTGTAATCTCAATCTAGTTCAACCACATAATAGTTGTTAGATCATAACAATTATTAACGTGGTTGACTCAACTATTGAATATTGATAGTACTGTTTTTTTTCTTCATTGTTAAACTTGAAGCTAACTAGTTTTTCTGTTGTTAACTTTCCAGGTGATGTAATCAATAGATAAAATATTTGCTGACT